>NC_086083.1:5891564-6204711 GCF_948474715.1 Cydia amplana | reverse complement strand
CAAAGGCAGGCAAAAAGATCTCATCTGATTACACTGCCTGATCCCTTTTTGTATCCCCGGGCGCGTCAATCCCATACCCGGTTTTATATCTATGGGTGTGGGTAGTAACGGCTGTAACACAAGCAAAATATATATACATATACATACCTACATATATACACCACATTCAATACGAGTAAGAATGCCCACGTCTACATAACAGTCGTCTTTATCCTTACTAAATATAAACAATATATTCTATATCCGTTTTCTTTACATATAAACAAAAAAAAAAATAGATTCACACCTGCTTCGATCGACGATGAACATTTATTGCCAAATACAACAAACATTGGGCTTTAAATAGCCGCTTCGAACGACTGATATTATCAGGGGCTTCAATGTAAAGTTTGTGAACTATTAATTCTCGCAAAACGGACTAAGTTTCTTAAATCACTTTGGTATTTAAGCCGTGAGTAGTATTTTAGTGCCTAATATTTTAGACAAAAACTTTATGACAGCAGCTAGATGTGAAAATTCCAATTTAGATGGACGATAGTCTTAAGTTGTTATTGTTTTTTTGGATTTAGATGGATGGCGAATAATCCAGCATGTACATAGGTATAGGCTAGAATTTAGAAATACTAGAAATTGATTGATTGAAAGTGCAAGTGATTAGTATCTCTAACCTAACATTAGAATATTCGTTTAACTATGATCGGGTCATGTAAATCTTGAAATAAAACTAAGTTCAATTTGGGGAAGACACTACAATTAATAATACAATACAATACAATTTTTGGTTGGGAAGACCGTTAGAGGGAAATAACTCTCGTATTTTTTACGTAGCTACGTCGCTCATGAAAAGAAGATTCGAGCTTCGCTATTTCTGCAGTAAGAGTAAGAAGCGAAGAAAGAGCATGTATTAGTTGTAGACGAACTTACCCTTAGACATTGACGTATATATCTCAGGACTGGCTTTACGGGCAATAAGAATGGGGCCAGTACAGCGGAGTGACAGCGCTACAACGCGATTGGCTGATGAGTACGCATCACGCGCGCGCGGCCGCGCGATTGGTCGCAACTAGTTGCGTTAAACTGCACGATTGGCTCGAATTCGTGAGTGACACCGCTGAACTAGTACCATTTTTAGTGCATGTCAATGCCAGTCCTGAGATGTATGCCCTTAGATATGACCTTACCCGATAGACGGTATCTAAAAATAAATCTTATTTCGGTACAAGTATAAATGGTGTAAAAATACTAAATGTCAGAATAAGACCAATTTAACGTAAGAATTAGTACAATCATACATCAATATTCGATTAGGCCTAATCTTATCATAATGCCTTATCTCGGAATGAAATACATTCTGAGATTAAACAGTGTGGCATGATGTCGCAATTTATCATTATCACTTTCCCACTGCCGTATTCGAACTTCAAGATATTCACAAGAGACGACACGTACTAGATCCATTCTAGATACGTTATAGTTTAGATTTCAACTAGTTCTCTTTTGCAGCGCAATTCGGGCAACCAATGTCACTTTTACGATAGATCGTGTTAGATATCTATTAGATGTGAATTAGATCTCTAAGTAATATCTTATGGAAATCGTTCAAGAGTCTCTCCAGAATCGCGGAAATATCACATTTGACAGGTTAGATCTTAAACATATCGTTATCGTATCTTGGCGATGTCTAAAAGATATCTAATAGATGTCTATTACAAAATTCGAATCGGGCCCCCACTCGCTTAATTAGAGTTACAAACCGCACCTGATCTTCATGCCGACCTTAGTGATCAGAAAAATAAACGTGTGATACGGAAAAAAAATATGTTGTTTTCCTTTTACTTGTATTCAATCTTCCCTTGTTGTCAACACACTCACCAGGTGGGTAATCCAAATATGTACTTAGTGTATGTAATAAAATAATGCGGTGTACGTAGGTACCAAAGAGAATAGATAGTATAGAGGGTTACTGTCATAATAAATTTTGTAGTCACAGTAAAATTACTGCCATCTATCGACAAACGATTAAAAATAAAAATGAAAAAGTATAAAAATATCAAAAAAATGTATTTACTTTATATTATTGATTATTAATTATTTTTATATGACTTTCACCCATTTCACTGAAATGTGTTAAAATTGTTAAACGGTGTCGTCAACGCCATCTAGCCGAGCATAGGCCAAAGGAGCATAGGAAAAGAGCATAGGCGAGATTTTCTTGATTTCCGAGGCACGTTTTTCCTTAGACTTTATTCAACTTATACGGAGTTACATATGTCGTAGCCACGGGCACGGGGCGCGGCGCCGACCATCGCCAGCGCCCATATGGCGCAGTAGGTACTACAATACAATCGTATATAGCAGCGGGTGACAGATAACTTGTAAATGCACTCACCTGGTGGATATTCCAGGTAGTGTATGCTAGTGTAGGTAGCCACGGGCACGGCGGCTAACATCGCCAGAGTCCATATGGCAGCCACGATCCGCAGCGCGCGCCGTAGCCGTAACCCCGCCATGGTGTATAGCAGCGGGTGACAGATAACTTTTAAATGCACTCACCTGGTGGATAGTCCAGGTAGTGTATGCTAGTGTAGGTAGCCACGGGCACGGCGGCTAACATCGCCAGAGCCCATATGGCAGCCACGATCCGCAGCGCGCGCCGTAGCCCCGCCATGGTGTACAGGTGCAGGGGGTGACAGATGGCCAGGTAACGTTCGAGGGAAAACGCGACTATCGTCAACACCGATACGTAGGAGGCTCTGAAACAATCGATATTGAAAAAATAAATATTGTGGTAACATTTTTCAAAAGTCGAGATTAAAGACAACGATTTATGATTGTTTCCGTAGACATACTTATGGTACCTATCCTCCTGACACCCAGAAGCATTTGCTTTGTTTTTGAACTTGGTACCCTTGGTTAGTCGATAAAAGTTCAAAATAGCTTGTGGAATATTGTACAAAAATTTGTACCTAAGCAGTACAGTCAGCAGCAATAGTTGCTAAGCGGGCGAGGTGTTCAAAATTACCTTGACGCGCTCTTACTCTCTTAACAATAAAGTCGCGTCAAGATCATTTTGAACAGCTCGTCCGCTTAGCAACTATTGCTGCTGACTGTACCTTATTCGTGTTTCTTATGCAATCAAGTTATTATATCCTTCCATCTCCAATCCACATGAATGAATTCTTGTCAAAATAAACGGGAACTGAGAGAAATCCAATTTAGCGAATTGGTATTCTTTACTTGCGGGCAATACTCACAAAAAGTTACAAAAATTCCGAAGAATAACATAAACATCAATCTTTGTATTGGACTATATCGAGAAGTAAAGGAAATTCCATAAGGCCTCTGTTCTAACAAAAAATATTATGTAAACAGAAGCTGAAGCTATATATGTAGAATCAAAGAGAATTTAGAATAGAGGAGTATTGTCAAAGCACATTTCGTAGCCACAGTAAATTTACTGCCATCTTTCGAAACATGATTAAAACTTTTATAACGCCATTTGACTTTGATTCTTGTTCTTTCAATGATAATGTGTTAAATATTAAAAAAAATATTAAAAAGTATCGCCATCTACACGAGTATGACGAGTATAGGCCAAAGGTATGGCGCCATCCTTCGATCAACACGGAAGGGATGCGGCATTCGCACTATTTCCCCTCTGCCTAGGTACAAGATCAACTGATCTAGCGCGGGTAATAAAACTAGTTGCGCTCGGATTTTTAACTAGACCGAGTCCAGACGCGCGAGTGAACACAGCAGCAGAAAAAATAATAATTGCTCGGTTTTTTTGTTGTAAAAAGAGGTTGGGGACATCAAATTTACAAAAAGAAGGTGTTACATTTCACATGTAATATTTTTTTTACATATCATACGTTTCATTACATTTAAACACAATTATTATATTTTAGTCTCATGAAATTGTTGGATTTATCGATTTTGCTCGCCCAGTACAAATTGCGGATCGGTCGAGCGACAAATCCGACTTCTCATCTCTCAGAATACAATAACATTCTTCGACGAAAATGTGTTAGTGTGCATGTTGTGACACTTGTGACTCATCCGTACACAAAAAGAGATCGAGGTTTGCAAGATTTGTCTATGACGTGTGTCATTTTCTATGTATTTGTGTCGTCATTACAGATTGGATTTTGTATGTAAGTGTGTGAGAAGTGCGACTGTGTGCACGTCCCCCCCCGCGAAAAATGGCAGAATGATTTGAATGTCAAGATATCGCTTGGGCCTATCCCTTCCGACGTGTCGGAAGCCCGTGTTGATCGAAGGCGCCATCGCTCGAAAAGATTTGGTTGTGGCTGTAAGTACAAAATTTACTTTGACAATAACTACGCCTCCATTCTAAATTATCTTTTGTAGAATCTTTGTGAAGAAGCGTTATGGCTACAAAACTAGTGTTTTAAGATATTTTTTTTCAGTACAGTCAACCTGATTTTGATTCCTTCCTAGCCCACTATAGAACCTTGTCGCTTTAACTACTAGATACATGACATACAACACTCAATAAGCGCTGTCGTAGAATATAAATAAATTGATTAATTGTGACATGGTTCCATAGTGGCCTAGGAATCAAATCAATAACATAACTAGGTACTTACAATAAAAAAAAATACAATCATTCAAATATACCTACTCGACAACTAAAAATTATGTATCAAAAAACGTAACTATAAATAAAACTAAACTAACCTAAAAAAACTTTTCGAACAACCCACCCCGCATCGCTCCCGACGCGACGCAAAGGTGCCCATCACACCTTTGCAGTTTGCGCTAATAGGAACGACCCGGAGCGGGGGTAATATCATAATGACACTCTCGCTTTGTTCTATTCAAATTGGTGCAAAGTTAACTTAGGCGGTATCTGTAACCTAGTTTATATGGATCTAATATTTCCGCAGTGTTTGATAGGTACGTCTCTAACTATATAAAGAATGAAAGAAGAAATCGTTTATTTCAGGCAACTAGTGGTCCATACATAAATACCTTAAAACTAGCATACATATTATAAAAATATAACTAAACACTAAAAAACACATTATGATTGCGATGCATCACGCAACCCCGCAGAGTCAGGGAACCGTGTATAAACTGTCATTCAATAGAACTATGTAAACAAAGGTTACTAGTAAATTGACTTTTAGTGTCAATTTTAGTATGGCGGTTTGTTTACATAGTTAGCAAGTTCTATTGAATGACAGTCTAGGTACTAATATTGTCACCTTCACGGTCCCCACCCAACTCTATCAATGTCAATAGAAGTTCTCTCGTTTCATTGAACAAGTAGGCAATACAATATAATATCGTCTATTGTGTATTTGTGTCTGGCTCGATATCAATACGAAATAAAATGTATAATATAAATAACTACTACCCATAGGTAACACTGATTTAAACTTTCACGATTTTTACACATTATTAAATTGTACAACGGGACTTAATCGCGCATCTAAGTTTTAAGATTTACCTCCGACGTTTCGAGGACAGCGTTGTCCCCGTGGACGGTGTTGTCTTCTCCGAGACCACGGGGACAACGCCGTACCCATAGGTATGTAGGTACTTTGATATGTCTGTCTCTAAAAAGTTTTGTTATTAACATTTGATTACCGCATTTGAAAACCGCCTAGGTGGTTTGTCTGCGCTCGTGGGCTTACAAAATAAGATTTTCATAAATTAATGCAGGTGACTTTACAGCATAAATTTAATTAAGTACCAACGTTTACGTCTTTTACGATCAGAGGGGCTACCGCGAAAACCAAATATCGCAAATTGCGGGGATCTTTCTCTTTTACTCCAATGAAGGCATAATTGTGTGTGAGTTACGGAGAAAAATGCCCTCAATTTGCGAAATTCGTAGCTTCTCAGCTTATGAAGTCCCGTGTAAGCGTTTTGCATTTTAATGAGTTGAAACGCATAGCAAAGGTGAGCCTTTGTGAAAATTCTCACAAATTTTTAAACAAAGTTTCGCGTCAATACAAAAATTTCACGTTTTTATCATAACAATTTATATTTTAAAAGCAGGAACGTTTTAACAACTCTCTTCAATAAAACTGTTTTGAAACACGTTCACAAAACGAATGGCACAATATTCGATATTATTAATTTCTCGCTATAGCTTGAACCGTTTACATAGTTGAGAAACTGGGGTTGAGCATAAACATTTCTAATGGAATTTTCAATAATCTAAAACTAAAGTTTTGAATACCTACGCTTATTAACTCACATTTATAGATGACCCTATCGCGAAATTTATCTAAAATGTACCTTGCCTCGCTTGTTGCGTGTGGGACTACTGGGACTATTGACAATTATTAACATTATGTGTAGTGGGTGGTTTGAAAATGTGATGTCTACCCCAAACTTTTTCATACACTTTTCTTCGGGTAGTTGCACAAATCTTTGTTTTGACATTTTGCTGGGACATCAGTTAGCCACGACCACGACCAGTGAAACCTGTGTCGAAACGTCGGTAAATAAAGATAATTCGCGATAGACCCGTCTATAAATGTGAGTTAATATGTATGTACCTACGCTTGTTCACTTTTTAGGGTTCCGTACCTCAAAAGAAAAAAACGGAACCCTAATAGGATCACTCGTCTGTCTGTCTGTCTGTCCGTCCATCCGTCTGTCACAGCATTTTCTCCGAAACTACTGGACCAATTAAGTTGAAATTTGGTACACATATGTAGGTTTGTGACCCAAAGATGGACGTGTAACGTAAATAAATGAATTTTAAATATGGAGGCCATTTTTGGGGGGTAAATGAGAAAATTAAAAAATAAAGTTTTTCTAACTATATCGTGTTACATATCAAATGAAATAGCTCATTGTAAGAATCTCAAATGTATTTTTTTTATAATTTTAGGATAAATAGTTTAGCGGCTATTCAAGAAAATAGGCAAAAAATGACCATTCCCCCCCCCCCTTATCTCCGAAACTACTGGGTCTAAAATTTTGTTCGTTCAAAATCATAGTTATTTAGTATTAGGGGGCTGGACTTGGTAAATAATAATATACCTACATTTCTACGTTTCATATGATCAAAATTTAAAAAAAAATGTTTTACAGTACCTACCTACTTCTACCAAGTCCAATATCAGTTTCTCAGACTCAGACACACAATCAACATTGGTTGGCGTCTATGCTCTAGCTGAGCTTATCCTGAAGCACGGCTTCGACCTCGCATTTTCCCGGAAATTTTTAGGCCCGGCCCGGCCTTTTTAACACGCTTTCACAATTTTGTCACAAAAAATTTCACGCTCACTGCGCTCGCGTTTTTTTCTGGTTGACCCCTGTGAATCTACATGGTAGCTTGATTGGTCAATGAATTAGTCATTTAAACACATGGAAAATTTATCTCCGAAACTACTGTGCTAAAATTTAAAAAAAAAACACAAAATAGTTCTCTACCTATCGATGACAGGAAAACCTAATATTAGAAATGTGCAGTTAAGCGTGAGTCGGACTTAATTACTTAGTTTTTGATGCTACCCCTACGGGTTTTTTATAGACATTTCACTCACGTTTCACATGAAAAAATACATTGTTAAAAATTGTGTAATGTACGGAACCCTTGGAACGCGAGTCTGACTCGCACTTGGCCGGTTTTTTATATTAAAAAGGTTTCAGCGTCACGACTTAGTAAAATCTAAGAACGATTGTTGATATTTTCAGTAATTGACAGAGCGAAAGCGAAGGTCTCCGTTTTAGCTTGGGCGAAATTTCTCTGTATGTCCGTCCGGATGTCCTCCTCTACAGGCCGCAATTCTCAACTGATTCTTGATCAATATTTTGTTTGTCTAAGATTTCGTTTTTTTTAAATAGCGAATCCATGGTCTACAGCCCACTAAGTAATAATATTGTTTTCACCGCACCAGCTCGGAAAGGCTTACTTTGCACTTCAAAAACTGATAGCAAAGTTGCATTTTATTCACATGTGAGGTAAAATAATCAAATGCAAATTTTGAATTGTTTTCTTATGTTTGCTGGTAGAATTGACTTTTATATGATGATTTTGGATGATAAATAAGTATTTAATAACATTCATTTGGATTTGATTAGGTTTGATTTTGTTTGATACCTATTTTACATTTAAGTAATATTTGCTTCGGGTCGGTGTGGTGAAAAATTTTGTGTTTCACTCGGGGGCAAATTTTGTTTAACCCTCGTGCTTTGAAACCCTCGCTACGCTCAAGATTCCATTTTTCGAACCACTCGCTACGCTCGTGGTTCAATTTTGGAATCTTTCGCTTGCTCAGGTATCAATATTAGCACGAGCGGTTAAACAACAACTTTGCCCCCTTGTAAAACAAATAACTATTTTACTAAGGTTATATACTATTGTAACTATTGTAAGCATGTATAAAAGAATATTAGTTTTATTTAACAGCTTATCACTTGTACAGTCGCCATCATATATATCGGAGCGGCCAAGGTGCTCAAAAATATCTGAACACGAACCCTAACGCCTTGACAATAGAGGCGTGTTCAGATATTTCTGAGCACCGTGGCCGCTTCGATATATCTGATGGCGACTGTACCTAACCGATCCGTGTAAACCAAAAAGGCCCAATAAAGTTCCTTCAAAGTGTCCTTTTTAGGGTTTCGTAACCCAAAGGGTAAAAACGGGACCCTATTACTAAGACTCTGCTGTCCGTCCGTCCGTCCGTCCATCCATCCATCCGTCCGTCCGTCCGTCCGTCCGTCCGTCCGTCCGTCTGTCACCAGGCTGTATCTCACGAACCGTGATAGCTAGACAGTTGAAATTTTCACAGATGATGTATTTCTGTTGCCGCTATAACAACAAATACTAAAAAACAGAATAAAATAAAGATTTAAGTGGGGCTCCCATACAACAAACGTGATTTTTGACCGAAGTTAAGCAACGTCGGACGGGGTCAGTACTTGGATGGGTGACCGTTTTTTTGCTTGTTTTTTGTTGATTGTGCGGAACCCTCCGTGCGCGAGTCCGACCCGCACTTGGCCGGTTTTTTTCTCTTCCGGTCTTTTTCGCGGGGCACGGAAATTGCCAACATCAATATGTTACCCGTTTGATTCCTTTGTACTTGTACAAACAGCTACACTCTTCACTGTCCACCGGTGGACCTTATGCGTATTGTAATAAGGTTTATGAACTGCAGTTAACAGTGTGGGCGATGGTACTGGGACTACTATTAGGTTTTGCGAATGTGGCTCCTCCTGGGCTCTGTTGTTTAATAAAAAAAATATTTAAAAGCTCATCCGTGCACACTAGCGCCACTGCTAAATAATCGTAATTATTTAAATTTAACGAAATATATTTAAAAAAGGGGGCCGCTACGTACTGTATCTTGTATTAAAGTACCTTTTGAGTACATCAAACTAGTTTCTATGTTGCTGGATTCGTCAACCTATGCGTTCAAAGTTCATACGGCCGTTTTCGTTTTGTGTTTATAGATTGACGAATCCAGCAACATAGAAACTAGTTTGATGTATTCAAAAGGTACTTTAATACAAGATACAGTACGTAGCGGGCTCCTTTTTAAAAATATCTTTCGTTAAATTTAAATAATCACGATTATTTAGCAGTGGCGCTAGTGTGCACGTTGATGGGCTCTTAAGCAAACGATAGTTGAATAATCTTTAGAAAGAAGTGTTAGGTAAATTCGTCTGCAAAACATATTAGGTTCACTCTGTCAAATTATGTAACCCAGCTACTTAGTATCAAATGAATTCCAAAATTTATGATAAAATAGGCATGCACGTGGGAATCAAGTTGTATGGACACCTCTGCTCTGCTAGGTAGGTGATATGGCAAAGTGAAAAAGGCGAATGTCTTTGGTGGAATAGGTAAAAACTATCCGGCTAATTTTACTTAAAAAATCACAAATAAATCAAACTACTTAGCTTTAACATAGATTAGGTTTAAGGTTTTATTAAAAATATCCTTGTTAGTAGGTACAGTTCGCCATCAGATATATTGGAGCGGCCGAGATGTTCAGATATTTGTGAGCGCCTTAGCCGCTCCAATATAGATATATCAGATGATGGTGACTGTACTTAATCTTAGCTTTTATAATAACATCTTACAATTTTGTAATTTATGTAGGTACCTACCTACGCCGATTAATTAAAATTTATTGAATATTGATTGTCACCTCCTTGAGCCCTGTTAAAAGGAAATCTAAGTTGAACAAAATGTTAATAGCGATTTTGAATATTTTGACCAAATTAATTAAGATGAAATGAGGGTGGAAGCTGCCAATACCTACGAGACTTACGAGGAAAGGGGAAGACCGTTTCTCCATATTAACGTAGTCCCCATTTTCCTCTCTGGATATTGAAATGTATACATTTTTTCTCATTAATATATTGCAATTGCAGTAAATCGATCAAGTGCGAGTCAGAATCGTGTTCCAAGTGTTCCGTACATTACCCAATTTTTAATAATGTATTTTTGTTGTGGAATGTGACTGAAATGTCTTTAAAAACCTTGTAGGGGTCGGATCAAAAACTAAGTACCTAATTACGTCCGACTCACGATTTACTGCACACTTCTAATAGGTTTTCTTGTCATATATATAAGTAAAGTACAATTTTGTGTACATATTACTATTTTATTTTAAAGGGGGGAGGGGATGGTCGGAGTCGGACAGACAGACGCATTCGAGGTACGGAGCCCTAAAAATGTACCTATACATATTTATTGACTCGGCTGTACGTCTCGGCATTCGCCTCGCAATATATCGCCGCTATACTTACTCAACCTCGTGTCTGCAATACTCATTTGATGACAAAAACACCCGTATTCCGATTGAAAGAAAAGCGACATTTCCATCAAATGATTGTTGCAGATATGAGGTTGAGTAAGTATAGCGACGATATCTCGTATGTTAATACCGACAGCTGACTTGGCTAGTATTCGACACATAACCTAATATTTTAACGAAGTTTTCTTTCACATAAATATGAATAATTAACATATTTTAATTAAACATGAATGTAATAAATACAAGGATTAAATTGTGGATAAAATAATGTTCGTTAAATATTTCAGCGTGCTATGTGATTACGGAATAATACTCGTTAAGGTCAAGCGAGGTAAATGCAACTATGGGGTTATTGCGTCTCTCCGTTCTTTCTCGAATACGATTGGTCGAAACGCCCTCTACTATGCAACGTTTCATTTCCAAAGCTCAGGCTTTATTACTAGATGACGGGAGCTTTTGTAATTCACGTTGTTGTAAAAAATAAGTTAAATAGACACAATTACCCCATAGTTGCATTTAACCCGGTCGACCTAACCTAATAGGTAGGTATATCGCGTCAAAAAAAATCTTCTACTTTTTCCTAATCAGAAATTCAGAACACATTATAAACGGATCCCCACTATTTTTGTTACTTCTGTATACAATGTTTAGAAAAGTAAAATAACTCATTGTCCCGGGCAAGACTCGAACTCGTAACTCCGAAATACCAGCCTGCTGCTCTACCAACTGAGCTACCAAGACTTACCTGTTGACAGCGAATGTTTCCACCATACCCTACATATGTGCTTAAGGGGACGGACGCCTAGCGACATCTCCCATTACATTTCTGTCATTTTTATTCGATTACATCTTAATACTGAGCGTTTCTATTTTTTGCCATTTTTATATATTGTGATCTTTTTTGCCACTTTTGTGTTATTTCTAGTCAGGATCGCGAGCCCTTTTCATCCTTATAGGAGAAAAAAGTGTCCTAAAATTTCCATACATTTTTCAAACTTTCCTTTTTGTTACCGCCATACAAAGTATATGGGGAAATGGTAACACAATAGGGTAAAAACTCTAGGACATTTTTTTATCCCATTAGGATCGAAAGAGCTCGTGATTCTGAGTAGAAATAGTGTTATTTCTATTCAGAATCACACGCTCTTTGTGACCTTTGACCTTTTTTGCCACTTTTGTGTAAAAGTGGCAAAAAAGGTCACAATATATAAAAAAACCGGCCAAGTGCGAGTCGGACTCGCGCACGGAGGGTTCCGCACCATCAACAAAAAATAGAGCAAAAAAAAGCAAAAAAACGGTCACCCATCCAAGTACTGACCCCGCCCGACGTTGCTTAACTTCGGTCAAAAATCACGTTTGTTGTATGGGAGCCCCACTTAAATCTTTATTTTATTCTGTTTTTAGTATTTGTTGTTATAGCGGCAACAGAAATACATCATCTGTGAAAATTTCGACTGTCTAGCTATCACGGTTCGTGAGATACAGCCTGGTGACAGACGGACGGACGGACGGACGGACAGCGGAGTCTTAGTAATAGGGTCCCGTTTTTACCCTTTGGGTATGGAACCCTAAAAATGGCAAAAAATAAAAGAAACGCTCTAGGTACTATGAATAGTAGAACCATATTATGAAGCAATTATGAAAATGTCCAGTCAATTTGCGTGATCTCGTTAAGGTGCATGTTACCACAGAATATAATACACAGACAGCCTCCTAGGAGATACGGGAGATAAAAAAATAGTTAAATAGTTATTGTAGGTATGTATGTTAGTCTGTAAAGTATTATATGTACCTATATATTCTATGACCTTCTGTTGCCTGTCAATAAATTATTTTTAGATTTTTATAATAGGCTATAAGGCCCAAAAGTTAAAAAAAAAATTATGGGGCAGGTCGTCCAAGTATCTAAGTCAACAAAGCTTTTCTTCTACTTTTTCTTAATATGAACACGATATCGAATATGCCATCAAACGGATCCCCATATTCTTTTTTACACCTTGTATTGTGAATGGGGAATGAATGAAAATATTAAAAGTGACTGATTATTTTTCTGGTGATAGGACTAACCATTTCTAGTTATAGAAAAAAGTTACAGATTTTTCGGTTGCGTCATACACGGCGCGCGTCCGGCCCCTGGGTACACTACATGATTCCGAAATATTTAATGCCGAATTTTAGAATATCGAACTTTATTATTCCGATTTTTAAATGCTCGATCCATCAAAATTCCGACTGTCGTAATTACGAAGGATGAAAATCACGAAGGTATATATTTCCGAATAGCAAAACAGCCGATTTTTCAAAATTCCGAATATAAAAATTCCGATAGTGATAAATACCGAAATTAACATTTTCGATTTTTGAAATCACGAATTCCGAATTGTCATTATTCCGAAATTTTGTATTCCGATTTGACGTGATTCCTATTTTAACTATCCCCATTTTTAAAATTCCGAATTTATCGAGTCGTGTTCCGCATCTGCTCCGGCGCTACGGGCAAAGCAGCCCCTTCGCCCTTGCGTAGCAAAGCGCAGGCACAAATGCTTGCCTCCGCAGCTTCGGCCTGCTGGTCGACTCGCGTTGTGCTCTGCGCATTGCTACGGCGGGCGAGGGCTGCTTCCCCTCCGCGCCTCCGGCTTTTTACATACACTCTAGGGGTAGGACAGACAAGACCACGTGGATAGTGGGGTGCTCCGATTCGGAATTTCGTTAGTTATACATATAGACTTTTAAGTCTAAGTGCGTTTAAATCTTATTTTGAAAATCACGAATTTCATTATTCCGAGTTTACAAAAGATCGAATTTCTGAATACCGAATTACTTTTTTTCCGATCGATCAATGATTTTTTTCGGAATAGACAAATTCGGAAAAAAATATATTCGGTTTTTTTTTTAATCGTGCTTTCGTGCATATGACAATCGGATTTTAAGTTTTCGGTAATAGCATAATCGTGATTTTCTTCTTTCGTGATTTTCAAAGTCGTAATTTCGATATTTCGGACATATAATAAATCGGGATTATGAAAATCGAGGTTATGAAAGTCGGAAAAACATATTTTGGAATATTTGGGTTGTTCCCCCGGTCCCTTCCGGCTGTTAAGACATTTATCAAAATCTTTAAAAGTTAAGGCTAGTTGAATCTGTGGTGGGCAATGACATTGACAGTTGAATAGAATAGAATAGAATAGAAACACTTTATTGACAAACTGTGTACAGAAGATGACATTTATATAATAAGAACATTGAACAACCCAACAGTTACCCGACATGGGCATGCAATGATGATGGGAATGATGATGTTGAGTTCATGAGTTGACTTAATATTTTCATCCATTCCCCATTTGCCAATAACAATGCGCTAACCCAAACTAAACTATTTTTATCAAGCAGAAAAGTCTAACTAATATCTGTTTTCAGACTGCTCTGTGAAACCAGTAGCTACTGGAATATAGATTACCTCTGGGAGCTCGTGCGCTGTAGATTGCTAAGCTATTTATGACATTATCCGCTTCAACCTGTTATTGTATTACAAATAATTACAATGATCGGTGATATTTTTAAGAGACGTTGTTAGGGGCCCTCGGAATAAGTTTGTTTTTAATGTAGGCCATTGAAATGATAAAATCTCACCTTGCATTAAATAAAGGTCGGTAAAGTGCAGGTCGGACTCGAACGAACGTCGGACGAAAAAAAACATACAGACAGAGTTACTATCGTATTTATAAGAATAAATTTTATATATAATAACTACGAAATACGCATGTACAAAGGTAACTAGGCTGAGCCTGTATCTTGGGGCTTACAAAAGACTCAAAAGAGTAAGTAACAGATTGGATAAACTAAACCTATACTATTATAGTAGGGATTACTCGACATTAAAAACAACCAGTGCTTAAACTGCTTAAATCCCAGCGGAGTTTACCCGCTTATTTAATATAATATACGTGTATAAAACATGTTTGAAGAGCCGCATGTGGTGGCGATGGCGATTAAGCCTTTGCCTTGATAAGGGTTAATAATCCTCATGACAAAGAATTTGTGTAAGTGGACGTTTTAATCAGATTTCTTAGGTTTTTATATATAAATATATAATTTTAGCTTGGTCCGATTCTAATTAACTTTTATACCGTCAACCCGTGAAAAGGAATGGCTGGGGTGAATAGGGACAAACCTTAAAATGTGATTTACCTGACAATAATTTAACTCTTATAATAATTTAAAATTCGAAAATATGAAACGTAGGGCATAGCTGTGGTTGATATACAACAAATTGTGTCAAAATATTTTCTATAATGTTAAAATCCAGAGAGAAAAATGAGGACTACGTTTGTATGAAAAGGCGATTTCGCGCGGGTCCTACACAAGTCTTAAATCTATCTAATCTAATCTATCTATCTATCTATCTAATACCTTTAAACGAGCAATTCTTGTTTATTTATTTATTTATATATAGGTATATATATTTCGGGGATCTCGGAAACGGCTCTAACGATTTCGATGAAATTTGGTATATAGGGGTTTTCGGGGGCGAAAAATCGATCTAGCTAGGTCTTATCTCTGGGAAAACGCGCATTTCCGAGTTATTATATGTTTTCCGAGCGAAGCTCGGTCACCCAGATATTTGGTCTTAAAACGTGTTATTAATATGTTTTGTCCGGCTCACAAACGCACGAATGTTGCAACTCTATAGGTAGTATACCGTTGGTTCCACCGATTTACCAGCTCGCGCTTCCGCCTGCCTGTCAGCTGTCAGGCCTGCTTATTTGACAAGGCCATCGCGGAAAAACGGCGACATTGCAAAAGAAAATCTACACGCGTACACGAAAATATCTGGATGAAAACTGACAGCGAGTATATAATTCATATCTTATACCTTTAAACGAGCAATTCTTGTTTATTTATATATTTATATATATACATATATATTATATATATATATATATATATATATATATATATATATATATATATATATATATTATATATATATATATATATCTTATACCTTTAAACGAGCAATTCTTGTTTATTCATATATTTATTTCTTTTTATATATATATATATATATATACAGGGTGTCCCAAGAAGTAGTGATATACTGAAGCTGGGAGGTAGAGGACCTAGAGGGCTATCTGAATCACTCCCATGTATGTTCCGCGATTTTTCGTATTTTCGGAGTTATGATTTTTTTTAATTTTTCACCTATCGCCGAGTACGATGAGATTTTTATTTATGGTGACGTGAATTATTGCGGTAGATGCTTGATTTTTTTTATGTGCTACGCTGATAGATAGGCCAATTCAGTATGGTAACATTTACTATCGTTAGATCTTTGAATGGAATTAAAAAAAAAATAATGCCAAGAAAGATAAAATTACCCAGAATGTTCACAACTTCAAGGGCGCTTAGAAAAATAAAACATACTGGGTAATTTTATCTTTCTTGGTATTAAATTTTTTTTAAGTCCATTCAGAGATCTAACGATAGTAAATGTTACCATACTGAATTGGCCTATCTATCAGCTTAGCACACAAAAAAAATCAAGCATCTACCGCAATAATTCACGTCACCATAAATAAAAATCTCATCGTACTCGGCGATAGGTGAAAAATTAAAAAAAATCATAACTCCGAAAATACGAAAAATCGCGGAACATACATGGGGGTGATTCAGATAGCCCTCTAGGTCCTCTACCTCCCAGCTTCAGTATATCACTACTTCTTGGGACACCCTGTATATATATATACATATATATATGTATATATATATATATATATATATATATATATTTCGGGGATCTCGGAAACGGCTCTAACGATTTCGATGAAATTTACTATATGGGGGTTTTTGGGGGCGAAAAATCGATCTAGCTAGGTCTTATCTCTGGGAAAACGCGCATTTTCGAGTTTTTATATGTTTTCCGAGCGAAGCTCGGTCACCCAGATATTTATATTTATTGCATCCATGTAAGTACATGTAGGTATTATCACAGAACAAGTTAGAATGGCGATGCGAGCAGGGTACGTGTCGCCGCCGGTTTTGAGCAAACGCTCACATGCTACTCGCCCGCGCTGACCGAAAGCGTAGTAAACATGCCTTTTTGCGCCACAATAACCTTCAGATTAAGAAGCGAGACATTTTTAGTTTTACTACCGTTGCGCGAGTGTTAGTAAATGTGGAGAGGAACGAGCGGCGACACCGGTTCCGATACTAACTGCGCGCGATAGCCATTCTAACCTCTTTAATAATGTTCTGTGGGTATTATATAGGTAATAGTTGTTTGTTTAGGTTTAGGTTTGTTAGGGCACGGCAATATTCTTCTATTGAGTTTGTATATATGTAGGTACCATTAACAATGTCTTATTTCATTTTAAATCATTAGATAGTCATAGGGTCAGGGTCATATTTTGCCCAAAGGCTGAGTTTAACCATACAGCGGGGAAATGCGGCCAGTGTCCTGGGGACTATGCCCCAGGTGACATTAGGTTTCGTCTAAAATTGATGTAATACCTTTGTAAATATTGTAAATATATATTAGATAGTTGTAAACATTATATCATTATTACTAACGTCAATAACAAGTTATCAAATTATATATTTTGTAATAATGTGAATAAATTATTGAATTCATAATCGGCCTTCTCAAAACTAATCCAAATACTTACCCCCTGTCCTGTCACGTTATTTAGGCCGTTTGGGGTCAAACGTGGGTAAACCTATTTAAACAGACGGCTATCACTCACTTACGTCCCAGTAAATTGGGTTAATTGTGTAGTTAGAGGCCTCAGGTGCCCTTTTGAGTGCCTATTTGCCAAGTTCATGTAGGACCCAAAGCACCCCAAAGGCTATAAGTACCTATAGTACTCTAGAAAGTAATGATTGTAGGCATCAGAGTTTCGTTCGCACGGTGGGTAAGATTATAGTGAGCTTTGGAATCATTTTTTTTAAGGTATTAATATTAAAATGAAAGCCACAATTATTTTTTTAAGTAGTATTATTTTCATATGTTTGATTAATAGGTAGTTTTAACGTAATTTTTGTATTAGTTATTAGCTTTGTTAAAGTCACACTCATCCTTATACTCATTCAGTAATTTTAAGTAATTTTAACATAATTTGTCCTGCAATAATTTTGTGTAATGTCATCTATTATCTGAAAAACTCGTTTTCTTGGCTTTTCTATCGACGAGTGTCATCTTGGCTAGACCCCCAGATCTTCTTTGTCAATGTGATCTTTGTCATTGTCCAGTAGGTAAGTTAACCCTTTACCAGGCTGACATTTCAAAAATGACAATCGAATGTGAGTCGTATTCATCGGAAATAGAACATATGTTTGAAGTGCCCGTATGTAGGAAATATTGTATATCCCTTAAGCCTGGTAAAAGGTTCATAGATACAGGAAATAGGCATTAGGTCAATAGAAACAACCCCCGAAACGGCAAACTCAATAAAAAGGTTGTGCCCAACCAAGTGTAAGGGATTCCTTTCGTGTTTACTGCTTACCAGACTTGTTTGTACAGTCGCCATCAGATATATCAGAGCGGCCAAGGTGTTCACAATATCTGAACACGCACTCTAACGCTCTGACAATAGAGGCGTGTTCAGATATTTGTGAGCGCCTTAGCCGCTCCGATATACCTATCTGATGGCGACTGTATGGGCTTGGAGAAAATAATCAGATTTTGTTCTAAAGCACTCTTTGATAATATATATTACGTATAGGTACTAAGTTCTGCTATACCTACTCTATGCCAAGGTAGGAAAATATAGGGGTCTCAGCGCCGAGTATAATTTCATACCATTCGGCGTCGAGATCCTTGGTCCACGAGGCCCTGGCGCTCTGTCTCTTCAAATACCTGTCGAAGAGGCTCAGAGACGCCACAGGAGACCGAAGAGCTGGCAGCTTCCTCGCTCAACACATCAGCCTAACAATTCAGCGAAGAAATGTTGCCAGTGTCTTTGGTTCGGTACTATGCCGCATGGACAATTAGTAAATTTATTTTACAAATACAAATACAAATGCATTTACATATTTCATTACTTTTTACACCAGTTCTTAGGTATAATATAGGGTTATTTTACGTTTATTTCAGATTTATTTAGTAATCATTTAGTTTAATTTTAATTATTTATTTTAATCATAATGTTAATTAATATACCTATTTACTTTTGTTTAAATCCCTTTTATTAATGTCTAGGTCACGTTACGCTGGACTGCGCGACAGCCTTGTCCGCCCGCGCTCGCGCGATGACAATTTCCCTGTACCTACTGTACTGTTACCAGTTGCCGATTGATACTTTACAATACCCACATTCTAAAATAATAATAATAATATTTTGTTTTGTTTAGTCCTAGGAAATATTGCAGTTTTTGGCTGCATTGTAAAGTTAGCTAAGTGTCGCTTATTCCATTTCTCCTTTCCAGCGTCGATACTATTGGAGTATTTCCTAAGAAAAATAAACTTCACAGGGTACTGAATAAAAATTGTATTAACTTGTTTTTACAATAATTCACTTTACAATCGGCACTTAACTCTATACGTCTGCACTGTTCAACTGCTGTCAAGGCAATGAGCCGCTGACTGGTTCTGCCCCTTTTATTATCACTCGGCAACCGTTGAAACTACTTCTAGAGGGCGCTGGACGGATGTAGTCAAATAACAACTGTACTAATGACTTCTTGGCTTGCCGAGGGATAATCAAGTGACATGCACGTAATAAATTAAATATATATTCATCACGTATAAATTATTAATAAATGAGCTAACAGTTCGGCCATCCTGTTTGTAGCAAGTCCCGTTGCTACACAAAAGTGATATTTTAATAATTACAGAATGCCATAATCAAAATTCATTCATCTCACAATAAATTAAAAAAGAAAAGAAAAAAACAAAAACAATGGAATTACATTTCTTTTCAATTTTGACCACAGAAATTTATGAAATAAATGTTGAACTATTAATTTGTAAATAATTACACAAACAAATGAATCACAAATACCATATCTACCTGTGTGATATAAGTCTTCGCATAGCACTTAAAAAGGTTATAATTTATTTGAATCAAAACGCATGTCCCAATCAACATAATTAAATTACCATGAATATGATTAGGTATACAGGTAACATTTTATATCATTATATTGTTTAATAGCAAATTAATTAGGTGGGTCAGTGGGTCATTGTTCCTGATCACTACTAGGACATTCAGTATCACCATCACTATCGAGTTCTCTAACAAAATTCAACCAGGGTTGAATTTTATCAAGTGCTACCACATTTTCATACCTACGACCTTTCTTCTTTGTCAAGGGAGTATCTTCTATAAGATATCTATCATTAGGGAGAATTTTAAGGATACGATATGGTCCTTGGTACTTACTTACAAGTTTTTGTGACTTCCCATCATGTGGTACTTGTCTCTCTACACGCACTAAATCGCCTTCCTTGTAAGTGGTACCGGGTTTCCGGCTTTTATTAAACCTTAGTGCATCTTTATTTTGCTGCTCATTTATTTTCTGTTTAGCCTGTTCTCTAACATCATTTAGGTCTTCAGTACTTACAACATTTAGTGTGTCGCTTATGACAGAGTTCAGTATCCCTTGAGAATTACTTGTAACATTAAATCCAAACAGAAGTTCAGATGGAGTTTTCTGAGTAGTTTTATGCATTGTGGTGTTCAGACCTACCTGAATCTCAGCGACGTACTCGTCCCAATTCTTCTCATCTTTGCCATGTGTGGAGGTAGATAAGGCATTAAGGATTGTTCTATTAAATCTCTCTACTTGCCCGTTGGCCCGGGGAGTAGCCACGGCATTCTCAATATGTTTTATGCCATGGGATGAGACGAATTCTTTGAACGTCTTGCTTGTGAAGCTAGTCCCTTTATCTGTAATGAGACGGGTTGGTACTCCAAAATAACTTATGTGCTCTTTAATTACTTTGATAGAGGTAGCTGATTTTGTGTTCTTGACAGGGGTTATGTTTGCGTACTTTGTGAAGCCATCTATAATTACAAGAAGGTAACAGTGTCCTTTCTTACTCTTTACAAAAGGGCCTAGGTGGTCCGCGTGAATAGTATGGAAAGGAATACTGGCCTTTTCTATAGGGTGTAGCTCGCCTTCCCGTTTACCTCCCGGCTTCTTGTGGTGTGCACACTCCAGACAAGATGCAACATACTTTTTAACAAACCGTCTCATTTTGGCGAACCAATAGTGTTTCTGTATCCGCTGAAGTGTTTTATCAAATCCGCAATGTCCTACATCATCGTGGTTCTTTTGAAGTATCTGCCAACGAACACTCTTTGGCACTACCCATTTTAATTCGTCAGCCACGATGCGGTAAACACGGTCGTTTTTAAGTTTATGGTTATTAAGGTAGTCAATTACCTGTTCGGAATTTGGGTCACTGAGTGTTTCCTTTATTTTTTTAATTTCCGTATCTGCGCTCTGGACAGTCGAGATCCAGTCCTGGTCACTCACTTCCGTAGTCAGTAGTACGTCGAGAACGTGAGATTCTTGTACACCGTCGTCGATAGGGTGGCGGCTAAGTGCATCTGCGTGTAGCATGCGTGCACCGGGTCGATATTCGATGGAACAGTCATATTCTTGTATCTGTACCCACCATCTAGCCACCCGTGGAATAACGTCGCGTTTGGTGAGTGTATACCTGAGGGCATTGCAATCTGTAAAGATTTTAAATGATATACCTACCAAATACACCCTGAACCGATTTAGTGATGCTATTACGGCGAGAGTTTCTTGTTCGTACGAGTGAAGTTTGCGTTCCTCGGGAGTCGTCTTGCGACTAAAGTAAGAAATCGGTTGGAAAATTCCGTTCGGATTAGCTTGGAGTAATATCCCTGCAATGCCATCTTTGCTGGCATCCGTGTGCAGCTGGGTATCTGCCTTTGGGTCGTACAGAGCTAGAAGCGGTCTCTGAGTCAGTAGCGTCTTGATATCATCAAAAGCTTTCCTTTGCGGTTCTCCCCATACCCATGTAGATCCTTTTCGTAGTAAGTCTGTCAATGGGGATATTATGAGAGCGTAGCCCTTGATGAAACGCCGGAAAAATCCTGAAAGTCCAAGAAACTGTCTTACCTCGTGCTGATTTCTTGGCGTAGGGAAGTTTGAAACGGCATCAGTTTTTCTAGATCCAGGGCGAATGCCTTCAGCGCTGACCTCGAACCCAAGAAAGTCGATCTGATTTTGGAAGAAATTGCACTTACTTAATTTTAGCGTTAGGCCCCCTTCCTTAAGTAAGTTGAGCACTTCTTCCAGTCTTTGTAATCCCTCATCAACATCTTTTGACGGGATTAAAATGTCGTCCATATAGACAATGGCATACTTAACTTTGGCTTCCGACAAAATTTTGTTTATTGTCCTCTGGAACACTGATGGCGCATTGACCAGTCCGAATGGCATCCGGTTATATTCATATTGTCCGTCAGGTGTGACAAAAGCTGTTTTGTGTCGTGACTCCTCCGAAATGGGGATCTGATAGTATCCCGATGCCAAATCCAACGAAGTGAATAACGTGTTTCCAGAGAGCTGGTCCAGTTGATCTTCAACTCTGGGGAGTGGGTAATGATCCTTCTTGGTTTTGCGGTTGAGGGCCCTATAGTCCACGCACAAGCGTTTCTCGCCTGTCTTTTTTTGGACCAAAACTATAGGGCTCGCATATGGTGACGAAGACTCTCTTATGATCTCACTATCGAGCATTTCTTGAACCATATTTCTTACCAGTGTTCTTTCGGCATGTGACATACGGTATGGGCGGTAAACCACCGGAGTTGACTCTTCAAGTTCAATAACCATTTCTGATACCTTCGTGAAGCCTAGGTCATCGAGACCTTTCGAAAAACAATTGCCGTATTTGGACAAAAGTTGTTGAAGCTTCAGACGTTCTTCCTTGTTCACACTTGGACCACAATTAACTGACTCATCAACTTCCTTTTCGTCGAATGTCACCCCACAACAGTCGTATGTGGTGTCGCCACCGTCGACGGCTGGCTTGAACTCAGCACGCGTTAAAAGAAAACCACTATTCAGAGTAATTTCGTCAGACGATGCATTCAGGAGGAGCAGTGTGCTGGTACCAGAATTGATGTCATATTGTCCCGGAAGTAAGTAATATTTTTTTTCTTCTGCTCCTCTTAGTGAACCGTTAATGTTAACGGTTCCAGTAACGAGAGACGTAGATTCCACAGTGACTGGTGTCAACATATTGCGTGGCAGGGAGACTTGATTACTCACCTTCAGGTGTAATTTGCCATTTGCGGTCTTGACGAAAATAAGTTCCTTTGAAGTTTTAATTATTGTGATGTCCGGTTTTTCTGTGAAGGAATGGCCCAATAAAACTGGTCGCTTAATCACATGGTTTTCGACCACATATAGGTCAATAACTTCCTTTATGCCTTGAACTTCGACGCTGCTTGTTACTATACCCACAGGTGATACCAAATTAGCTCCTACGGTGTTCAGTACTGGGAGTTCCTCAGATGTGTCAATGTCCAGATTCAACTGTTTGGCTGCATTAATTGTTATTAGCGAGCATTCGCTGCCAAGATCTACAAAACATTCAATTATCGAACTGTTGACTTTGATGTCCATTTTATATTTATTATTTGTATCACCTATCTGTACTGCGGCAACTTGCTTCTCCTTACGCTCTTTCCCTCGTGCTTCCTCCACTTTCACATCGTTAGACTCGCGCAGTCGCTTAAAACAATGCTCCGCCAGGTGATTCCTTTTGTCGCAATATGTGCATGTGGCAGCAGGTTTCTTACATTTACTAGCGCGGTGTCCAGTTTCACTGCAATTAAAACATACCTCGCCGTGGGTAGGGTTCTCTTTCGATGTGTCCTTCGTTGTCTGAGGCCGGGCAGACTTATTCCTGTAGTCATTTTGGCGGAATTTTTGAGAAGAATCTTGAATGTCTTTGCCTCTTATTTGTCCTACCTTCACTGTTCTAAAATACTTCAGGACTTGTTCGGGTTCCGAGAACTGGGCTGCTTGGGCACCTACCTTTACCGCGCGGTCATCTACGCCGTAAAGAATACAATCAACAGCTTGTCTTCCATATATTTTGCACCTGTTTAGGAGATTTAACTTCGCATAATAGTATTGTTCCAGTGATTCTCCATAACGGGCCCTTTTTGAGAGCATTTCTGTAAGAATCTCGGCATAATCCTCGCGACAGGGAAATGAATCAAGGAGTTTTTTCTTCCACTCGGGCCATGTGAATAAGACGCTAGATAGACCTTGGTACCAGGTTTTTGCAACGCCTGTGAGTTTGGGGAGAGCATAGTGGATCAATTCCCTGTCGTCCCATTGGTATATACTGGCACATTCTTCGACCTTTGTAAGCCAATTTAATACCGTCTGTTCCTTAGACATCGGGTCAAATTCGGGTACAACATTGGTATTAAAGGAAAGTTTCGGTTTATCGGACCGTTTAAATTCCTTTAACACATCAAGAAACTTATCTAGGACAGCAGAGTCGCGATTTTTCCTGTTTGATTTTGATAACTTCGGTCGTTTTATATAGTTATCATAGTGCTCACCAGATTCTTCAGACGAGGTGCGTCGACGTTTGCGGCCGACTCTTTCTGCAGGGCTGCGTGGGTGTCTGCGGCTGCCTCTTTCTGCAGGGCTGCGTGGGTGTCTGCGGCTGCCTCTTTCTGACGGACTGCGACGACGTCTGCGGCTGCCTCTTCCTGGCGGACTACGATGATGTCTGCGGCTGCCTCTACCTCTTTTGTAGCTATAGTCGTCATTCTCGTAACCTGACCTGTCTGCTCCTGGGTCGTTATGATACAGTGGCTGGCTTCGCGATCTAGGTGATGGCGGGATGTCATAATACATTACCCGGCCCTGTGACCTGGGCGATCTTGGGCTGTTGTAATACGATTCCTGGCCCTGTGACCTGGGCGCTCCTGGGATATTATAACATGAACCCTGGCCCTGTGACCTGGGCGCTCCTGGGCTGTTGTAATATGAACGTGGGCACTGTGACCTGGGCGCTCTTGGGCTGTCGTAATACGAACCCTGGCCCTGTGACCTGGGCGCTCCTGGGCTGCCGTTATACGAACCCTGGCCCTGTGACCTGGGCGCTCCTGGGCTGCCGTTATACGAACCCTGGCCCTGTGACCTGGGTGCTCCGGGGCTGTCGTAATATAACCTCTCGCTGTTGTGATATGAATCCTGGCCCCGTGACCTGGGTGTCCCTGGGTCATCGTCCGCCTCCATACCTGAAAGTTAGTGTGGCGTGGTATATAAAAAAAAAATCTTTTAGATTTTTTTCTATCCCTTCTTCTGAACTATTGGAGTATTTCCTAAGAAAAATAAACTTCACAGGGTACTGAATAAAAATTGTATTAACTTGTTTTTACAATAATTCACTTTACAATCGGCACTTAACTCTATACGTCTGCACTGTTCAACTGCTGTCAAGGCAATGAGCCGCTGACTGGTTCTGCCCCTTTTATTATCACTCGGCAACCGTTGAAACTACTTCTAGAGGGCGCTGGACGGATGTAGTCAAATAACAACTGTACTAATGACTTCTTGGCTTGCCGAGGGATAATCAAGTGACATGCACGTAATAAATTAAATATATATTTATCACGTATAAATTATTAATAAATGAGCTAACAATATATATCGTCGTCCTAGAATATATTTTATGCTATTCGTGCACTCTGTAAATAATGTTTGTTTGTATTTCTCTATGTAAGTGAATGTAATATTCTTTTGGAGAAATAAATTCTTAAACCATAAACCATATTAAATGTCAAAATTGTCTCTTTTAAATTTCCATTCTCATATGTGTCGACTCATTTAATATTTCGATAATTTCACCCCTTACATTATGCAAATGTGTAACACATTAGCCAAATTTAGTGATGGGTAGGACATCAATTTAAAATGAGTTTGTATGAGTACCTCATTTTCTAAAATGAGGTGTTACAATGTCTTACTTCAAATGAGGTGAGGTACTAGCATATTTTCAGCGTCGACTATTCCATTAATTCCAACGGCGACAAAAATATTTAATGTATATACATATTTATGTATTCATCACTTCCTTTATAAATAAATAAATAGTAACATTTAATTGGAGTGCAATTCTGGAGGTTAAGAATAGAACTTTTAGGAGAAAGATAATTTTAGAATCAAGTAAAATGAATAGAGGAGTGAAGTAAGACATTTTTTCGGTACGAAGTACTGCGACAAATTAACAAAATGAGTGGTACAAATGAGGTGCCTCACGAGTGAGCGACTCAACACTAGCCAAATTCATGATAATTACATACGCTCCTTGCTAATGAGAATAATTCAATTTATGTTTGCGCATCTGAAATATATTTTACGAGCCAGATCGCGGCGCGCTTATTCTTTCTTCCGTGAGCCAGATATATACTACCTACGAGGGTTGTTTGAGAAGTAACTTGTTTCATATCAAAAAATAATAATATTGCAAATGTATTTATTTTATTTCTCTACGTAATCCCCCCGAAGTTCTACGCACTTGTCCCAACGAGTCTGCAACATCTCTATGTCTTCACGGAAGTGCGTCTCTTCAAGGGCCTCGAAATACGCATTGACCTCCCATATAACCTCCTCATCGGACTTAAAATTTCGCCCTAAGAGAAATGTTTTCAGTTTCGGGAAGAGGTGATAGTCCGACGAAGCCAAATCTGGTGAATAAGCAGGGTGTGGAAGAAGTTCCAATCGTAACTACGACAATTTTTGTGCAGCGACACGACTTGAATGCACCGGAGCGTTGTCATGGTGAAAAATCACATTATTTTTTGCCAAACCTGGACGTTTTTCGGCTATTGCCGCGTGTAACTGATCCAAAAGTGATGCGTAGTATGCTCCAATTATAGATTTTCCCTTGGCCAGGTAGTCAATTAAAAGTATCCCTTTGCGTCCCAAAACACAGACGCCATCACCTTTCCAGCAGACGGAATGCATATGGCTTTCTTTGGAGTTGGCTCACCATGACCAACCCATTGTTTCGACTGATGTTTCGTCTCCGGGATGTAGTGATGGATCCAGGTTTCATCCATAGTGACAAAACGGCGAATAAAATCTGTTGGATTTTTTTAAACACCTGCAAATCTTCATCAGATGTTCACATGCGAACACGCATTTGTTCAGAGTCAGTAATCGCGGCACTTACCTTACACAAAGCTTTTTCTTGTGCAAATCGTCGTGTAAAATAAAATGCACCCGCTCAGAAGAGATGTTTGTGACTTCAGCTAATTCGCGTATTTTCAATCTTCGGTCGGCTAAAACTAAATCATGGATTTTATCGATTCGGGTAAAAGTGCTGTTTTCGGGGCTCCAGGGCGAGGTGCATCTTTAATGTGTGTCCTGCCTCGCTTAAACTCATTTACCCAAAGTCAAACCGTTCCCTAGGAAGGACACGATCTACCCAACGTAGGTAAAATCCTTTCATGGATTTGTTTCACAGTTTTGCCTTCCAAAAAAAAGAACTGAAGAACTCCACGAATTCCAATTTTCTCCATTTTCCCGCGTAACTCAGACCAGTTTTGTTTGACCTACTGTCAAATGACAAATTCCTGCCAAAAATGACATGACGCCACATATTAAATATGTTTAATTACTAAACTAAATCAATACATACAGAGTTGAAGCCAGCGCCATCTATACATAGGCGAAACAAGTTACTTCTCAAATTACCCTCGTATCATGAGTAATTACATTACTTTTAAGTAACAACACCCACACATCAACAGTCATCAAGTGTGAGTAGCCCGTTTAAAATAATTTAAGTTTGAAATTAAAAATATAATATCAAAACAATTTTATTCTAAATACGTAGCTAACTGGACGAGTTTATCACTCCGACGATGGTATGCAGTGAAAGCCGTAAACGACATACTTTTCGAAGCTCAACTAAGAAATTTAACGCGACATTCGGTCAAAATAAACGATTTTCATGATGAGCGAACAATCACATTTATTACCTCCTACTTGTAATCCATATTAATCCGAGAGTATTTTCCCACTGACAGTAACGTGGACAGCAACGTGGACAACAATGTGGACAGTAACTTGGCACAGTCAATATTAACCTTTTAACCGCCAGAAATTTTTGATCGAGCGTGCTCGTGTCGCCACCGACAGTAATTGTACCACGCAGAGTAAGGTTGGCATAGTCACGGGAGTTATAAATGTGCTGTAAAAACCAAATCAGATCTTTGTCTTATTTATCAGACTGTGGCGAAATGAGCTGGATATGTAATGTCTTATATATCAGACTCTGGCGGTTAAAGGGTTAAATAAAGCGCCATCGTATTTAGTCAATGATAAAAATTAAAAAATAGTCATAACTTCAACTGGAAACATTGGTCCCCTTTGGTCGTGAGGCGCTGGTTGACTGGTCTGTTCGCTCACCAGGTTTACAACCCGAGAATCCTGCGTCACAAAGGTTTTGGGACGACATTTTTTGTAAAATTAGGGGATGGTGCTCTCTCCTAATTTTATATTAAATAATTGTAAGTTCAAACAAATTCCAATGACAGTGACAGGAATTCAATAACGAAGGCGAAGAATTTAATCACAAGTAAAATTCCATGGATACACTACACGTTAATAGGTAACTCGAAATTAAAACAACATTGAAATATGTGATCATAACAAATATAAAATATTTTTTCTACTCCAGCACTTAAATGTGTCAATTAAATGACTGACAGTGATATCTAAAGCAATGTCATTTGAATGCTTTGTCTATAGGCTCATAAGATGACTGCTAGCAGTCATCTTATGAGTATAATACAACTGCTTTATTTTTTTTAGTTCCGATCATCTTGATTGAAAGAGGTATGTTTTCATTTACAATAATAACTCTTTTTCTTTTTTAAATAATAACTCTTTTTTTTTAAATAATAACTCAATTTTTTTTAAATAATAACTCTTTTTTTTTAAATAATAACTCTTTTTTTTTTAATAATAACTTTTTTTTTTTTTTGCTGCAGCTGTCATAGAAAAAGTAATGTATGCAACAGCTCATAATTGGTTCTTGAAATTCTCGGGTCTTTTTTTACAAAACTCGACTACGTCTCGTTTTGTAACTTCGACCCTTGAATTTTAAGAACCCTTATTATATCACTGTTGCATAAACTACTATATAAGAATACAAAATAATGTTTTTTTCATACATTTACATCAGCGGGTGTCACAATTGATATTTTTGGAGTAGGACGAACCCAAATGTGCTAATTGAGGTACTACCACTAAGAATTTAAGCATTAAATAACGCTATGACAAAAAGGAATAATAAAAACTCAGGCGGCTCGTCTGCTCGTTTGCTTCCTATTACTATAATAAAAAAACTAAACTAAAATAAGTACATCTATTAAAACCACACTATAATAAATGTAACAATTCCCCCTGCTAATATAATATTATTATATTATATTAGCAGGGGGAATTGTATGTTGCAGGGTGGTTGCAAGCATTAATACGGAGCACCTATTACTGAAATGTTCTGCCACTAGCACAAACCGTAAACCATATAGTGATTTATATATGCCGTAAAGTAAACCGTTTTTTGACAAGAGTACACAGATTATTTGTTAGGTACGAATAAATATTACGATTATGTTTACTGTTTATCGGAATGGAAAATGTGAAATGCTGCATTCGGGATATGCTGTGGGCCGTAACCATGCGGCTTATTGGCAGGTATTAATTGTAACAAAAGGAAACCTAACATTGCAATTGCGTTTGACGTCTCATTTACAGTATTTTTTGAGCGGTAATATAATATACGTTCGTACACGGTCTTCAGGCATTAAGGCGTAGTTTAGTAAAATTATCGCGGAACAAACAATGAAAATCAAAAACACTTCGAAATGCCGGGACATACCCGTTCAATATAAGACCTTTGCTTCGCTCGCTCATTCGATAAGGAACCAAAACGTATTGTCAATATGTATAAGTATACCTAGATAGATAATTTCTTTATTCATACCCACAACATACACGGCATTGAAAAAGTACAGGATAAGAACATGCAAAACAACTTAATTACTAAAAACTATTAACTATTACATTAAAAAATTATGAAGCCATATATGTGTCGTTGCACAGAAAAGGCGCTGGCTCAGCATTGTGATGCGGCAAGCCACATCGCTTGTATTCTGCCAGTACCTAATTGCGTTAAAGTTACTGACGGCTCATTGTGTAACAGAAAAGCTAAACATACAGAACGAACTACTAAGTACCCGTTCAACCTCGGAATAATAAACCAACAGGAACCGCCATTAACAGGCGTTCCCCTCTGCCAAAAGTCGGCGGCCTCCGGTCAAGGAGGTTATATAAAACTAGTTGCCATACGTCATACGCCATTCAGCAAACGTCAGTCTAAGTGGAATGTTAGGAGCAGAAAATGCCGAATTGTAGCGTTTTCTCCTGTAAAAACCGATCGGAAACATCTAGCGTACTTAAAGAACACGTTTCTTTTCATATGTAAGTACAATATTATCAAATAGTGCACTAATTTAGCAAAAAACTAAAAAACATTGTCAATCTGAAAGTGATACCACTTCATGGTACTAGATCTAATTTAGGGTAATATTTAAAGAAGACTTTCTAAATATTCATTAGGTATACCTAACTTCTAATTTGCGTTGCTTATTATTATATAATTTATATAACACATTATTTTTATATAACACCTTATTTTTATATCAACATAATCCAGTCAATGAAATAAATAGTATAAATCATAAATAACGTGATATTACCGATATAGGGCCATTGTGCTAGTTTCCGTCCATGCTCTAGTCTCTAGTTTTCGACCACATGACAGATTAGCAAATAACATATTTGATATTTAATTTGCTACTTGCCAAATACATTTTTTATGTAGATAGATATATTGTCTCGACATTAAGGATTGCATTAAGTCCAAATTTGTGCAGCAATGTAGATTTATATTCAATTTCGTCAAGTGGACGAAAACTAGAGCTGGACGAAAACTAACGCACCTACCCTATTGAAAATTCATTTTTCTCTTAGTTTCTATCGTATATCTATCTATCTAATCTAATCTAAAATCTAATCTAATCTATATTTTTTATTTGACATGTCCAATATTTGTATTGTATTTTATTTATTTTAAGGTATTTACTGCCGTCATTTTCCATAAATAGGCACTTTTAATTTATTACTCTGGTATCACTCTACCGTAGTTAGCGATGGGACACCATAAAAACCAATATCGATAAAATCTATATGAACATTATAAATATATTGTTATTTCGATTTACTTTTTTAGATTTCCAAAAGATGCAATAAATTTTAAACATAAGTAGTTTTCAGCTTATCAAGCCATCGAAAACCTAAAAATATTGCAATATCAGTCACGTTTTAAAGATCTAAGAACTGCATAAGTAAGATTGTAATTTCATATAAATATATGCTATTACAAAGTTACTGTTGCAGTTCCTACAAATAGTAGGTAAAGGTACACTACGATATATGTACGATGTGAGTATGAATAAAGATGTGTTTAGTTATGATAATATGTGTATACATAGTATGGGTATGAGTACCCGAAAAGAAGGACTGTCTACAAAAAGAGTTGAGATCCCATCAAAAACATTACATGTAAAAAGGTGCAAGTCTCGCAACGCTTTTATTACAAAAAGTTCTGAGATGTAACGTGAAACCAAGTCGGTTATTTTAATCAGTGCCAGGGGGTGTTAAAACCGTATCAATAAGATATAATGACTTGGCAATCGCACATAATGATTTACTCGTACCGTACTCGTAAATATGTGTAATGCTCAAACTGCAATTAGCGCTAGCTGCGCTAGCGTTATGTTCAATTAGAACTATTTTTAGTAGGTGACGATGATCCCTAGGTCATTATGCAGCCGTGCGATGGCCAAGTCATTATACTTATTACAAATTAAAGATATCTTATTGATACGGTTTTAACACCCCCTGGCACTGATTAAAATAACCGACTTGGTTTCACATTAGCATTAAATCTCAAAACTTTTTTGTAGTAGAAGCGTTGCGAGACTTGCACCTTTTTACATGTAATGTTTTTGATGGTTATAATTGACTAAAGCAGACAGTTAAAATTCAGTCAATAAAATATCGACAATATTATCGACAAGTCCCTCGCACTTCTACGTTTACTTAGAACTGACATCATCTCGTTCACGGACGGGGTTGTCTGTGTTTGTTCTTGTATTTGTGTGAATATAGTTTATGCTAGTGTTTGATAATTTTGTCGTGTGCGTGTGTAGCGACGCATGCGAAAAATGCATTAGTGTTTACATTATTTGTGTGCGTTCCTCGCCCCCCGCGCCGAAAACGGCAGAATTTTTCACATAGAAATTAGTGCGTGTCACCACTCCATATGATTATTCCTCCGAGCGTTCAACCATTAAGAATCTCTTAGAAATACTTGACAAATTTCACCTTAACAAAATCGCGTAAACGCAGGTACGCCTAAAATAATGGCACGATTTATAACGTTAAATCGGCTAATCTGAAATAGGTTCTCTTCCGACTGCGGAAGGTTGAAAAGCCTTTGAAGATTCGATGTTATTACAGTTCATTGGTCCAAAAGAATCGAGTGTCGGCTCATGCGCGGTTCGCGCTTGATTTGTTCAGAGGGGCTACCGCGAATAACGAATTTCGCAAATTGCGGGGATCTTTCTCTTTTACTCCAATGAAGGCGTAATTAAGAGTGACAGAGAAAAATGCCCGCAATTTGCGAAAGTCGGTTTTCGCGGTAGCCCCTCTGGAGTATTTTTCGAGCATAAATCTAGTAAATTAGAAACTAAGAAAAAAGGAATAAAGGTGACGTTCGGATGTAAACTGTAGCTGCATTACTGTTGCGGCGTCGTTGTTGCCGCCGCGTGTATCTTGAAAGAACGCGTGTGTACCTAATATCTACGGTTATGAGCCTAGGTATAAGCGGTTCAATAAGTTCCACGTTACTAGCAAGTGTATTGAAAAAATACTTAAAACTTGTAAAAATAAGGTACCTGCGAGCTGTGCATAAGAACGTTTTGGAACTTGCCTACTTTCGAAATTTCATACTTTAGTAAGTGTGAATGGGTTCAAATTTTGCCTCTATTTTCGCTAGTAACCTAGACAAAACTGCAAGTTCATATTAAACAAAATAAAAATAAGAAATAAAAATAATGAGGGACCTTTTATGGTACCTTAGAATTAACTTTAGTAGAGCCCAAGCTAAGTTAGCAACGATTTTGATAGCACAGACTGTGCAAGTGTTATGTAAACGTCATAACTTCGTAGAAGTTTGTTGTAGAATAACAATTGCACAGTCTGTGTATCAAAATCCCTGCCAACTTCGCTTGGAAAACCAAGACTTTAGTACTACAGTACTTTAGTTTGCTAGTGTACCTAGTGTATAAAAGAAACATCGTAAGGACAAAAATAAGGCTTAGTTTTGCCACCGTATTAAAAGGTGATATGGCAGTCGCTTCCGTAAAAACAAGCGCTTACGCCAATTACAGGGATTAACGTTGTCATAAAGCGGCTGAAACTAGGTCACCAAGCGGACGTATTCTTTTCGGAAACAACCAAGATAGTTATTTGTACAACAAGAGATCAAAGTTTGATATTTCTTCGAGTGCTTATTTTGAGTCCCATGCAAGCGAAAGATTCTATAGTAATTAATTAATTAATAAATTTTGAGTCCCATGCAAGCGAAAGATTCTAATGTAGAATCTTGAGCGTAGTAAGGGACTCAAAAGCGCACGAGATGTAAATAACTTTGATCTCTTGTAGTTCACAAAACTTTTCACCTCAGCAGTGAGAACATATTAGAGAACCCGAAAAATGTATTCTTTCTTCATCACTTACCTCTATTCACTCATGTTTTCTTAAGATATACAAAGTCAAAGTCAAAATATACTTTATTCATGTAGGCTTAGCAACAAGCACTTATGAATCGTAACATACATAAATTATCTTAAGCTAATTATCAGAGCAATTTATTGATGTTATTATTCCATAAGAATATTGGATTATTATACAAATCAAATTAAACACAGATTAAATTAAATTAAGAATTTCACAAAAGGATCGTCAAAATGCGATTTTGCTCACTATTTTTAAGTAGCAAAGTACCCTTGTTCGAGCTGCTGAGGTGAAAAATATATTATGTATAATTGGTTTCCACTTCATGGCTTAAGTGGCTAAATCAAAACCGCGTAAATGTCGTAGTTACCTAATTAGGTATGATTTCATAAAACTGGATTCACTATCTTGTAGAACTCGTGATTCAATATATCCTGTGTAGAAAAATAAAAAATATCTTCCAAAGTAATAGAGATAAAACGTTTTAAGCTTTTCCTGTAAAGTTTCATGATGTGTAGATACGCAGTATTTACCAAAGCTACCTAGTTACGCGGTTTTGCAATATGGGTGTAAAGTAGATACGCACTATTTACCAGTGCTAGTTACGCAGTATTGCACTATCCCCGACGATATGTCATCATCTCCCTCGCATTGTCCCGGCATTTTGCCACGGCTCATGGGAAGCCTGGGGTCCGCTTGGCAACTAAATATATTATGTATATGTGTCGTGGCCAATTCTATTCAATTATGGTTCAAGCGGTGCAGATTATGGTTTAATTATGTACGATTGTCATCTAGGCCGACTAGGCCCCCAGAGAACCAGCCTAGCGTTTAGCTGGTAGCACAGAATAAATAATAGTACTAGGTACAGAAGATTCACTCTCTAACAAAACGCGTCTATTACGACAGACATGACGCAGGAGCGCACCGCTATGGATCGGGAGCACAGGCGCGGCAACTACTATGGCTAGACACCAAAATTGGTGTGGGCCGCATGTACTTGAGATACAAGTATCTCTACAAGTAGCGACGCAACGAAATCGCGGTGTGAGCCTGGCGGTCTAGCATGAGTTGCGTTCTTGCGCGCGACTGCATACTTGAAGTCGCGCAAAATGTATGGAGTCGCGCGTGAGAACTCAACTCATGCTAGACCGTCTGGTAGTGAATGTGGAAAGATGATAACTTACGCTTCTGAGATGAGGGCCCGTAGCTTGCAGAACACGATGCCCAAGAAGTAGGGGTACTGGTGCCAACACACCAGTAAGTCGTTGGGGAGACCTAGGGGCAAACAAAATTAATGTTATTGTACTGTATTAATAAGTATGTGTTCGCGAAGCGGCAATATGTTTCACAAGCAGCCCACTTGTATAATTCGGTTGATGCCACACTATCCATCTATCCACTCCAGACATATAAATGTAAAAAAGGAGTCCGGAATTGGTTAAATAATTTAAACTATGAGCATACAGAGTTATTATTACATTCTAATACTCGGTAATAGATATAAATTAAATTCATCTTATAATTTTATTGATAATTAATCAACATACTTATACCTATCATTAACATACGGTCTCTCACACACGCACATATATATATATATATATATATACACACACACACACACATTATTAATACAGTGTGTAAGTCAAATACGGGCAATAAATTAAACCAGATATAGAATAGGGATGATGACACATGTTGAATTTTATAACAAAATCTAGTAAAATAGATAGCAAACGAGCAATTTATCACAATAATATGGATATTAAAATAAAATATTGAAAAATTACAAAATTACAGGACCTGAAAGTCTCAAAATTTAAGTTTTTTTTAACTTCCAAAAACGATAAAAGTAAGGGTACCATTTGATTCCTTACATTTCATCCAAAAAAATATTGTATAGCAACTATATACATAAACGCAATATTTCACCGACAAAAACGCAATTTTCTTGTTTTGTCCATACGGGCGATGCGGTCCAGATGGGCGATGACGTCACGGCCTCTGTCCGTTTTGTATGGGGCGTTTCGCGAGTGAAGTGCGACTGTCGGACTTTGACTACAATTTCTGACTTTTGTGTTACTTTAATGCAATGGGTCCCATATAGACATTTGATCCTAAAAACAAACCCGATCGATTGATACCATAAAAAAAAATTAGTCATGTAGCCTATTTACCCGTCTTATCATTAATTAAGATGTTTTTTTAAGTTACACTTAATTATGACCCCGTGATTAATTTTTTCCACATGTACCGAGCAGCAATGTACTGTAAATATTAAGAAACAGAAGATGATAATGACATTACGAGATACGAGCTTTTCATAGTAACTGCCAACAAGCGTTGACAGTTACTTTAAAAAGCTCGTATCCCGTAACGTGTGTGGTGTATTACATTGCGGGCCGAATTATTTTGTATGGTTAAAATTTTCAATGCATTTCTAAGTAAAATCTATCTCAATATACTTTTTAGGTCCTATGCTAACCACCGTTTAAATATTCGCCCGTATTGGATTTACACACTGTATAGGTAATTTAACATAACACGTAACAAAGCATAGCCTATTATTTTCCTAATGTTAAAACAAAACCACAGATTATATAATAGTTCTTACGAACAGATACTTATCTCTCAAAGAAAACGTAAATACCTACCGTTTTGATACCTACACAAAAATACAATGGACTGACCTTCAGCGCGCCGCTCCCCGCACCGCGCGCACCGGCACAACGCTAGGGTTGCCGACACGACGCTTAGAAATTTTAATACGTGTGAAGGCCGGCGCCTAATTCGATTGATCAAACTATCAAACTAACATTAGAACTTGCCATAAAGTATATAACAGCATAGCGTTAAATAACTACATTTAAGCAAGTTAAGTTGCAATAATTTATAATATTCCGTTTATGCGTTAGGTTAGGTTAGTGTTTGCGAAATACTCATTTTAAAAGGTCATATGTCCCTGCAGTAACCGCAGATTTTACGCCGTTTTATAAACCACGCAATGAACCCAGCAAGAATTGGTTTTAAAACTTCATGTAAGTAATTTAAAACCAGATATAGATTAATGTTACACAATAAAGAAAAATAATAGAGAACTCATGATTACTTACATGTGTAATTCATTATAAAAATAACCAGAGCATAAATTAGTACCTATTTTCCGGTGTAAAAATTAAGATCTTACTGTCGATAAAATGATCATTTACCAAGTTAGCTACCTACCTATTTCAAATAGATATCTAACTATAGGTACATTTGTCGTAATAAACACTACATGTTTAATTAAAGTAATTCAATAGTACATACGTAGCTGTAACTATCGTAAAAATTGTCAGTGCGGCGCGCGGTAACGTGCGTACGTGAGCGCGTGTGGTAACCAGCTGGCTTGCTTTTCTACCGTGAACGGGAACAGAATCGTAGGTATAAATCCGAGCTCGCGCGGAGAGTTCCATAGGCCTGACAAAACTTTCGTACTATATACTAAAATAATTATTATCCCTATATAAAGTACTCTCAGATTATTACATTACATTGAATTGTTAACTGCTGTTACTTTAGTCTAATTATATGTTTTAATGTATTACTTTCTGTATACCTACATAATTAACAAGTATTCCATTGGTTTGTATACCCTTAACTTGCTGCTGGAAGAGCGGGGTCTCCTGTCACAAGTATTGATATACTTACTAGGAGGTCCCGACCCTTTCTAAATTTGTTACACAATAATGACTGTGACCAATAAACGATTTTTTCATTTTTCATTTTCAATAAGGGTGTGATATTTTGGCGGGTGAGAATCTGCCAAATCCTACACCAGACCCAGTAGACAACATGCCAATCGTTAACGCTCCGTAGCGAACGAAACGCAACTGTCACTGTCACGCTAATATGGAAGAGTGATAGAGAGACACAAAGCGATTCGATCGCGAAGCGATAGCGACTGTCACCTTGGCTAGGCCGCCTGAACAGGTGACGCAGTAAAATAATGTTGTCGCCAAAATTGACTCAAAACATCAGTAAATATTTTAAAGATACATGCAAAATAATCTGAGTCGAACTCCGACATTTGATTCAAAATTACCCCGATTGTTTCCGTGAAATACGCAAACACTAGACAGCAAACAGTACAATATTGAATACTTTTTCGATCTCTGCTCCCTTTGAAAAGTTGAAATACGCTGCACAAAGACAAAAGAAAGTTCCAGCACATTTGCGAGTTCCGATGTTTTCGTAGTTTTGCCTTATCAATCATGATGTTGCAGAAATGCTTCGAAGTTCTACTCAGGATTCTATCAGCCGATTATAAGACTTATCGACGGTTATAATTAGCGGAGCTCGTTTTCACAATTTAAAAACCAGACAATTGCGCGTCTGACTCGCCCACCGAAGGTTCCGTACAAAATTAACTTTTATTTATATATTTTTTTTACAAATTTATAGTGTAAGACGATATTACTTGCTCAAATTGCTGCTGTTTGAGGGAACGTATCGATAAAACTTTTTTATTTATTTATCCGTACAAAAATTAAAATTCAAAAACATGATATTTGCACTCCCGGGCACGCTCTTCCATCTCGCTTACGCTCAGTGAGAGTGAGAGAAGAACACGAACTTATCGGTCGACCTGGTTAAGGAACAAATATCGTCGGAGCGAATAAAAAAATCGCTCTGTGGTTTTTTACGATTTTTTGATTTTGGCATATTCTTATTCCTTTTTCAATTTCCCGTCGATCTATATCAATATTTTTTTTATATCTATATTAGTTTTGAAAATAACTAACAAAATTTGTACAAATAAATAGCTATGTGTTTTTTTTTGCACATAACGAAATTAAATGCCTTGTTTTCCGTCGAGGGTGATGACGATAATATTGCACATGGCGATATATCATTTCTCGTGCTACGTTACTTTGGCAACAAATCGCTATGTGGTAAACTTTACACATGACGATTTTAAGTGAACCAAATTTAAGTCGCTATGTAGCAAAATTTTGGTTAAAATAATTTATATTGTAAAAATTTACGAAAAAAACTGTTTATTTTCTGCATAAGTATATGTAAAAACCATTGATCTACCAGAAAAAAATACAGGTGCAACTAATATATTACAAACAGGAAAATAAACAGTTTTTTTTTCTCCTGTAAAGTAGCTAAAAATACATGGCGATTTTTTTATTCGCACCGACGATATACATATAAAAAAAAATATTGTCATTTACGGTAACATCATACCGACAGTATAGTTAATAGTAGGTACATTACATACCTAGGGAGGTGAATAAATATGCGATCGGGGGCTTTACGAATTACCGCCCGTGGTTTGTCTAAAGTTTTACGTCTTGACTTGGTCAGGAAGTGAGATTTCCTCCGCGCGTAGGGTGACGTAACATACATAGCAACATATATTATGCAACTGCCAATACCTGGATAAAAATAAATAGTAAACGCTATTTTATTTATCTTTATATAAAGAGCTTGGTCACTTTTGTGACGATGTCGCTCTGTACGTATACAAAAATTTAACTTTATCTTCTATACGCTATTCCCGCTTTTAAACAAACATCGCCTGAAACGTCACTCCTTCAGTTAAAGGGTGTCTGAAATTGACTTGGAAGTTTTCATTGTCTCTGTTTACTGGGTTACAGTCGTTACAGAAAAGGCTTTGTAAAATATTTGACACCCTTTGTCCAACCCTCGGTCGCGGAATATAAATAATTAAGGATTAAGGACTAAAGTTTTAACTAGAAATATAATCCAGTTTACACGTAGGACGTAGACCAACAAACACGTAGTAATTTTAATGAAAAAACGGCTTAGTTTAATACCCGCAGACTAAACTGAATAGTGTAACATTGTAAAAAGGAAAAAAATATTTGCTATTTTATTTTCAATGAATGTTTTAAATAAGTAAACGGATTGAAGATGCGAGAATACCTACCTACGAATTATCTAATTTCAAAAATACCAAAAACCAATAATCAAAAATCCTGGCAGACGTCATCACTGCCTGGATTTATAATACATGTATACAACTTCAGAATTTTACTATCGTCGTGCCTTTCTTCAAAAGAATATTAAATAAAGGCGCTCCCAGACGATCATTTAGTTGAAATAAACACTAACTTAATGGTAATTAAATTCAAATCAAACTGCTGGCATTCGTTGGAAATTCATTAGATTAGTTTAATTACCGACAATTGTGTAGACGTTTTTCGATATAATTACTTAAAACAATTTAAAAAGCAGTTCTTACTCGTACCTCACTTCAAACGATTTTTTTTCTTAATTTATTCGTAGCCTTCAATTGTTAACACTAAATAAACCAATTAAGTAAATAAATTTATACTGTTCGTTGCCTATTTTTTTATCAAGCAGAAACGACTGCGAGCGATACAACGCATTAAGGGAAGAAATGGAAAGATTCGCACACATCTGGTAGGCCTCCGTGGCTTAGTTGGCAGAAGCGATTGGATCGGCGTCCAATGGTCGCAGGTTCGAGTCCTGCCGGAGGTGTAATTTTTTCCATTTTTCCTTTGATTAAAAAATTAGTCAGAAGACATACCCCAAGAGAATATAACCACTACGTTTTAGACATACCTTAAGGTTTTCTTTGCATTATTGAGTAATCATTGCATAAATTGAAAAAAATACTTAAAAAAAAGAGTGGATGACAAAATAATACCTAAATTATTACCTTGAATTTTTTCTAGAAACGTTGAGTCCTGTAGATTTGGCCGCTACCCAAGATTTAAGCGAAACCTTGCTGGATGTACAACAAAAGATCCCAAAAACAAAGGGCTGACAATGGGTATCATTCTTGAGCACTCGAGATGTATGACTACTGTTGACAAAGGACAACGATATTGTGGAATACAAGCGACTCCCCACTCCAGCTGTTTATCAAAAGCTTGTAACTTGTAATACAAGCGGAAGCTCCTTTTTGACAGCTTTTGTTAGAAAGGGACTTCCACTTGTATTAAGTTACAAGCTTTTGATAAACAGGGCACTGCTTGTGAATTTAGCCAGCCCGAAGAAACCTTCTAGACTAACTTACTCACAGGTAGTTGAGCTCATGCGACAACATCTAACCGGCGCCGTCCGCATTAGTGTAAGGCCTGAGTGGACGCTTGAGTTGGGCGTGCAGCGGGGCGGGGCGTGCGCCGTGCATGTTAAACAAATGCAAGCGTATAGCAGCGGCCTTAGTGCACGCTGCTCAAATTACTCGTGACCCCGACGCCACGCTGCACGCCCCGCCGAACGCTCCGCTTCGAGCGTCCACTCAGGCCTTACACTAGCCGAAAGTTACCAATTCCGACAGAGACGCCAGGGTGTCAACGAAGACGTCACTTCATACGTGCCGGAATTAAAAAGATACTGAAAAGGTATCTATATCAATTTTGCAATAGAAATTCATCTTCTTATCAAAATAATGAAATGAAGTAGAAATATTTCGCGTGGTTCTAAAATCTAAATGATTAAATATTTAATTTAATTTAACAGACTCATCATCATCTTCCTCGCGTTGTCCCGGCATTTTGCCACGGCTCATGGAAGCCTGGGGTCCGCTTGGCAACTAATCCCAGTAATTGGCGTGGGCACCAGTTTTACGAAAGCGACTGCCATCTGTGATCTGACCTTCCAACCCAGAGGATAAACTAGGCCCGTATTGGGATTAGTCCGGTTTCCTCACGATGTTTTCCTTCACCGAAAAGCGACTGGTAAATATCAAATGATATTTCGTACATAAGTTCCGAAAAACTCATTGGTAGGTACGAGCCGGGGTTCGAACCCGCGACCTCCGGATTGCAAGTCGCACGCTCTTATCGCTGGGCCACAAGCGCTTTGAATTTAATTTAACAGACTATGAATTGAAAAGTTGGTAACATGAAAAACTTAGAAAATGAGATGTAGAAGAGTAGGGATCAAGATTGTGTAGCTCAAGTAAACATTTATCAAAATCATGATTTTATTACCATATTGTAAAAGCCAAGCTATTTCGAGTGATAAGTGTAATAACATTCATCGGTGCAAATAATATTTCTTAAAGTATACCTACGGATTCCTAATCAACCCATACTACTGGCTACTGTCCAGTATTTACATTAATTAAATTGCTACAAATTATTTTGAAATATCCTCTCCATTAGCCCCATATGGAATTATGGAATTTGGCATAAGGGATGACACGTGTAACCGATTACACCAGCCAGATATTTTGAAAGTATATTAGGGATGTACCGACTAGTCGCCGACTAGTCGGGAAAGCCGACTATTCGGCCTCATTTGTAGTCGGCGATTAGTCGGCGACTAGTCGGCACTTTATAAGTGACATAAAAACAGGGCAAAAAGAAATAAACAGCACATGTTTTCTTATGAGCTTATGCTTTTTACCTATTTTTATTTAGGGTGCTTACGAAAACTTTTGTTTGAAATTATTGACGTTGTGGTCGCTTTTTTATGTCCGATTGTGGGGTCGCCGTATGAAATATAACCTTAGGATTTTTTTATTTAATTTTTTAGCGTTACTATATGATAAATAGCACGACGAAAGGGTAAAACGATTGTTTTTTAGTGCATTATAACCGCACTTAGACCAAACTAATGATCTGGCCGACTAGCTGACTAGTCGGCCGACTAATCAGCCATCCGAGCGCCGATTAGTCGGCTAGTCGGCCAAATCAATAGTCGGTACATCACTAAAGTATATGTATGTGCTTTAAAAGGAAACCCTTTAATTTTAGACGATCATTATTAATTACCATATCCGTCTGGCACAAGAGATGTCCGTCCCTATGCCCGGTTCCATCAGGCCGATCAAATTAAATTTGTTTGATGAATTAATTCGTAGCAAGGTGGAAATCGTTTAACCTTTTGATCCTAAATGTATATAATCCGAGTTTGCATAATCCCAGGAGGTGTGCATAAATTTTTGCGTTCCTTTATTAAGTTTTAACAGACTCATCATCATCTTCCTCGCGTTGTCCCGGCATTTTGCCACGGCTCATGGAAGCCTGGGGTCCGCTTGGCCTTTTTAAGTTTTATTACACATAAATACAGCGCCCAGTCATATCAGGAGCGACAATACAATTAACAATTTACCGGATTGGCTTGGTTCACAACGGAATGCAACTCCTATCGTTAAAAGAATTCCTATGGGAGCTCGCATTTCCGTCGCGAATGCCTTATGCCCAATTATATTAAAAACTCTTAGCGAGAATTCATTTCAAAGTTGGACCCAGCTATTATCCTTTACCTACAGAACATTACACGTCAGCGACACAAACCCCTTACTCAGAAAATTAAATCGAACTGTATCCTTCCAACTGACCCAGTTCCCCGCCCTCAGTCGAATCGTACCCCAAATAATAATAAAATATTTAAAATAGTGGAACAAAAAGTCACAGACGGTGATATAAAGGGAGCCGCCCAAATGCTTTTTTCCAGTGACGTTGTTGCTCCAGATACCCCTGACACCGTTTCAGCATTAATCTCTAAACATCCACTTCCAGCAGCATCCCTCCGCCTGCCTGAACCCCCGGAGCCCGATGCACCACACCTGATTGCTAATAAGAAAGAAGTGTTGGCCGCAGTTATGTCATTCAAAAACGGCTCCGCCGGTGGCCCCGATGGCCTCTCGCCGCAACACCTAAAAGATTTGCTATGCGGTGCCACCGGTGATGCTGGCGAGCGTCTATTGGACGGTATCACCCAACTGATAAACCTCATGCTGTCTGGTAAAGTCTGCAGCGAGATCTCAGGAATCTTATATGGCGCAAATCTCTGCGCCCTTAAAAAGAAAGACGGCGGTATAAGGCCTATCGCTGTAGGCTTTACCTTTCGGCGTATTTGTTCTAAAATTTGCTGCAAACATATTTTTCCAACCCTCACCAAAAAATTTCAACCTCTCCAACTTGGTTTCGGCAGCAAAGGCGGCTGCGAGGCTGCTGTTCACGCAGCGCGCGCCTTTGTCGATGACGACTCGTGCGAGGTGCTGCTGAAAGTGGACGTGAAAAACGCTTTCAACTCCGTCGATAGAGGCGCCCTTCTGACACAAATCCAAGATGCCACACCTCTTATCTACAAATACCTGTGGCAATGTTACCACCAATCAACAAACCTCCTCTTCAAAACCCATCGCTTGGCGTCAGCTGTGGGCTGTCAGCAGGGCGACCCACTTGGACCAGCTATATTCAGCCTTGCCATCCACCCCATAATTTCCAACCTAAAATCAAAATTTAATTCGTGGTACCTGGACGACGGAGCACTAGGTGGCGATTGGAGGTCTGTTCTAGATGATTTGAGAAGCCTAACCGACTCTTTTAACACAATAGGCTTAGAATTAAACTTTACAAAATGTGAACTTTTTATAAATAATCCTGTCCCCACTACCGACCTGCAAAGCATTATTTCAAATTTCAACACTTTAGCTCCTAATATCAAAATCATAGACAAAACCTCTCTTAGACTCCTTGGTGCTCCTATCTTCCCGGAATCCATAGAACCTATCATTAGTGAACATCTAAATACTCACAAAGCTTATTCGGACCGCCTTCTAAAAATCAGTGCACACATGGCGTTAGTAATCATTAAATTTTGTCTTTTTGTGCCCAAATTCACATACATACTTAGATGCAGCCCCGTCTGGAAATACCCTCATCTCATCGAACCCCTAGACTCCGTCCTTAAACTCACACTTTCATCAATTCTCAATATCAACCTGGACAACCGCGCCTGGTCCCAGGCCTCTTTGCCAATCCGCCATGGCGGCCTGGGCATCCGACAAGTTGTCAGCGTCGCCCTCCCAGCTTTTTTGTCCTCTTTCCACAGCACGCAAGATCTCGCCAATAAAATTTTTTGCCCTCCCGCCGACAATATCTGCATCCAAATACAGATCGAGGCCAAAAATGCTTGGACGCAAGCCTGCCCGGAAAATCCAATCCCAGCCTTCGTACATTCACAAAAACTTTGGGATGAGCCCCTCTGCAGAGCCACCTTAAAATCTCTTATTGATAATGCTCAAAGCCCTGCAGAGCGCGCTCGCCTCCTAGCCGTTTCGGAGCCAGAGTCGGGGCTCTGGCTCCATGCGTTGCCATCCCCCAACATAGGCACCCTCCTTGAGAGAACGACCCTCACACTCGCTACCAGTCTGCGATTGGGGGTCAAAACCAATGAGCCCCACCGCTGCCGCTGTGGCTCCAATGTTGACGAGCTGGGCCACCACGGCTTGTCCTGCCAGAGAAGCGCGGGCCGCATCTCTCGCCACGCCTCCCTGAATGATGTCATCCGGAGGGCGCTTGCTTCCGTTAGCGTGCCGGCCATCCTTGAGCCGAACGGTATCGCACGCGACGACGGCAAGCGGCCCGACGGGATGACACTCATTCCTTGGAGGCTGGGGAGGACGCTTGTGTGGGACGCCACCTGCGTTGACACGCTCGCACCGTCCCACCTACAGGCGACCTCCGTCAAGGCGGGAGCTGCGGCTACAACCGCTGAACAGAACAAGCGGCGCAAATATGCTGTCCTCGGCGAGGGCTACATATTTGCGCCGTTTGGCGTAGAGACTCTGGGACCGTGGGGGCCTAGCGCAAAAAGCTTTTTTAAGGAAATGTCCCAGCGTCTCATTGACACCTCAGGTGACCGGAGGGCTGGCAGCTACCTCGGACAGAGGATAAGCCTGGCCATCCAAAAAGGTAACGCTGCCAGCCTTCTGGGCACCATATCGCATGATGAAGGTGACCTGGGGAGCATTTTTTACTTATAAGTTTTGTTTAAGATTTGTTTTATTTTAGTTTTAATTTTAACGTTTAGTTTCTTGTACGATTGTATTTTTTTTGTGCAATAAATATAGTTTTTTTACTTGTAAATCGAAAACCCTAGTCCGTCGGAAAATTTCTTCTAATCATGATGAATGCAGAGGAAGCTGGTTTGGTGCCAGCCCTGGGCAATGGAGGTCATGGTCCCTTTTTAGGGTTCCGTACCCAAAGGGTAAAAACGGGGCCCTATTAGTAGACTCCGCTGTCCGTCCGTCCGTCCGTCTGTCACCAGGTTTTATCTCACGAACCGTGATAGCTAGACAGTTGAAATTTTCACAGATGATGTATTTCTGTTGCCGCTATAACAACAAATACTAAAAACAGAATAAAATAAAGATTTAAGTGGGGCTCCCATACAACAAACGTGATTTCTGACCGAAGTTAAGCAACGTCGAGCGGGGTCAGTACTTGGATGGGTGACCGTTTTTTTGCTTGTTTTGCTCTATTTTTTGTTGATGGTGCGGAACCCTCCGTGCGCGAGTCCGACTCGCACTTGGCCGGTTTTTTATTTTGTAAGTATTATGACATATATTCCAGTTTATCATTTATATAGTATTGTTTCTACTTGGCACAAATTAACATATTTTCATAAAATAATCTGATTTGTTTACTAATAATATGTGAGCATCGATCCTAAATGATTATTATGGCAAACGTAGCTTACTGATAAATAAAATCATGTGTTAGTTACCCAATATAGAGGCATCCTGCTTCTATTCAAGGAGCCTCAAACTAAAGTAATTAAAACTCCCCAGTTTAATGTGATTGAGGCTGTGTGAAACAGTAGTAGATTTAGATACCTATTTATAGAGTAGCTTGTTTTTCCAACGCGACGAGTCGAACTAGGTGGGCCATTTATTGACTACACTTTTTTTTATATTTGGGATTTTTAATGTTAATTCTACTCAGAATCACGTGTTCTTTGATCGTAATAAAGTCTAGGATACGTTGTACATAACGAGGTACCCATATTGAAAAAAAAACCGGCCAAGTGCGAGTCGGACTCGCGTTCCAAGGGATCCGTACATTAAGTCCGACTCACGCTTGACTGCACATTTCTAATAGGTTTGCCTGTTATCTATAGGCAAAGAACTATTTTCTGTATTTTTTTTTTCAAAATTATAGACCCAGTAGTATCGGAGATAAAGGTGGTCGGACAGACAAACAGACGCAAGAGTGATCCTATAAGGGTTCCGTTTTTTTCCTTTTGAGGTACGGAGCCCTAAAAAACAACTCACTACCCTAACCGTTAGACTGCACTTAACGATCGAGTCTAGTGACAGTAGTGACAGAAACACACTGCCAAGGTCCAATTGTGGTGTTTGATCCTCATTTCCGCTTTAATTGGGTCAGCGTGCGTGAAATGGGTACCGTTTAGTCATTATACTAGTTTACTTTCATTGCCAATTACTCGGATAGTTTGTGACAAGGGGTTCTTCAATTCCGTTAAATTCTTGGCTGGCTGATTATGTGTGCAAGAAAGGCATTGGCACAATTATTTAGGCAAAGAACACGGGTAGCGGTGTGGTTGGAGCGGCGTCGTGTGTGCGGTCTAGACGTGGTCTAGACGGATTAACTATTAGGTACCTACAAGATTTCAAGTGGCTCCACCTCGTGCCACATCTTGCGTGCTTAATGGGTTCTTCGCCTTAGAGTCCGTCCGAGTTCCGTTTGTACCTAAGTGTTGCTAAATATATTTTACACTGCAGACTTAAATTAGACGGTTTCTATAAATTAAACGACCGAGGGAGCACGAATACGACGATGACGTGTTTTAGTCACTCGCGCGACATATTACGGAGAGTCTAGGTCGCCTTCCTCAAGACCTAACACCAGAGTGATTAAAAACACGAGTTTAAGCCGTAAAATTAGTTTAATTTTCATACAAAATACCTATATTATATTACATCAAACATTTTCATAAATTTCCATTGAATAATAGCTTTAATTTCCCAAATGTATTGCTCACTTTGAATCGTTCTCTAACTTTGAATGTCACTATAAGCCTAGTCCGATGTAACTTGGGACTAAACAAGTCGACTTACATAACAAAATGATCCTTGACATTCAAATTTGTATATGTTATCTTTAATACATTTTACCAGAGACCCGTAAAAGATTCAGACCATCATTGCCAGAATAATAACATTTTACCCACTACCTAATAATTATTGTATATGAAACTAGGTTGAGAGACTTTGCCCACTAGTACCTTACTACTCGTAAGTCGTTCAACTGCCTCATCATACGGGGGTACAGGGATAAATTGAAAAGATTATAATAAAACATATGCGCTAGTGACAAAAAATACGAAAGTTAAACCGTAAAATTAGAAATAAAACTATTAAACCGGATTATATCGAGTATATTAAATTTATTCTACATCCCGATGTTTCGAACCCTTTACAGCGTTTGTGGTTAACGGGTGACTGAGGAAAAATTACACTGTGCAAATCTACTCACTAAACTATAAATTTTAAGGCCAGTTATACATGCAAAATTGGTTCATAAGGCTAGTTCTACATTACAACTATTTTCAAATAAAGATAAAAATACGCGATGAAGCTACGCCGGCTCTAACCCGAGAAGATTTAATTCCCTCCTAAATTGTAGGAGGGTATCCCAATATGGAACCGGCAAGAAACTCGGCGGGACACATCTTTTCAAAACATTACATCTTATAATTAACATGCATTAAATTAAAATACATTTGAATTCATTTGGAAATGAAAACTAATAATACTGTACTAAGAATGTCCAGCATCATCCAACACACAAGGTCTCACAGTCAATATCTCGCTTGTTCCTTTATCAGATGGACTACAGAATCCCAAGCTGGTGGTAGTGTAAAGCCATCTTCCCTATTAAAGTTTGGATATTTCTTAATCTCAATGGCCTCGCGCTCCGTTTTTTTCATGAGTAACTATCGCGGTAACCGAAGACAATATTCCGTAAAATTAGTTTAATGTTAATGTGACTCGCAACAGTTTAAATTCGATTAATACCTACTCGCCTTTGTAGAAGAATGCCAGGTTATCAGTATTTTTTATTTAGCTATGTATACTTGTCTCAAATTTTACGCAAGAGTAAGCTAGAACTTAAATGTCCATTATAGAGATAGACCAAACCCCTAGACAACAAATCTTTGGAACAGGGATCGGAACCGGTTTTTGGCAAAAACTTAGAAATAACCATATTTTTCGAATTATTTTATACCCGAAATGTAGGACTCAGTTGTGTTTTTAGGTTACGACTTCGTATTATTAGATTGCCCTATTAGAAATGAAGTAATTAACAAAGAACGAAAAAATACCGTTTCCGTTCCCATACAAAAAATACCGGTATCCGATCCCTGCTTTGGAAGCCTTAAAAGGTTAATAACTGACTGTTTTTACAAAAGAGGATTTTAAGAGGTCACTCCATTTTTTTTTGGCTGCAGATTTCAACGCGTCGCGTGATTAAAACCAGATAAAGCCACAATAAATATATAAAATAAAACAAGTTTAAAACATTTATATTAGGTTAATTTTGATCTTCATTATCTTAAAAAATCTGAATACTTAAACTGACAGCAAGTAGAAAAAGAAATATTAATACTACCTATCTAAAAATATAAATGGGAAGGCGCAGAACCTGGGAAATAAATTACGTTACTTTCATTCAAAAAAGAAAGATTCATACAGTCAGCATCAAATGACAGTGACAGCCAAAGTGGCCAAATATAGTGCAACACACGTTTCTTACCATAAGAATAATAAGGATGTGTTGCGATATATTTGGCCACGGGTTGCCAATATCTATCTAAATATCTACCTATCTATTTTTGATGCTGACTGTTCAATCACACAGTAGACTCGTTCATCAGTGCGACATTCATTTTCGAAATTACGATGGACACCATTCAGTCCGTAGTTACTCAATCTAATCCTGGAATTCCTGGATACCACTGAAAGGTAAAGGTGCCCCAACAAAGATTTGAAATGCGGTATCCACATATCGTTGCAGTCCGTCTCTACCAGCCCTAACCAATAGACAGACGGTACCAATGCCAATACAGACAATACAACCCCCGCTGCGAGTTTAATCAACACATATGTCATCACTAACTGAACTACAGCAAAGCCAACCCTATTCTAACTACGTAAAGTTCAAATTGGAATATAATACCGGTGTGAGAGTTCGTGGAAATTACTTTCGTAATACACCGTTTCACTAGCTAGAAACCAATATGACTGCAGATCATTGAATCTACTGGCTTTGGTGTTCCTTTAGAAAATGAACCTTATTATTTTTGTATTAACGTTGTTTTTTAAGCAAGGTTGTTTAAAATACGAACATGCGAAAGTTATCGTAACAAATGTTAGGGTTAGGCTTATTGTGGTATGAAGCTGATTATCCCATGTGCATTATGTTTCATTGACAGTTTATAGAAGGCGATAGGTATATTGTCTAGTTGTAGGTAATCTTTTTTAATGTACCACATTGGAAATATGACATTGTTAACAAAAAACAAATACCTAGGCAGATAAACTCTCAATAATTATCTTATGATTTTCTGTTGAATTTGGTAAATTAGATGGTTTAAATTATCTCTGTTTGTCTTTTTATTAATCACAGTAAAAAGACAAACAGAGATGAACCATCTAATTTACCAAATTCAACAGAAAATTATAAGTTCCGAAAGGTAGTCTGTCGAACAACTTTGTATGTAGGAAAAGGCGCGAAATTAAAATTTTCTATGGGACAATAACCCTTCGCACCTAATTTTTTTAAATTTACTGCATTTTTCTACTGACGGAAATGGGCCTTTTCTAATCGAAAACCCGATTCTTTCAAATCTGGACATTCTTGGGCTCATTCTACTCAGAATCGATAGCACTCTCCATCCTACCATTAAAAAAAGATGTCCCAAAATGTCCATTCCATTACGTCACGTTTTTAGTATGAGAAAAATTTTCACTTGTATGTAACGTGACGTAGTGGAATGTACAATTTTCATACAAAATTTTGGGACAATATTTTTTTATCACCAGGATTGAATATGCTAGTGATTCTGAGTTGAAAGAACCCAAAAACACCAGGATCTGGGAGAATCGGGTTTTCAATATTTATTTTAGAAAACGCCCAAATAGCTTGACAGGCTATAAATATATCTTTATAATGGGATAAACGTCAAATCTATTCGTTACGTATTCGTCAAATTAGGTTAAGAGAATGGAAAATGTAATTTCCCTTGATACATATCCATCCAATTTTCCTTGAAAGAAATAAAATATTTACTGTTTTCTGTAGGAATTGGTAAATTCATTTTACCACTTGATCGCACAATAAGTGGTATTTTTGTGAAATAGGAGATTAGGTAGGTGTTTCTATTGCTGCAACTTCATCTTGAGTCCTCTTACATTTTGATAAACTATCTTAATATTTAGGCGTTGAGTGCAGTTAGTTGGATAGCTTAATTGAGATCGGCGTTTTTTGCCTGTGAAGCCGCGGTCCTGGGTTCGAATCCCGCTACGGGCATTTATTTGTGTAATGAGCACAGATATTTGTTCCTGAGTCTTGGCAGTTTTCTATGTATTTGTATATTATATATATCGTTGTCTGAGTACCCACAACACAAGCCTTATTGAGCTTACTGTGGGACTTAGTCAATCTGTGTAAGAATGTCATATATACATTTTTTTTATGATTTTGGGGCCTAGAAAAAAACGCCGTGCACGTGCAACTTACAGATTCTGCATGATATAGATTTTGGCGGTGATCTCCATTTATCGAAGATTCTTCGTGATATTCTGCGGTCCCTGACAGCTCTGTCAGTCTTTTTCCCGCCACTTTTTCATTTTAATGCTTGTGGAAGGTTCACTATAGTTAGTTCAGTCAGAGTTTTTAATGGCGTCAACGGATTTATTTAGTAGGTGGATTTGCCTGGTTAGATTATGCTTCGTGGGGCAGAATTGAGTTGCAATTTTATTGTGTCTTAGTTACTCACTGATGGCAGGCGTGTCTCACTCCGCGATTTCGTCGCTTTGCTACAGGTAGCTAAAAGTACATCCGTTCCGCCCCAATTTTGGGGAAAGCCATAAGCCGCGCGTGGCGCTGTCATCACCTAGCGGCCATATCTGTGCTGACGCGTTTTGTTAGAGAGTGAGTCTTCTACTATTAGTACCAATTTATTCTGTGCTGATGATTTATATTGGCGAAGCGAGGCTTATCGGGTTTTGTTTTCTTGTCTCACCACGTTTACATAATGTTAAGTTACTGCATGTCGTTCAAATGTATTAATTTCGATTGGATCCATTTTGGTGTGCAGTTATCGAGCTTATTATTACGAATATGGAGCGAATCCATTATTTCTGCAAATCGGCAAATTTACGAGTAAAAGCCTTACTTCTTCACGTAGGACTCTCATCTCTGAAGGGAACTCGTTAAGGGGTACTCGTTATATTATTTTGTTTGTTGTCAAGCAAAAGGTCTGCAATATGTGTTCTCTACGAGGACCGCTTTGTATACACAAGTATCCCTTTACCACTTAGTGGTTGCTGCATTGAAAGGAGTGCTTGCAAAATTGTGTTACAGCTAAAATGTTTACTAGTAGTTCGCCCTTAACCTCGCGACATGAAAATAAAATAGATATAAATAGATATTACACGACATTTTTTGACATTCTTAGACAAATTGACAAATCCCTGGCCTACAGTAAACTCAAGAAGGCTTGTGTTGTGGCACAGATTATTTGTGGGTTCTCAGACAACGATATACAAATACTTAAATACATAGAACACACCCATGACTCAGGAACAAACAACTACTATGCTCATCACACATATAAATAAATGCCGGGATTCAAACCCAAGACCATCGGCTTCATAGGCAGGGTCACTACACACTACCGACTAAGCCAGACTGATTGTCAAAATTTTAATGTTTAAATACATTTTGATCCCTCTAATTTCTAATTCTTTAACCAAGGGGCGTACCGCAAAAACCGAAATTCACAAATTGCGGGGATCTTTCTCTGTCGCTCTAATTACGCCTTAATTGGAGTAAAAGAGAAAGATGCCCGCAATTTGCGAACCTCGGTGTTCGCGGTTCACCCTCAGGCCTATCTTTCTCCTCATTAATCCTCCTAATTTTAATGTGAACTATACGTTCGCGTCAATTTTCAGGAATACGAGTTGAACAACTTTTAAGATACTATCTAACAGACACAGGACAAACATGAAAAATGCACGCAGCGCAGGTAGGTAATTAACAATTAAAACCTCATTACCCTTGGTAGATTACGAATTTTGCCCGTGACTTTGAATGCCTCTCCCTCCTGGACCTCTTGGACTTGTTAACCGCACTTGAATTTAATTAAAGTATGACATGACAGACAGATAGCATAATTAGTATATGACGAGTAAGCTTTCCACCAATAGCTTGTGTACAAAGGTGGCCGTGTTCCGGCTACATTCCTGACCTACATCGCACGAGACAATGCCACAGAAGCGAGCCATAACTCCAACAACTAGCAAACACACTACAAACTTCTAACGAGTCGAAATTGTGAAGTTTGCAGTATGAGAAGCTACTTCTACCTGTTCGAAGTTTATTCTACTGTTATTACCTTCCACTATAGTTCGTTTTTTTTAGCATTAGAAATAAGGTAAACAATCTTGATGTGTCTTTTAATTGAAAAACACATTTTAAAAATAAGTTACGGCAAATATGTAACAATTATGAATCTAATACGATCATTTATATTCTTCTGCTTTCATAAGTAATAGTTACTGATTTTTAAAAAGCGTTTTTTCAATTCAAAGACATGTCAAGATCGCTTTACCTTCTTTCAAGTTCTTTCTAATGCTAAAAAAAACGAACTATAGAGATGTGTTGATCAGTGGTGTGTGTTTCATGTATGTAGACTATTTCTGAGTCTGGTAAAATATTTATATTATTATTATTTACCATATTTTTAATATATTTTATAAAAAATAAATAAAAAATATGGTAGCTAACTATTCTTTCTGAATGCGTCACATATTTTATAAAATAGCCAACGTTCTGAGACTTATGTATTAAAATCATTAAAGTTACCTATCGCACAAAAAAAGTTATCCAACACAACTTAATTATACACTGTACTTAACTAACAACGTAATTGAAACTGAATGTCTTTTTTTAGGGTTCCGTACCCAAAGGGTAAAAAACGGGACCCTATTACTAAGACTTCGCTGTCCGTCCGTCCGTCCGTCCGTCTGTCACCAGGCTGTACCTCATGAACCGCGATAGCTAGACAATTGAAATTTTCACAAATGATGTATCTCTGTTGCCGCTATAACAACAAATACTAAAAATAAAATAAAATAAATATTTAAGGGGGGCTCCCATACAACAAACACGATTTTTTTGCTCTATTTTTTGTTGATGGTGCGGAACCCTCCGTGCGCGAGTCCGACTCGCACTTGGCCGGTTTTTTTACACAAACTAACTATTGCAATATAGTAATTTCTTATCACAGGAGAGTAGGAATGGAATTCCTTGCCGGCGTCTATATTTCCGAGCTCATATAACCCGGCAACCTTCAAATCAAGGGTGAACAGGCACCCTCTGGGCAGGCTCGCTCCATCGTAGGCCACGTCTTCGCCTCGGCTAGTCTGTGGCCATGAGTAAACCCATTTATAATATTTAAAAAAAGTAAAAAAACCTACCAAATATCGATCACAAGTGAAATACTGTCAACCGTCAGTAACTTGGCGATTTTTAACTGCCGCTGTGTGCTCTTTCACCCTCTCTTACACGCTCCGTTTGGTTTTACCAATGCACACATTTCCGAAACTACATTGTATTTTGTAAACGCCTGGATTTTGGTACGGAATGACATGTTTTGGACAGCGTAAAAGATCTGCTACTTTAAATATTATAAACTTGCGTCCCGCCCCGACTTCGCACGGGTTAACAAATTATACATCAAAACCCTCCTCTTGAATCACTCTATCTATTAAAAACGCATCAAAATCCGTTGGGTAGTTTTAAAGATCTAAGCATGCATAGGGACAGACAGACAGCGGGAAGCGACTTTGTTTTATACTATGTAGTGATGAAAATAATTTATTTGAAACAACACAATCTTAAAATTTACAGATGATAAACATGTGACATTACGAGTAAGTAGGTACATGTATTTTTTTGTCCCCAAGAGGATACCACTCAGCATGTACCGGAGCACTTAGTGTAACGACGCTGATTTTCAGTCAACCCTTAAACTTATTAAAAAAGAAATAAAATATGTTTAACGTAAAAATAATAAATACAATGCGAAGCAATTCATGTCATGAGATTACAGGCCTATATTGGATTTTCCTGTCCGTCCACAGACTAATTGAAACAAATAGTATGTTACTATAATCTGCTAATCCACGACAACTTTGATTGATTAAAGAATAGCATAGGTGACCCGGCTGCTCGGTGAAGGGTCAAAATTTACTACCTTATAAACATGATTTATACGAGGGACGTAATTTAGAAATACGAGTCTGGCACTTTATTTATTTACAACTCGTATATGAAAAGATTGAAAAGTTTTATAATATGGTCGTCACTGTCGCAATTGTATATCGTAATTACACTCTATGAGTCCCAAATTAACTTTTTTTAATGACACAGCGGCTTTTTTTTGTATGGTTTTGATGACGAAACAAGCCGTTTTGAAAGATACTTCTCTGTTAGGCGTGGGTTGGAAATGTCTTAACGTGGGTATATATCAATTTCAATAGGCATTTTACAATGGGCATAGGCACCCATGGTCATTAAAATACAAGGTGTGATACTGACGATATATAGTTTGTCAAAGGACTGCCTCATTTCAAAAATAGACAGAGAGAATCATACTATCTTTGTCTTACACTAGTACATAACTAGCACCCAAAAGAAAAGGATGAGTATACTTTTCCTGGTTCTTACTGACTGACAAATTGGTTTGACCAACTATATTTAAAAGCATAATGGATATTATATTCCGACCAGGAAAAAGCAGAAAGACATATTGGCGTCATTTTTTTTTATGGGGAATGTCTTCTGAGTAAACGAACTCTCCATAAAGTTTGTTTTTTGTGTCAATTTCTTTTCATATATTAGCAAAAGCAGCATTATAAAAGCACTTTGCATTCGATTCTCTGTAAATAACCACCAATATGTTCATCAACATCAAATAATCGTGCGTTAGAGTGGGACGCCGCTCTCTGGACCGCTTGCTCTCACACTCTTTCACGTGCAAAGTCATAACCATAAGTAAGTTTCGGTGGGTCTTAATTTACATACAGTCAAGATCCAAACCGAAATTCGTTAAAGATTTCTTTGATGACTTCTATAAATGCGACCCGCAATCAAAACTTTAGGGTCAGAGGGCTGGCGAAAAGTTACAAAAGTGCAGAAAGTAAGAAACGACTTACTGATTGGATGAAAATCATTATAACTCTCATAAAAGCAAAATACTCGCGGTGATTGAGATACACAACTGTAAACATTAATAACTTCAATGTATTTAACAGAACACTGCGTAATAACGCAGAAATATTTTCGATGTTTCTCGTAAACATTAATAATTTCGATGTATTTAACAGAATACTGCGTAATAACGCAGAAATATTTTATCTAACAATTTGTGGAAATGTACTTATATCCCTATCAAAGCATCCAGTCATCAAGGAGCAGTTTATTAATTAAGCCAAAGGCATACTAAAGGGGCCCACTGATTACCAGTCCACCGGACGGTATCGGCCTGTCAGTTGTTCGGAACTGACAACTTTTTGTTCTAACTGACAGCTTAGGCCGATACCGTCCGGCGGACTGGTAATCAGTGGGCCCCTTAAGTCAAAGGCCGTGCCAGGAATTGCCACCAGGATAAGCAAGTGATTCTGCCCCCACCCAGTTTAGGCTTGTAATTTTTATAGATGGTGTAACTCCACAGTTGTGACAAATATGTCACATAATCATCTTTTTCTACTCGTCGACTGCAATGCTTGAATTAAGACTTCGTATACCAAAGTGAAATCGCATACTTTTTTCACTATGGGACCCAAACTCAACTATAATATTAATTTCGATACAGTTTAGTCAACAATAATATTCATTTCGATACAGTTTAGTCAACTATAATGAAATTTACCAATCAAAAGCTGTCTAAAAATTTAATTTAGTGCGTAGCAAGTACCAGGGCCTCATGAGTTACGAGAAGGTGTCGTTGACCAACCGGCCGGGGGGCGCAGGGCGCGGGGGCCGGGTCGCGTACAAGTATGAAGGTATCGCGGCTGCTCGCGCATCTTAGCTGTATACTTTTGGTTTTTTTTACCTACATGTATGATCCTTCTACTAGTTTTAAGTATTTTTTTTGTTGACTCGTAGAAAAAGTATTGTATAGTATAATCAAGCTTTTCAATCTCGTACCTTACTTAGGCAACTCAGCAAGCTTCGTTGCCTAAACACGGTACTGAAAAGCTCTCCATTATATCACGATTGTATAAAATACTATTAGTATATGTGCAATATCCGCTTACCTTGCAAATTATTATATTCTCCAAACATAATATTTGCAAAGCAGCATAGGATAAAGGCATATCATAAAGCACTTATCATAATATAGGTACCTACATATAAGATTTGCGTTTGATGTCTTCAAAGACATTGAAATTAATAACGAACTATTATATACTGACATATACACCTACTCAAATAATCTAGTCTGATTTTACTAATTAGTCAAAGTTGGCCTGACAGCTTTTGATCTAATTGAATTTCTTGCCTAATTATGCAGTCTGAAATTGGTAGTTTAGGTATAAATAGCTAATATAATATGTATAATAAATCTAGGTATGTACTAATTAGGTATATTTTTTAGCAATTACATTGATTTAAATTAATTAAATTAGTTATATCAAATTATGTAAAACAATGTTTCCACAGCCTTAAGAGGAAACGGGACGACCGACGACCGACCGCTTCTCACTACAAATGTAAGTCCCCATTTTCCTCTTTAGATATTGACCTAATGGAAAGTATTTATTTGTATTTTATGTACATTAACCATAGCTATAAAAAAAATGGAAAAAAATCAAACGAAGGGGTCGTTTGATTTTTTTCCATTTTTTTATTATTATAAGATTTAGGAGTGAAAAACAAATTCAATGCAAATTTTTTAAACGCTTCTATCCATAGGATGGTGTGGAGTGTCATAGTGGTCTTGATAAAAATATTTTTGATACTTAAAAATATATTTTTTCGGATCGCTCCGAAATTTTAAAACAAACTGTGTTTATGGCTTGAGCCTTGCGATGGTGAAAAAATGCAATGCGTGCAAATGTAAACACAATTTAATTTTACATCACAATGTTGATATGAGAATATCGCAACATCGAAGAATAACAGGAGTATTTTTAGACATTCTACTCGCGTAAATAGTTGAATCGGAGTTGGGCAAATAAGAATAAGAATAAAAACAGAAAAATTATTCTTATTCAAATCAATTTGAGAATAAGAATAAGAATAAATTCGTTTATTCATGGCAAACTAAAACTACATTTCATACAAACGTATTACAAAAAGCATATTTTAAACAAAAATTATAGTTTACTACAAAATGGTCCCGCCTCAGCATAATGCTAACCCGAAAGTCAGCGCTGGTCTTCCGGCGAGACCGTTTGTGGGCCACGAACGCAACCGTACAACACGACCCTATAAAGGGGCCAACTAATTAACAGTCCGCCGAACGTTATCGGCCTGTCAGTTAGAACAAAAAGTTGACAGTTCCGAACAACTGACATGCCGATATCGTCCGGCGGACTGTTAATCAGTGGGCCCCTTAAGTAAATTTGAACGCGTCCACTTTGCGCTCTGCGCCGGCTGCGCCTGCGCATACATGACAAAGTGTCATGATGACTTACAAGGCCATGCCGTACAAGTACCTATTATAGAATCAAACTTCAATTTCTATGAATACAATTCAGTTTTATTAATTACTCTTGTTTTAATTTTTAATAAGCAGAAACGTCTGCGAACGATGCTATTAAGCTTAGAATAAATTTAAAAGTGGAAAAATTATTATCTTCGGTGAGACTTGAACTCACGGCCTCTGGATCTATATTCCAGCGCTCTGCCATCTGAGCTACCAAGACCTCATCCATAGCCAGCAAATAATAATATGGTGGAAAGATTTGATTTCAGATTGCAGTCCCGAAATCGAGACTGCAATGTTTTTAACTTTTTAAATTTTTGACTGACCATAAACTACGCACTTCGCGACCTTTTTTTTAACCGGCAACGTCGACTTTGCCGTCCATTTTTGAAAAAAAATATTTACTTTGCCGAAGCGTGTGTTTTACAACTTTAGCATATAAGAAGCCTAGCTTTAGTTGTTACAAAATGCAAAACAGATATTCCATGCAGAAAATGAGCTGCATAAAATTTCAAGCAAAGCTTTCTTAATCATACTTATATTCAAAATGTCAAAATTTATTCAATAAAAGTCAAAATACAAAAACAAAAAACAGTAACAACTTAAGATTAGCTTAAGCCTAGTCAAAAAGTCCCCCGCGAGTTGTCCCCGGCGCAAAGGTACCCATCACGCTAGCAGCGTTACCACGTTGAATGGCGATGGACAACCTTTGCACCAGGTATGAACCCGCGCGGGCGTCAGCCCCCCTCTCCCTAATACGACGTCCCACTTCCCTAATAAAGGCAATAGCCTCCGACCCCCAGCACCCAGTAGTCTCAAACGCAAGGGGCACAAAATAATATTTACTTGCCAGGTTCGCGTACTTATCCCGCTTCTTGACCGCGGCAAAATCTGCAGCGGCACCAGCCGTCCGCACAGTTCGGCAGAGGTCGTTTCGAGGAGGCCGCGAAAGTGCTAACGCACGTGGCGTCCCAGAGCAGGCACTTGCCCCTCTGTCACGGCACCAAAGTTAAGCCGTCCGGCCTTCTACCATCGGTGCGGCACGGCAGAGGCCCGGAGGCTCGAGGACACAGGGGATATTGGCGGATATTAAAGCCCTCCTTACAATGTCATTGAGAGCGTGGTGACGCGGGAACCTTCCTGAACAACGACAACAACTCAAAGCGTGATGGCCAGTCGCCTCCACCATGGAGCCGCAGATGCATTTATGAGGCACACAAACATCGCAGCCCAGGCGGAGAGCCACTGCCACCCGCAATGAGTCGTTGTCCAGGAGTGTTCCCAGATGAGGAGCAGGCAAAGCTTGCAACCACGCTCCCGCTTCGGCATTTGACACCGACTTATATTTAGTCTTATGACATTTAACATATACCAATTTAGTTTAGTAGTACCACTGTTTAAATATATGTACCTTTTACCAAGAGATTAAATTTTATAGTGACTACATATTATAGGTATATTATACCTGTGCCCTTACCACAACTTTGACACTGACATATTCGCTAGCGACTACGTAAACTAACTCACAATGTATCACCCTCGTACTGACATTGGTGCAAGCTAGATGCACTGCGTTTGAGCTAACGCAGTCGCTAGCGTAAAATGCCGCGGAATACTCATGGTAAGGGTACTGGGACCTGAGATAACACGTTAACGCCAGTGTTAATTATTTTTTACGAGTCCCGCGGCCAGGAAGTGATATTAGTTGGCGCAGTAAAACGCCAGTAATGGTCGCTTTACGACTCCGATCGCCGTAAAAATAACACAATTAATATTTTTTATATGTATATATCCGCAGAATATGTTTCTGATTTTTTTTTTGTAATAATATCGATGTTCAAAATGTTGGGTTATTTATGTGCCTTATTTGCCTGAAAATAAATACATTGTTTTTTTTTTTTACATATGTAGATAAGCATGCGAGTTTTCATACAATGCTTTTACTTCACCGAAGAGTAAATGTTAATGATGACATTTTAAATGACACACATTCATCAAGAGAAACATATTCTTCTGAACTGAGATTTCAACCCACAACCATTTAGGAAGCCACACACTTTACCACCAGTACCGTAAAAATGTGCCCAATACTTTGCTCCAAATTGCGAAATCGCTCCCAACCCGTGGTACAATCGGTTGGACTATGGATAAGTACAATTATTCATAGTCCAACCGATTGTACCACGAGGAAGCAAGTTTACCCGTGGTCCAATCGGTTGGACCACGGGACACTCAGTCTATCGGTAGTCCAACACTAGAAAATATGTTTACCCGTCGTCCAACTGTTGCACCACGGAAACGCACGTTTACCCATGGACCAACTAACATAAAGGCAAAAAGGTTGTCTTAGTTATCTATTATTGTGTTAAACTGCAATTGATTGCAACCTTGTTTCGATGATGATTACAAATTAACATCAGTGTTAAAGCTTGCATTTGTTAGTTTGCTGTGAATACGGATAAATGTAAGAAATGGCAGAAAATTGCGATTTTAGAATAATTCAGAGAAAATGCGGATGAGATCTAATATTTAACGGACGGCAGTTCTACAGAGTGAAATCTTTAAAAGAAAAGTCTCGCGGGTCATATTGGCGGTGTTCCTTATACAAAAAAGAAAAATGTACTGGATCCGTTACCATTAAGGTATGTTGGTGCTTATTTTATATATACCAAATTCACCTTTTTACACACAAATTAGCCTTGGACTTGCCCTCGTCTCCAATATCTCACTTGCCCCCCTCGTTCACAATGTACTATTTTCAGACCAGGTCTATATACATTTGAATTATTTTACATTAATTACATTAATACATTATATGTTTTAGTATCAGTACGAATTAAATTAATCTTCCTACAACTAAGGCTCCCCGGTACTAATAAACAGCGTTTTATTTCTACATAGAGTATATTGGCTTGCCTGTCAGCACATGTATTCTGGTAAACGGACATGACGAATAGACAATAAAATAGCAGAAAAAAAGGATTCTGATAGTTGAACTACGGATAGTTTACTTACCCGTGGTACCACCAGGTGGACATAGCGGTGGTTCATATACTAGTTGGACAATTGCCCCTCAGTTGTACCACGGGTCATAACAATATTATCACAGAAAAAATATATTCTGATAGTCGAACCACGGATAGTTTAACTTACCCGTGGTGCAACCAGTTGGACATAGCGGTTGGGCCACGGGTCGAGAGCCAATTTAATTTAAATTTTATTATTATTATATTGTGGTAGAAACAAACCAAAGAAAGTCTGCAGCGCAATAATTTGACATCGAATTAAAAAACTACATATGGCAATGTTTTTTAAGCAGTCAGTAAACGTCATGCACTATGTATGTGTTTGTCAAAATCGTTTAAATATTCATTGTGTTTTGTGATGAACGGAATAAACATGGTGAAACCTTACAAAACCGGCGTGCGGGAGTTACTTTTCCGCATGACGAATAATTTTACACTTGTAAGAAGTCAGCACGAGGCGATTCAAGCTGAAAAACGACAATGTTTACAAAATTTGGAGTTGATGACGGGTAAGTGGAATGAAACATCTTAATACTTCACCATATGTACCTACTTAGATAATATAATATTGGTTTAGACTAAGGTTTCACAGCAAATTGAACACACCTAATAGGTATAGGCATACTTATGAACTTCCTCTAACATTTCGAGAAACTCATTGGTACTAGCCGGGTTTTGAGCTCGAACCCACAACCTCCATGCTTATGCTCACGGCATGGGTACCTACTAGTTAAAGCTAAAATTAATTTTTAATACATATATGTTTATTGTTTTAATGGTTTATTTCGTTTTTCCGAAAACTAGTTCGCAAATTGCGGGCAATTTCTCTGTCAATCTAATTACGCCTTAATGGGAGTAAAAGAGAAAGATGCTCGCATATTGAGAACTTCGGTGTTCGCGGTAGGCCCTCTGTACCTATTTACCGCCGTCGCGGATATTACAAAAGCTTATAAATTTTGATGAAGCCAAATGTCACATTCTCCCAATATTATTTATCAATATTAGTATATGTCTACATATTAATAGTGACATCTATTGTTGGAATGAAATTTATTTTACCATAAAAATTAAGCTGTGCATACAGCTTAATTTTTTCATAGACGGTAAATATGGTAGAAATTTCACAAGTATCAAGACTATTTAATCCATTTTCTGTGGTGTTGTCGCATACTGATTTTTAAAAACTACTTTTAATCTAGCGCTGCAGACTTTCTTTGGTTTGTCTCTAGGTATGTTGATATATGTACCGATTTAAAGTAGACCGTCACTACTACCATGTTGTTACACTTAAATGGAGTTGTGAAGTTTTCATACTTCATGTTGGTGCACAATTACCGAGTAGGGAGCAAAGCACGTATCACTTAAATAGGCACTCGAAATTAAGTAGCTAATACATTATTATAGGAACAGAAAGTACTAACCGAATAGCAGCAACAGTAGGTCGCTGAGAGCCAAACTGAACAGGTAGTAGTTGGTGGCTGTGTGCATGGCGGGGTGCCGCACGATCACCACACACACCGCCACGTTCCCCGCCACTCCCGTCGCAAAGATAAGCAGCAACACCACCGTCACAGGTGTCAGCACTGTCAGAGAAAGACGTCGAGGCCCTATCATCCACCATAACATCTCTTCTTCGGTACAATCGAAGACAGTTTCGTTGGTACATCGCTGCTCAAAAGCCTCGTAAGTCTCATTAAAACGCAGAAATTCTGTCATCGTTGCATTGAGTTATTCTTAAAAGAGACGAATTTTAATACACTTAATTTTATTGTAAGTATTTTGACTGTGAAATTTAAATAGTTTTAAGTTTTCATCACTATGTTATGCACTGGATTTAAACTTACAAAACTCGCCAACTATTTTTATTCAAGGTTACTCACACGATAGAGCAATACTATTTAACCGGCAATATAAAGAACTGTTCACTTATCAAATTATCTAATACACTCATCATAACTTTTATCAGCACTCAAACTTTGATTAAATTCGAATAAGTACAGAGCATAAAAGCATGAATATCATTCACTATTTATTTGTAGCACTCAAAATTATCTTAGCGGATAGAATTAAATTACGTGAAAAGTTTGAAAAGATCGTAGCAGCGGAGAGCAGTAGACGTGCTACGTGGCTACGCGTCCGTAGCGAACCGCGAGCTTTCGCAGACTGAAAGCACGTTGCTCGAAGTGGAGATTTTTAGCCATACTGCCGTATTCGAACTTCAAGATATTCACAAGAGACGACACGTACTAGATCCATTCTAGATACGTTATAGTTTACATTTCAACTAGTTCTCTTTTGCAGCGCAATTCGGGCAACCAATGTCACTTTTACTATAGATCGTGTTAGATATCTATTGGATGTGAATTAGATCTCTAAGTAATATCTTGTGGAAATCGTTCAAGAGTATCTCCAGAATCGCGGAAATGTCAAATTTGACAGGTTATATCTTAAAAATATCGTTATCGTATCTTGGCGATGTCTAAAAGATATCTAATAGATGTCTATTACAAAATCCGAATCGGGCCCATAGCTTCGACTAACAATAACAAAGTAACCAGACATATTTGTTATTGTTTACTTTTACAAGAATACCGACATGGATGAAGGTAATTTGAGTGATATGATATAAATAAACGTGTAAATGGAACTTATTATTCAATTGTGTTTAAGTCGAGTGAAAACAGTTGGCGCAATGTTAGATTTTATTGTCGTTAACTATGTGCAAATACAAATGTACTAGATTTATTTATCGTATGGCATTTATTTTACACTGTTCATTCATACATAGTTATATAGTTTATAATCTAAATCTACATTTTTCCAAGTAATAGATAAATGTGGAAGAGCGGGGGATTCCTGTCACTAATACATATATTTACTAGGAAGTCCTAACCATCAGAGTGTTATGTTGAGTACAACATAACATAACACTCTGATGGTTGGCTTTTTAACGAAATAAATGCTTTTTTATTGTTTTTTTTATTGAAAAGTCATTCTATGTATATTTGTAAAGAGAGAATAAGAAGTAACAATAAAACGAGCAATCGAAATATTAACTGAGCTGCATGCTATAGTTATTTACGATACAAGTGCGGAAAACAGGAAATTCGAAACGAGTGGCGATAAATTAAAACATTTAAAACACGACCGAAGGGAGTATGTTAGTTTAAATTCGATTACTTATTACTGTTACTTCGTATATTTGGGTTATTTACAGTTTGTGGCTCACCAGTGTGTTTCCATGGTGTTATTCCAGTGTGTTTGGTTCCAGTGTTCGGTTTTGGTCAGCACACGATAAGAAATTCGATGTTTTTATATTTTTTTTGCGGATTTTCGATATGGACAGGTAGCAAACGTTCTATATCTGAATCCCTAAAGTCATTTCTCCTATCTTTGCATTCCCTAATATTGTTTGTCATAATGATCAGTTGTCCTAACTTTTAAAACCCTAATTTTGGTTTCCCTAATTATTGATTACTTATCCTAATGTTATTAAGCATATTTTCTTTTTTGCGAGGGTCGCAGTTCTAATCCTAACCTAACCCACTTTTGTGGCAGCAAGTTCTAAAACATAACCATTTTTCAGAACCTTACATTATGGAAAATAATCGTTATGACAATTGATCGTTTGGGCATGTGCCCATTAGGACAAACCAGTTAGGGCAAGCGACTTTAGGACAAACGTTGTTAGGGATTCAGAATGACACCCGTTTACGATACATGATATATACTTATTATGGCTCAAATAACGTAACTCTTGCTCCTTAAGCCCTTGCTACACGGTCGCCGACCAGCCTTCTAACCGTCTGTCCTTGGTCTGACCTTGGTCAGTTTTGGTCAAATTTTGTTGGAAACAACTGTCTACACGGTCCGTCCAGACCAAGGCCACGCGGTCTGAGGGGCTTGTCGGCGACCGTGTAGCAAGGGCTTTACTTTCAAGTTACACGCGCTCTAAAGACGTCTCAAAATTAATTAGCTCAGTATCGAGTTCCCGAAATTCGGAAGTTTTGTTATACCTGTCGTAAATATAAACGGCCGGTAAACTATTGCTAATTGGAACATCTTGTTTTCCATGTTTATTATAAGTATACCGGGTGTCGCCTATATATAACAAGGGCAATAAATTAAACTGTAGGCTGTACAGTCGCCATCAGATATATCGGAGCGGCCGAGGTGGTCCAAAATATCTTAACACGCACTCTAACGCCTGTGACAATAGAGGCGTGTTCAGATATTTGTGAGCACCTCGGCCGCTCAAATGTATCTGATTGCGACTGTACTCCTCAAACTGACTAACATTAGTCCAGCAATTTTTTTATAAACTTGTGTTTTAATTTTTAGTACAATTTAAAGTTTATTCTAAGACGCAATGTAGACATTGCAAATTTTGTTGTTTAAAGCGTGACAGGTAGGTAACGTCGCGCACAACGATGTTAACGTACAGTCAACTGCAGAGAAAAAGTACCCCCCTTGCGATATTGCCTATGCGAATAGTATTGCTGACTCTACATTGAAGGCAATATTTATTTTGTATAAAATATAGGAAGTCTAAATAATAAAATAAATAAAAATATTTTATTCAGTAGCTTAAAAAACAAATTACAGTATCTGCACTGGTGCCTCTTTTTAAGCTTCTGCACTTGTGCTAAGAGAACACCGCTCTTCCACGCGGTTAGTTTACAATACGTATCTTAGGAATAATATGTAATAATAAACTATAAAAAAATTACAAATTCTAGTATTAATATAGGTATTAACTAGACCTTATATTATATTAATATAAATTTAATGTGGTATAGGGTACTTAATATAAAAGAGGTGTGTGTGTACATGTGTGTGTGTGTGTGTGTGTGTGTGTGTGTGTGTGTGTGTGTGTGTGTGTGTGTGTGTGTTTTTGTTTCAGTCTATATGAATATTCTCTATACTTATATATACTTATTTTGAATTAAGTTTTCATGTCGTCTAAAGGATTCATATTTTTTAAAAGTTGGTAAACAAAAGCTTTATCGTTTGAGGAGTAAAATATATGTTTACATTATTTGCTCGTGTTACAGGTTACACTCGGTATAGTCATACAATACAAAGCGTAGCGGGGCTCCTATTTCTGGATAGTTTGCCCTTCGGGCCAGGGATGTTACGAACATCCGCATCCGCATCCGCAACCGCGGAACTTCCGCATTATTTTCAACATCCGCATCTGCATCCGCATCCGCATAAAATCGATTCGGAGCTTATGCGGATGCGGACGTCGAACAAGTCGGTACAGGAACGTCTTAGCGGCGGCGTAAGTGCTAGGTAATTTCGTCATTACCTATAACGAAATCCAGAAAAGTCGGCCAAGTTACTGTTTATTAAATATGTATTATAACGCACCTATATTCTTGCTCAACCAAAGGTTTCGTTTTTTTTTTTTAAATAAAAAAATACTAAAAAAAATGTAATATTTGACATTTATAAGTTACCTAATCTTGACATCCGCATCCGCGGATGTGAGCCTTTAAATATCCGCATCCGCAAGGATGTCAAAAAATCTGCATCCGCAACATCCCTGTTCGGGCATCTGAAGCCTAACGAACCTGTCCTACTCGTGCCTATCTATTGGTTTAATGTAACTACCGTCAAAACACTACACAGGAACTTTACAATCGGCCTGATTTTACGATCGGCCGCCGACTTATACATAAATTCAGTATACGTACGCTAATACGCTTCGCTACGTTACGCTTAACTATTCACTATGGGCCCGATTCGGATTTTGTAATAGACATCTATTAGATATCGCCAAGATACGATAACGATATGTTTAAGATATAACCTGTCAAATCTGACATTTCCGCGATTCTGGAGATACTCTTGAACGATTTCCACAAGATATTACTTAGAGATCTAATTCACATCTAATAGATATCTAACACAATCTATCGTAAAAGTGACATTGGTTGCCCGAATTGCGCTGCAAAAGAGAACTAGTTGAAATCTAAACTATAACGTATCTAGAATTATGGATCTAGTACGTGTCGTCTCTTGTGAATATCTTGAAATTCGAATACGGCAGTATAAATAAACTAGGTAGTTAAACTCGTAATCGATCGTTCGGATATATGAATGTGAGCTGTAGGCTGTAGACCTCGCGAAGCCGGCCATTTCGAAAAAATCCAAAAACTGAATTGACCAAAATATCCATATAATTTTAGGCGAACGCCACTCATTTTATGAAGGTTATCAATAGATACAGCGGCGGCAACACTAACGCCGCAACAGTAATGCAGCCACAGAATCAGAATCACCAACAACAACACTAATGCAGCATCCGAATGTCACCTTTACACGATATTATCAAAGACATATATATGTAACTCCTTTATCCATATTGTAGTTTTTTTTGATAGTTTTATACATTTTAATTTTGAGTTTTAATCGTAATTAGATTTACTGTGACTACAACATTGACTATGACAGGACTCCTCTATACTATGTATTCTCTTTGATATTATGCATATTCGTTTATTAAGTTACTTATAACTTTTACACCCAAAATAACCCAAACTGAAGTTTTGAACAGAAACAATAATTACAAAACAGACGAATTTCCTAAATTTCCATTGTTCAGTTTCTACAATGGTCCTTAATTAAATCTCCGTTGTATAATCAACCGTTATTCCTCATGCTCTGAAAGAGGGTCATTGTTGTTCTAAAAGGTCTGCAGAAAATGATACGTTTCTGCACTAGAGCATTTTACGTTCCAAGTACCTACGTTTTTTTTTACGATAAGCAATTGAAATTTGGGTTGAAATAAATTTGTTATTCTGATATTTAACTCCCCGTTCCATTAATAACGATACCTTTGCCTAAATTGTTAGTTGAAAGTACCCTCAAGATATACTATATAAATTTATACTTAGTCATGTTTTACACAAAACTCATGCATTTTACATTCTTCTTATTCGAAATGAAAAGTAGAGTATTTAACTCGGGTGAAAGGCAGTAATTTTATCCCTTGGTTAACAATTGTTTTCATTTTAACTATTATTTAACTATTATCGAATCGTCGGCTGAGAATACGTTTGTGCCATATCAATTTTTGCGTAATCGTTTTTTAATGATTCTATGATATTACGGATGAATATGGTATCAATTCATTCAGTTTGATGTTCTGAACACAAATATATGAGATGACAAGCGTGAAAATGGTGGGGGTAGTTATTACAGTGACGTCATAAAGTCGACAATACAAAGTTATTTTACTTTTTTCTTTTAAACATAGGTACCATATAAGCATATAACATTTTCAATAATTGGTTAGACCAAGTATGGTCTCGAAATTTTTTTTTCCAAATTTTATACCAAATGACTGTGAATATCTTCTCTATCTGGGGGCTATTTTTTCGTAACAAAATTTTTTTTTTTGTGAAAGTTGTTTGATTGATGCCTATTTATCCTCTAGGGCAAAGGGACTCTTCGACTGTATCGAGCAACAAATTGTCAATACTCCTGCATAATTTTCCAATCCAATCGTATTCCCAATACATAGATTACTTACCACTACATGGAGCAATACACATACTCACACTACAAACATTAAAATTAGATACTGTCCGTCCCTTTTCATTTATGCGAGTAAGCATCTTTAAATATTTTTCACATAACTTGGCTACGATGTCAGCTGTTGTCTCCATACAATTCACAACCCTAAAACACAAAATATGTGTTAAGATGACAGCTATCACTCTACCCAATTTATGTGAAAAATACTATAACCGCCAAACAGCAACCGAAACATGTAATTGTTTTTATACGAAAGAATAAGGCGAAGAAAATATCTCCAAAAATATTCTGATCACTAGCTAATAAAATTTTAATAGGTACTTATGTTATGTCAACAAGATAAGAAGATGTAAGGGCTACACGTCTGATACGCCAAAGAAAGAGATTCCATCTCTGTGGATTATGGATACCTACGTATAAGAAGGAAATCGTGAAAAAAATATTTAATATGTAATTTATTTAAAGCAAGGTAATAAGGGATTGCACTAGTATAATTTGTCTGGATTCTTTACGATTCTTAGTATCGTATTTCTACATATCGAATTTATCAGAAGAAATCAGTTCCCCGCGGCAGTGACAAATGCGTGCGAGATCTAAAAGTAGGTAGTCTCCTCCCAAACACCATTTCTAAGGTCGTCGAACCATCACTGGCCTCTCGGGAGCTTCACCAGGTCAGAAACACGAGTCAGGTACAACCGAACATACCTAAGCATGTCTATGCTAGTACCTACTGGAGATAAGGGTATTTTAAATGAGCAAATTCCTAACTTTTACATTATTAAGTGTTATAGGTATGTGCTGTTTTTGCATCCCACGGTATCGTTCTCGTATCTAATTTTTTATTTCTAAATACAATTTTATTGTACACACAACAGTAAGTAAAACAAATAAAATACAAGAAGGTGCGCAAAAAGTACAAAATAAATACATAAATAAAATAAAAAGATTATAGGACATTCTTACACAGATTGGCTAAGTCCCACAGTAAGCTCAAGAAGTTTTGTGTTGTGGGTACTCACACAACGATATATATAATATACAAATACATAAATACATAGAAAATGACCAAGATTCAGAAACAAATATCTGCCCTTATCTGCTAATCACAAATAAATGCCCTTACCGGGATTCGAACCCAGGACCGCGGCTTCACAGGCAGGGTCACTACCCACTAAGCCAGACCAGTCGTCAAATAGAATGTAGTGCATACCTAATTGTTTTCCATCGTATTTTCTCGGAAACGTTAGTATTTGTCATGCTTCTTTAGTCAACCTCAGTACTTTTTAGAATAAGAATAAGAATATTCCTTGAAGTATCTTTTGGTTGGGCTTAATTTAAAAAAAGAACTGTAGAAATATGTTTTTACCGTATTTTATTTACAAAAATGTTACATTTCTAAATAAATTAATGTGCTAAACCTCGCAAAAATGTCTACAAACATTTTAAATGACAGCCACTCCACATAAAAATGAACATGAATGACTTTGTAGTTTGAAATGTTATATAACATATTTATTTTTTATATTTTTTGGACACTCCACATAAAAATGAACATGAATGACTTTGTAGTTTGAAATGTTATATAACATATTTATTTTTTATATTTTTTGGACATGCGATATTTTTAATAAAGGAAAATGGACCATCATTTGATGCAGGAGGTATAGATTCTAGAGTCGCTGTCGGCTAAGTAACGTTCAGGTCGTTCAGGTCACGATGCATCTGAGACAACGCCGCAATGCCCTAGGGTATTGCGACATTTGCGACGCACAGTTTGGGAATCCCTGTCGTAGTCAATTTCAGTCACACTACAAGTGTTCATTAAGATAGAAATAATTGGATTTGTCTCACCAATGTTTTATTTCTTTCAGCAATCAGCAGAAACGCTAAGATTTTTAATTAAGATTCTTTTGTTGGTCTATAATTATTTAGTTCCATGAAACGTTTGAATATTTCTGATTATAATACAGGCGTGACGATGTAATTTATTGTTGTTTTTTAATTTAAACAATTATTAAGACTATTGTATTCTTGTGCCTACTTAACAGTAAATATTTTGTTCTCATTCTTTATTTATCATTAAAGTAATTAAAAATATCTTTAAATAAATATATGTCCTAGGTTTAAAGAATTTAATTTCCTACCCATTCTGTACTTTGTCACAGTAATAATAGTATGAGGTCTCTAGTGATGTTCATATTGATTGTCACTGTGATATGGTACGAATATGGTAAATAAATCAAATTCCTTGACTATAAGACGCTATAGTAGATAGGTATCAAATATCTGAACACGCCTCTATTGTCAAGGCGTTAGAGTGCGTGTTCAGATATTTTTGAGCACCTCGGCAGGTCCCGATATATCGGATTGCGACTGTACATAGATAAGCTCGAGAAACATAACCTTCCTTGGGCATTCGGAAAAAACACGATTTGTATTATTTCTTTCTTTCTCTATATACTTTCCGCTTTCATCAATGAAAATGAGATGGAACGAGATTCATTAGAAGCTTAAATTACCAAAAGTAAGACGCATAAGACGTCCAATAAGCCATTCGGTGACAAAGCTGTTTACTGCAGACGTAAAAAGAGGTCGTTAACGTCGTGTTTGTATTGGAATCTTTTTTAACGATCCGTATACGGAGGAAACCAAAGGGACTTTATTACCAAATATTTTTTGGCATACAAGGTGTTACACCAGCCACTGAAATTGGGATGGGTACACGTTGTATAGGTCATACTGAGCAACTTCTACTATGGGCCTAACCCCGAAATCGCGAAAAAAAAATTTGCTCTACCATACATTTTGGCTGGCTGATGTTGATATCTTGTATGGGAGTGTCAATCTTCTTATCGCAATTTCGTGGTTGGTCCCATAGTAAAAGTTGTTCAGTATGACCTATACAACGAGTACCCATCCCACTTTCAGTGGCTGGTGTAACACGTTGTATAAGACGTGTACAGTCTAAGACCAATCCGTGTTTTGAATTTGACAGATAATAGCAGCAGGTACAGCTCAGTAGTTCAGTTCAATTAAAAAAAAATTAAAAACCTAACTGGCTGAAAAAACTTAACGAAGAAGACATGTCTCCAAACATGAAATACGTGTCGTTGAGGTTTCCCATTCTGGTCATCAAGACCAGTTCCATTTCATCAAATGCAACTTTTTTAATTTAAATGGTTAATTTGTTGATGAAAATAAAAGCCTATAAGATTTTAAGAGTCCTAATAGAACCAACCTGGAAGCATATATAGGTAAGTACTTATGTATTTACAATAAAAAAAATATTTTCAATATCGGTTGAGAAATGAGGGAGACTGAAGTAACAAACATACAACCGAGGCACAAAATAGATACAGTACAGAAATCAATCTACATACAAAGTGCGCTCGAGCAACGCACACATAGACACTGCTCACAGACACGATATCTCGGACCGGTTGGGACCAGTGCGAGCGAGAGTGTCAACCGCTTGAGACACGCATCTGTGAACTTTTTTGTGCAATAATGGAGAAACAAAAAAAAAGTTAAGTAATATAACTGTTCAGTGGACGATTGTTTAAATTCAACATTAAACGGTGAATTGTCGTGTTTTAAGCTATACCAGTGGTTTCAGAGAGGTAAGTAGGTATCTGTATGTATTTCGATGGTTCGTTTTAACGTTAAACAGAACAGTTAGGTAGGTAGGTAAGCACCCCGCCCCGGCCACTACTAGATACGAGTGCCACTACCACGATAGTTTTTTGTGCATTAAATCATAGTTGACAACCCTAGAGCGACCGCCGAGCGTAGGTATGAAAAGTGAAGTACATACATGTGATTGACTTCTGTACTGTATCTATTTTGTGACCGAGGTGAGAACCTCCTCCTTTTGAGATCTTGAAGTCTGTTAAAAATAATTGAAAACTACGTCCAGTTTAATAGTTATTTGAATCATCTGGACTTGATCCGATTTTCTCCAAGGCGTAACAAGCTTTGTGTCAAAGACAAAAGCTGTCTCCCCGTCTTAGCGAGTTATTCAGACGCAAACCTATTTTAATGCAAATTTGTCTTTGTTTTAATACTTCGGTTCGAAGGTTTAAAGTAATTAGTAAATATAGCTTTGGAGATGACTGTTCATATAGATATTACGTGCTATATAAATGCCGCGATACTGTAAACTGTCTGTATTTTCAAAGAGATGTGGAGCTACCAATAGGTAGCTACAAAATGGTCCATAGCCCATTAAAAATGAATATTATACCTGTTACAATAGTATGTCATAAAAACTTCAAAATCTTATAATTACTTTCGGCAATAAGTAAATTCGTTTTTAAAAGGAACGGCAACGCCAGAGTTGCTAGCGTCCATTGGCTAATGTAACTTACTATTAGGCGGGCCGTCTGTCTGTTTGCGATGCGGTTTAAAAATATAATGACATCCGTAGATATAAAAGATCAAATACGAGTAACTGTGTTCCGTTGGCTTCCGGCCGAGTACGTAAGTAATGTACGTATAGCGTCACCTAATGTCGATAATGTAATTTACTTGCACTTTGAGAGCGAATCGCGGCTAATTCGTATTTGGGCTAATTTGGGGTCGTCCATAAGTTCCATAACATATGTGAGTCACTAAAACTAAATTATATTTTAATCGTTGTTTGCACTTCTCGGGAAAAGGTTCAGCAAATGAAAAGAAATGAAAAATTGGGCAAAAAAAATAGTATTGTGACTATTGTAGGTAGGTAGGTGTCCTCATTAGTAAAAATTCGTCAAAATAGCTACCTACACAATATATAAATAAATAATACACAATATATAATAGCTATATAAATTTCGCAATTGAATACAATATAAATTATATCTTATTTATAAATTCCAGACAGTAATGTGATTATACCTTACGATTGTTCTTAGAAAATTGTTTTAAGGTTTCGGGAAATAATTATGATTTCAGTAAAAAACACCGCTGGAACTTTCCCGTTTTAGCAAAACTCCTTATAATAAGTTTTATTACCTAGGTACTCTTATAGGTACTATTGTCATAACATTGCCTGCCTGTAGGCGCCTGTATTTAGTTAGCTATTATTATTAATATTTTTAAATAATAAGATTATAGAGTTAGGAGCGGAAAACAAAAAAGCTCATAACTCTTACATTAATTAAAAAAATCGACTAGAATCAAACGACCACATGAAGATTGTCGTGGACTTTTAGAATTTTGAGGAAACGGGATTTTAATGGGAACTGGAGTCGATACCGCGGTGGTTCAAGCTTAATCTAAAGAGAAATTTATACTCGCAGGTGGCTTACTTAACCCGTTAGTCCGTAGTCTTGTTAATTCACTAAATGAGTAACTTACTACTCAATCTTTTTGAGCGGATGTGATATATGTTCTTGAGCAGAACAAAATGGACAAAAATTATAACTGAATGGTTTCCACAAGATGGAAAAAGGAAGAAAGGTGGCCAATTTAAAAGATGGGGCGACGACATTAATAAAATTGGAGGAACAGAATGGCCCAAAAAAGCTAACGACAGAGAATAATGGAAGAAGCTGGAAGAGGCCTTTGTGTCACAGGACACGCTGGACACTAAATAAAGAAAAACGATATGTGATAAAACGGATAAACAATGACTGACTGACGGACTGACTACCTTAAACCCCTAGATAAGGTTAAATATTAGTACTTATGTTTAGGCATAATTATTTAGTTTTTAATTCATTAACTGGTTGCCCAAGATACAGGCTGTGCCTAGTTTGAGAACCCCTGTTCATACTGTTTTATATAAAAGTATCGCTGTATGCATGTATCCTCAACTTCATGTATGTTCCCATTGTTAAACCCATTTTTATATGTGCAAAAATAAATATTTTTTAATTTTTAATTTTTCAGTGTAGTTTGGTTTCCAGCAATAAAGGCTATAATAATAATATAATAACTATGCGGAGGCGATACACGATGCGCCGATATAAACTTAGCGGGGCGGAATCGGTATCAATATAATATGCAGATATGGTTTCAACTTGAAGCTTGCCGTAATTTTATTTATTTTGTGTGTCAGTTGTCAGTCTGTCAATATGTCAGCGACACGTCTCGGTGACCAGCATGTGGCCAGTAGTCACCGTAGGGTTTTTTATTTAAAAGAGTTTATGCCGAAAAGGAATTCGGCCCAGTAGCACCACCACGACAATTTTGTATAGCTATGGTGAGTATGGTGAATAAATTATATACATTAAATTTTGTAAACATATTTTCTATAATATCTAAAGCATGACCAGAAATATATGATCATTGTTAAGAGGGCGCTGTTATTCTCATGTATAGGGTGACAGTTCAGTATAGTATGAAAAAAATTGTTCCAGTGAAATTCCGCAACATGGCGCGTGATCATATATTTCTGGTCAGGCTTTACGTTTGTATGGGGCAACGGTCTTATAGTAGTTTATGCAACAGTGATATAATAAGGGTTCTTAAAATTCAAGGGTCGAAGTTACAAAACGAGACGTAGTCGAGTTTTGTAAAAAAAGACCCGAGAATTTTAAGAACCAATTATGAGCTGTTGCATACATTACTTTTTCTATGACAGCTGCAGCAAAAAAAAAAAAAAAAGAGATTATTAAAAAAAAAAGAGATTATTAAAAAAAAAGAGTTATTATTAAAAAAAAAGAGTTATTATTTAAAAAAAATTGAGTTATTATTTAAAAAAAATTGAGTTATTATTAAAAAAAAAAAAGAGTTATTATTGTAAATGAAAACATACCTCTTTCAATCAAGATGATCGGAACTTGTATGTTTAAAAAAAATAAAGCAGTTGTATTATACTCATAAGATGACTGCTAGCAGTCATCTTATGAGCCTATAGACAAATCATTCAAATGACATTGCTTTAGATATCACTGTCAGTCATTTAATTGACACATTTAAGTGCTGGAGTAGAAAAAATACATAATTTGATGACTTTGATATCGTACTTTATGGACGGCCCCTCGGTACTCTTGTGTATCTGATTCTTAGGCATTTAGTCTCATTTAGGGTATATGTGGGAGACAGACAGGATTTGGGCGGGCCACAGTTGAAGCCAGGAAAGAGATACCTACGTGTTGTAAATAGATACAGATTTGGGGAGAGGAACGAATAATTAATAGATGAAATTTCACGCATGGATTATAATATGAAAATAAAAATTATTTCATAAAATTAGTAATTAAAAATTATTTCATAAAATTAATAATTAAAAATTATTTCATAAAATTAATAATTAAAAATTATTTCATAAAATTAATACTTAAAAATTATTTCATAAAATTAACATAGAATTTTTATGAATGATGTTTCAAAACGTACTCTACCTATAAGTAAGTAGCTTTGGCTAGCCTTCCCCATTATTAAATAAGATTTAAAATGCACGAGTAAATTTTTAACGGACAAAAGACTGTAAGAAGCGGAAGTATAGGTAATATACTTATAGACTACCGCCTTGTAGACTCTGTATTATGAAATGTATGAAGTATATACTAGATCAGGATCTCTAGAGCTGTATCGTATGCATAATTATTAGACCGCAGTTTGGCTTTTGATCCCTGTAGTGGTGCTCCTAGGCTTCTAGAAACCCGATGTTGCCAGGCTGAAAAGTGGTGCCGTTACCCCCACCAGCCCTTTGAATTTCCCTCTTACAATTCTCATACATTCGCCATCGAAATAAAACCGGCCAAGTGCGAGTCGGACTCGCGTTCCAAGGGTTACGTACATTACACAATTTTTAACAATGTATTTTTTATGTGAAACGTGAGTGAAATGTCTATTAAAAACCCGTAGGGGTCGGATCAAAAACCAAGTAATTAAGTCCGACTCACGCTTGACTGCACATTTCTAATAGGTTTTTATGTCATCTATAGGCAAAGAAAGGTAAAGAAGAAGTTTTGTGTATTTTTATCAAAATTTTTGACCCAGTAGTTTCGGAGATAAAGGGGGAGGGATGGTCATTTTTTGCCTATTTTCTTGAATAACTGCTAAACTATTTATCATAAAATTATAAAAACAAAACATTTCAGATTCTTAACAATGAAATCTTTCATTTGATATGTAACACGATATAGTTTGAATAACTTTATTTTTTAATTTGCTCATTTACCCCCCAAAAGTGGCCTCCATATTTAAAATTCATTTGTTTACGTTACACGTCCGTCTTTGGGTTACAAACTTACATTTCTGTACCAAATTTCAACTTAATTGGTCCAGTAGTTCCGGAGCAAATAGGCTGTGACAGACGTACAGACGGACGGACAGACAGACGCACGACTGATCCTATAAGGGTTCCGTTTTTTCCTTTTGAGGTACGGAACCCTAAAAATCACACTTTTTTCACAAATCGGATTTATTAGAGTAATCACTGACAGATGCCATTATTTAGAAAACTGACCTGTTGTATAACGAGTAAGTGATCTCTGGGCGAAAGCTTAATTATGGATGCGACTGATTTAATGTAAAACACTTTAATGAAAGAGCTTGGAATAATTTATTACTGAGTTTACTTTTTGCGAAAAACGTTGACTGTACGCTACGTTTAGACGACGTAGGGCCCGATTCGGATTTTAAACTAGATATCTATTGGACATCACCAAGATACTACAACGATGTTTTTAAGATCTGGCCTGTCAAATTTGACATTCTCGCAATTCTGGAGATACTCTTGAACGATTTCCACAATGTCCAAAACGTCTTGATATGTATTTTTACATCTCAAAACGATTTTGAAACGATCTTAATAAGATAATTTAACGTAAAAGTGGCATTGGTTGCACGAATTGAGCTGCATAAGATATCTAGTTGAAATCTAAACTACCAAGTATCTAGTACATATCGTATCGTTCTCTTCTCTAGAACGGATCTTGTTTTCCGAATACCGCGGGTAGTATAGCGTATTTTGCACGCGATTAAGGCACATTCGTCTAGGCATAACGGCACTTTGTGCCTAGTACTCGTACTTACTGCTCGTACATTTTTTACTAAGATGAAAAGGCGGACCGCTTAAATTAATATTTATAAGCAGCATCATCATCATCTTCCTCGCGTTGTCCCGGCATTTCGCCACGGCTCATGGGAGCCTGGGGTCCGCTTGGCAACTAATCCCTTGGCAAGTAATTGGCGTGGGCACTAGTTTTTACGAAAGCGACTGCCATCTGACCTTCCAACCCAGACGGTAAACTAGGCCCGTATTGGGATTAGTCCGGTTTCCTCACGATGTTTTCCTTCACCGAAAAGCGACTGGTAAATATCAAATTATATTTCGTACATAAGTTCCGAAAAACTCATTGGTACGAGCCGAGGTTTGAACCCGCGACCTCCGGATTGCAAGTCGCACGCTCTTACAGCTAGGCCACCAGCTCTTCTCCATCAGCGCCACCAGCGCTGCTTTATAAGCAGCATAGGGAAATAAATACTTACCTATAAGCTTATAGCGCTCACTCTATACATAGATAAAAACCTGTTGTATATGTATACGTAGCTATAGCGGGTTCGGTGCCTCGACCCCTATTTAAGGTAACACTTTGCATAAATAAAGGTAGTGTAATATCAGCCGCCGTTAGTTTCACTCGTCCCCTGTCACATACCGAACAAAACCCATTTATAATATTTTTTCTACTCGTCGACTGCGATGCTTGAATCAAGACTTAGTATACCAAAGTGAAATCGCATACTTTCCTTTCGCATACTTTTCATAAGTACCGGGGCCTCATGAGTTACGAGAAGGTGTCGTTGACTAACCGGCCGGGGGGCGTGGGGCGCGGGGGCCGGGTCGCGTACGAGTATGAAGGTATCGCGGCTGCTCGCGCATCTTAGCTGTATACTTTTGTTTTTTTTACCAACATTTGATTCTTCTACTAGTTTTAAGTATTTTTTTTGTTGACTCGTAGAAAAAGTATTGTATACAATAGTGATATAATCAAGCTTTTCAATCTCGTACCTTACTTAAGCAACTCAGCAAGCTTCGTTACCTAAACACAGTACTCGACTGAAAAGCTCTCCATTATATCACGATTGTATAAAATACTATTTTAAGCGAGCTTTGAGAAAACTTAGATGTAATAAGATAAAAAAATAAGTAGGTAAGTACTAACTTTTATGCGAGTACGAGTATTAAACATTTTTTTCTACTCCCGTACTTTTATTTGTCATTTAAAGGGTCGTGCACACACCTTTAAAACCCTACTTTACAGTTGTCAAGACAAGTCTTTAGTCTATTCCCCAAAAAAGAATTTGTGCATATACGCAGTATCTTTTTGGCGATTTTACGATACTTCGTGTAATGACCACTTAAAAAATATTGAATGAAATACAGTGTTGCCAACCTTATTTTAAATGTCATCTCTGACAAATAAGTGAACCATAGACATGTTTTTTTTTATATTTTCATTCATTCATTCGTTATTTTCCCGCCAGTACCCTCCATTTTTCCTACTTCTTGAATTAAAAATATTTGTTAAATCTACAATTTTATTTCAAAGTAAGTGCTTGGTCGTAGAAAAAGTATTGTATGCAACGTTGTTTAACTGAGTCAAAAAATACTCGTGGCGTCTCTATTAACAATTTTCGGCTTCGCCTCAAATTGTTATTCACGCCACTCGCCTTTTTTGACCTCTCTTAAACAACGGTTGCATAAAATACTATAATAATATAATAATATTGAGGACGAGGGTATTAGACGGTCGGTGAAGGAGCGCTTTTTCAGTCGGCTCACAAAAGTTCTTAACAGTCTTTTGTCAGGAGGCAACAAAGTGCGCGCCTTCAACGCCTGGGTAATGCCCCTACTCACATACTCCTTTGGCATACTAAGGTGGACTCAGTCCGAGCTGGACGCCCTGGATCGGAGGGTCCGATCACTGCTCACCGCGCATCGCATGCTACACCCACGCTCGTCAGTTATGAGATTGTACATCCCACGGAAATGTGGTGGCCGAGGCTTCCTAAACGCCAAGGATCTCCACAACCGCGAGGTGTACAATCTCAGGAATTATTTCCTTAACAACCAGTGTGGGATGCATCGTGATGTGGTGGCAGTAGACAGGAACCTCACGCCGCTCTCCTTGGCAAACGAGAACTGGCGCAAACCTGTGGTACTAAGTACTGCGGATCGCAAGACGGCATGGGAGAGTAAGGTGCTACACGGGCGGTTCTACAAGGCCCTCACGGGACCCGATGTGGACCTGCTCGCGTCGGTGAACTGGTTACGATTCGGGGATCTCTTCGGAGAAACCGAGGGTTTTGCCTGTGCAATTGCGGACGAAGTTATGATGACGAACAACTATCGGAAATATATCCTGAAGGACGGTACGGTCGACATTTGTCGGGCATGCCGCCGTCCCGGAGAGTCACTCAGGCATATCATTTCCGGTTGCTCTCATCTTGCTAACGGCGAGTACTTGCACAGACATAATCTCGTAGCCAGGATTATTCACCAGCAGCTTGCTCTTCTATACGGCCTTGTGAACCGCGAAGTACCGTACTACAAGTATTCACCTGCGCCAGTTCTCGAGAATGGTCGTGCCACGCTCTATTGGGATCGATCTATCATCACTGACAGGACTATTGTAGCCAATAAGCCTGACATTGTGATAATAGATCGATCGCAACGCCGGGCCGTGCTCGTTGACATCACCATCCTCCATGATGAGAATCTCGTGAAAGCCGAGAAGGACAAGTCTAGTGAGTACCTAGACTTGGCTCACGAGATAACCGCCATGTGGGATGTTGATTCGACGATCATTGTCCCGATAGTTGTTTCAGCGAACGGTCTAATAGCGAAGAGTCTCGACCAACATCTTGAGAGACTCTCGCTAGGTGGTTGGATCAAGGGTCAGATGCAGAAGGCGGTGATCTTGGACACGGCGCGGATAGTCCGCCGGTTCCTCTCTCTGCAGCCCTGACCACCGGCAGCTTGGGCCTTGCCCCGCTGCTGGCGGCACCCTAGGTTAGGTTTTTTATAATATGTTTATATGTATTTTGTATTGTTTTTGTAAGTGTTTTTGTATTTTATTTTTATATCCATATTATAAAATAACCTAGCCTAAGAGTTGAAATAAATAAAGATTATAATAATAATAAAGCTTTATTTGTCCATGCGAAAAATAAATACATTGCAATATGATATACTTAGATAATTACGTAACATTCAATTTAGCTTAATTTTCAATTTATAATGATTGTGTACATACATTTACTAAGTAAGTAAGTAGTTAATTTAATAATATACCATCCCGCTTATTATCTATTAATCAAGAAAACTGACATGTATTGTATGGAATTAGTGAGTCGTTCTTTATCAGCGTCATATTTTACAAGCAAGCTACATCCTGAATTCACGTTATCATTTTCATACGCAAGTTTCGACAAAAAATAATTGATTTTCTGGTCAAATGGTGCGTGCGCCAAGGCTTCTACATAGATTAAGATCCTATGTTAACCGTATTATGACAAATAAAATATTGATTGATTGATTGATTTATGCGTAATTCAGTACGGATATGATGGTCGTTCTTGTCTACGTGACAGCGTGATAAAACGGTGTCCGTCACTTTCTTTCCCACGGTGTTAAACAGTGACAGTTATTTTATCACGTGGATAAAGATGGATAAAGCTATCCATAATAGGCTGGCAGTTCATGATTCTAAATACAGTCATATTCCACACATGTCAAAAAATACAATAATAAAAATAACCTTAAAAACTACTACATTTAACATAAGACACGTAACATAAAACGAATATCTAGGTACTAATACTAGGTAACTAATCAAATAACCCACCCCGAGTCATTCCAGGCGCAAAAGTCCCCAACACGCTCCGTCTATTTAAGTTGTGAAGGAAATGTTTTGGAAAAGAAACACATGTAGTGCGGTGGGACCATGGTAAAATAAATTAAATTGCAAACATTGTCAAACTCCGGTTACGTAGGCGACTGAAAGAACTGGTCACTCTACAATCTAAATAGTAGATACGATGCGGCTAAACGTAGGCCGAACGTATCGCAATGACAATCCGGCTAATCGTCGAACCGCCGCATTTCAAAACGCCCGTTTTTGATAACGGCTAGCCGTAATGTAATACGGCGGATTATACGATCTGACTACGACATATACACCATTCAGTTTGCATATGTTAAAAAAATGTTATCGAGGTCGAATGTCAGTTTTGCCCCTACTCACCCCATTTTACGGTACCAATATCATGTATAATTAGTTTCGCTACGCACATTCAATAGGATTTAGAGAGCCATTCTTACCACAACGTGTAACATAACTCAATTTGGCATGCGCTTTGTGTGTCTGTCACTTTGTTTAGTTACCTTATATATAGTTCCAAGCATTGACGTATAATATCTAAGGACGGGCTAATGGGGCACTAAACATCGTCAACAGTCCATTTCCAACCGCAGCTGCACTACTGTTCATTTTACTATAGAAATTGACAGTAACAGCGACGCGTTCAGTACCAGTAGTGTAGCTGCGGTCAGAAATGGAATATTACCTTAACGCGACTAGTTCCGACGAATAGCGCGCGTAATGCGAACTCGTCAACCAATCGCGCGCGTGATGCGAACTCATCAACCAATCGCGTTGTAGCGATTTCACACCGCTGTACTGGCCCCTGTCATGCCTCATTATTACTGCCCGTAAACCCAGTCCCTAGATATCTATGTCAATGGTTCCAAGATAACAAGAGTATTGCTCCCGTGTACACGTGTAGAGATACACGTGTGGTTACGACTCGTCCTGACATAAATTGTATGGAACAATCGGAATTGCGTTTCAAAACTAACTTCTGGGGGCTTACCGCGAACACGGTCGACGTGTTGCCTCCCTGTCACACTTACGTGAATTACAAGTGCGACAGAGAGGCAACACGTCGAACGCGGTTCGCGGATAACTTTGAATGCTCTCGTAACCTACGGTCCTTGAAATAGAAGTTTCGAATAGTTTCACAGATATTAAACATTACATTTTCATTGTAATTGTAAATTTAGACGTAACAACTAGACTTCGTCTGCGTGTGTTGATAAATTTACAACCCTATTTTCACCTGCGTAGGGGTTGAAATAAAAAAAACCTTAAAGAGGGGACGTAAACCAGGAAATTAGGACGCAAAAAATGTAAGTACCCCTTCGTTCTTTTATTTGCCTCTCTGCCGCTCTTGATTCAAGTGATAGAGACGCCAATAGATTAACTTAGATTTTTGAGGTTCGCGGTACCCTCTTGGCTTGGATTAGGTAATTCACTTTAGTAAGGAAAACCTAAATGTTTATTTAACGTAAAAAATACAAACTTAATACTTAAGTACCTTATAAAATAAAATAACTAAAACTAAACCTAATAAAAAAAATAAAAATCCCTAAAACCTACCTTCTAAACCTAGGCCCCTCGGCAAGGTGCCCATCACGCAGGCAGCATTCCCGCGCTGTATAGCGATGGCAATCCTTTGCGCGAGAAAGCTGCCTGCGCGAGAGTCCCCTGTTGCCTCCCTTAACCGCTTACCAAGCTCCTTAAGGAGCCCACGCGCTCCTCTACCCCACGTTCCGAGTGTTGTCTCGACGCCAAAAGCTACGAACTCGTAGTTGGCGCCGAGACAGCTGTATTTATAAGCCTTAGCTCGCTCTCGGGCGTCCGCCGCTGCCCCGGCATTTATGCTGGTTGCTTGAATGTAGGACGCTGCCAACGTGTCGGCGCAGGTAGCGTCCCACACCAGCGCGCGGCCCATTCTCCATGGTATTAACGACATCCCGTCCGGGCGCTTGCCATCGTCCCGCGCGATCCGGGGCTCCAGAGCTGCGGGGACGCCGGCACTGACAAGAGCCCTTCTAAGGATGTCGTTGAGGGCAGCGTGGCGAGACAGGCGGCCTGCGCCCGAGGAGCAGGAAAGGCCGTGGTGGCCAAGCCGGTCCACTTGGGCCCCAGAAGAAGCACAAGTGTGATCTGTGCATATCTCGATTCCGAGCCGGAGACCAACGGCTATGCGTAAGGTACCAGGGTCAATTAAAGTACCCGCGTTGGGCGAGGGATAGGCGTGAAGCCAGTGACCCGATTCCGGTTTGGACACGGCTAAGAGCCTCGCGAGGTCTTTACCTGAAGATGTTGCCACGAGAGAGTTCAGGGTGGCAACGGAGGCTATTGTGTCCCATGCTCTTTGTTGTGTGGGTTTGGGTGGCAAGCTTGGGCTCGGTCCAGCCAGCCAAGCATTCGTGGCCTCATCCAAACACGCGATCTCGCAGTTTGTAGCCGTGGAGGCTTTCAGGATTTTACCTGCAAGATCGGACGTGCTATGGATGGAGGACAGGAATGCTGGCAAAGCGACATCTGAAATATTTCGAGTTCCCAAGCCGCCAAACCTTACCGGTAAACAGGCCTGGGTCCAAGCCTGCTCGCTAAAATTAACGTTAAGAACGGTCTCAATTTGGCATTTTAGAATGGAGTCTAGGGTGTTCATTATATTGGGGAATTTCCAAATGGGACAGCATCGCAGTAGATAGGTAAGTTTAGGAAGAAGCAAACAAAATTTTAAAATAAATAAAGCACAGTGACTATTAATTTTGGTTAGGCGGTCCGAATGATTTGTGAATGTTGTAATTGACTTATTGATTAGAGGTGGGATGGCCTCGTCGAAGATAGGCGATCCCAGCAGGTGCAGGCTGTCTTTGGGGGTCATTTTGATATTCGGGGCGACGTTATTGAAGTTTTGGGTGATTTGCGAAACTGTGAGCGGGTCCATCCTGTCGGAGATGTATAGTTCGCATTTATTATAATTTAATTCAAGGCCAATATCCCGGAACTGATTTTTAAGTTTGACTAGATCAGCCAAAACGGTCTGCGAATCTCCACCTATTGTACCGTCGTCGAGGTACCACACGTTTAATTTTGAATTTAGATTGTGTATTATCGAATTTATAGCCAAACTAAATACTGCTGGCCCAAGAGGGTCAACTTGCTGACAACCTACGGCCGAAAGGAGAATGTGTAAGGAAAATGTTAATGATTAAAAAAAATATTTAGGTATGTATAATATTCCTCCGTATTCTAATTTCCGCATTTTAATGCCGTTGTGTGGGATGTTAACTAATTAGCATCCGTTACAAGTAAATAAATTCAAAAAAAATATTGGAAAGTATTTTGCGCTTCTTTAATAAAATTAAGAACGTTTGGTGGACTCTTCCACAAAAATCAAAAACATTTTCATGTAAAATGTTGCCAAGACGAAACCATAAAGGATGACTCACGTTAGACAGGGCTGACCGGTATCCGGGCCGGAGCTTACTTTTCTATGACAGATGTCATCTGTCATAGAAAAGTAAGCTTCGGCTCCGGTGATCATGTGGTGCTTTCCATAGAAAACGATGCTCAGAGAGCTCCGGCCCGGCCACGGCCGGGTCTAGCGTGAGTCATCCTTAATGGCGTTATTCATAAACGGCTGCTAACTTATTTAGTTGATGATCGTCGTTTGTCCCTATCTGTCCTTATGCCATAGAGAGGGACAAACGACGATTAACTTAGCAGACGTTTATGAATAACGCCGTAAGACTCGCACTGTCAAAAAGTTATCAGATCTCATGTAGAGCCAAGCTTCTAACTCTACAAGACCTAACTTCACAAACTCTACACCTTAATAGTCAAAATATGTAACTTGGCCGTTTCACAACCATCACATGGGCGTAAAGTGAAAAAAATATTCACTATTCATTATTTTTTCTATACAATAGTACTATATATTGTGAAATAAATAAATCTAATCTAATCTAATCTTGTAGCAACGAAACGGCTAACCCACATATTTTTTACGCTAAGGACCGCTTGAATGTACCAAAACGTAAGCTTAACGGACTGGAAATACGAAAGCTGTATTCAGTAGATACAGTGGATTATATCTTTGAATAATAAGTACTTATACCGTTACAAAAGGAAATAATTTACGCCATCACATATTATTTCTGAATTCACTACTTCCATGACACTAGACATCATTCTGATTTCGGTCGCAGCTTTGATATTTGACAGGCAATCCTGTACATTCAAGATCTGTGGTTTGCAGGTACAGTCCCCTGCAATAATATGTTACTCCTTGAAGGCCGCAAAAACATAATATGACACGCTCTTATGTCTCTACAATAAGATCGTGTCAGATATTTTTGCGGCCTTCTTTGCGTAACATATTATTACAGGTGACTGTACCTACGATAATGTAGCATCGACCTTTGCTCGGCCTGCGTTCGTATTTAATATTCCTTTGACATACACAAATCATACACTTCTTATTAAGGTGAATATGTAAAGGTTTATAATCTCATCACAAAATTACCTCATCAAAACGCGTACCTAAGGCATAATAGGTCGTGCATTAAAATAATGATGTAACATAATTACATTTTATACGAAGGAGGAAGTTTAATAAGTTCTAAGTAATAAGCTGTAAGTTAAAGTATGTAGAGTTGTAAGTTGTAGTTTAACTATGGTATCTGATCTGATGCTACATAAACTAGTTACAGAAGTAGATATACTTTACCCTATTGTAAGTACAAAGTTTCAGAGCAATCTAAAACTACTAGTTTTAAAATGAGAGAGTAACTAAGTGTAAGGCCTGAGTGGACGCTCGAAGCGGAGCGTTCGGCGGGGCGTGCAGCGCGGCGTCGGGCTCACAAGTAATTTGAGCAGCGTGTACTAAGGCCGCTCCTATATGTTTGCATTTGTTTAACATGCACGCCGCACGCCCCGCCCCGCTGCACGCCCAACTCGAGCGTCCACTCAGGCCTTACACTGACGTTTGTATGGAGAATCGAGTTTGCCGCGGGGACTCTTAAACCGTAAAAGGGCTTATTTAGACGGCGCGCGCACTTGTATACGATTTTAGTTACAATGCGGACCATTGAGGTTACATCAATTCAGCCGACCGATCAAACGACGCAATGGAATGAAACTCGCATGCGAGTTCTCGCACCGTCTAAATGAGCCCTAAAGCGTAATATGACTTACGACAGTTTAAATTCTATTAGCATAAATACTTACTGCTCGTCTAATAAATAGAATATATAATAAGGTTTGACCAAACGCCATTAGGTATTTACTTTGAACTGGCTGCAGTAAATGCAGTTTGGAACGTAAATCGAATTATTCTGCTTTGGTCCTCCAAACTGCTGTAATCTGGGCTTCGCTTTGGTAAACTAGTGTGCGAAAGAGACAGATCACTTAATGACTAGATGAACCAGTTTTAAAATGAATGATTGAATGAGGGTAGACCGAGCGCGGTCTACACAACTTTGACACCCGCCCGCTATCTTCAGTAGGTAACCCGTGAACAAGATGCATGTAAAATCTATTTTTTTATTCGGTAGACTGAAATGACAGTTCATAGTATGAACATAAAATGTCATTTCATACTAGAAATGTCATTTTAGTCTACCGAATTAAAAAATAGACTTTAACTGCGTCGAAATATCGGGAGCTCGAAAACAATACTAAAAGTAATCCCGGTCTAGTCAAGTCTAATGTACATACCAATTTAGTATGACACCATATTGAAGGTTACACAATTCAATTGGACGAGTAATGGTTATTCGAACACGTAAGGGTGCTACAGTATAGCGATATTTGGGCGACTGAGCCACTGTTTGCGTTGAGCGACTGTTCCCGCTTTGACCCTACTCAAAATGTTACTAAAATGACTAGTACCCTTGTGTACCCTTCATATCTACTCACTTCAGTTGCGTTTATGTTTGCCAATTTTATCTACGAATGTAAAATCTAAACAAATTTTTTAGGTTACTTTTTATTGTAAGTTTGTTGTTAATTATGTTTATGGTTTTAGATTAAATAAAGGAATGTTATTTAAAAAAAAATTGAGTTTAAAAGATGAATATGTAATTTGGAGCCAAATAATGGTTTAGCAAATGAGTTATGTGGTTCACGTCGTCGTATTTTACTTGTGGTGAACGTATAGTTGTGCCGAGAACGTTCTCCGTTTACTATACGAATGCGAAACGGAGAATGTTCTCAAGAACGGTACTATAGGCGAGCGTGAGTAGAGTCAGACCGAGAAAAGTCTGCAGCGATTTTGATAGCCCACGCAGTGCAAGTGTCATTTTAAACGTCAAACTTCTATAAATGTATGACGTGTAAATAACACTTGCACTGCGTGGGCTATCAAAATCGCTGCAGACTTTTCTTGGTTTAACTCTAAACGCTTCACGGTGCGTAGTCTGCATAATGTAGTCTATGGTATACCTACCACCAATTAAGGCGTAATTAGAGTACTTAACAGAGATTTTTTTTACGCACTTTACGAACTTCGGTGTTCGCGGTAGGCCCTCTGACTTACCTGAATTATAAACTATTAATTTGTTATATTTTTTATGCTTAAAAATATTCTCATACTCGCACAATTTTAAATTAAAATCTGTCCTAATGAGGAGTAAAATAATCCTATAAAATAAAACCAATGTTTGTCGCTGCGATATTTTTTTTAAAGGTTACGAAAATTTATTTAGCCAGACAAACAGGTCATGAAAAGTATCTAATTACGCGGGTGTTCTTTCTGTGCCTAAATAATTCTAAAACCAAAATTAAAATAGACTTTCCAGTAATTCATGTACACACCGCTGCAAAAGTGCATATGGGGCATTATCTATGAAAAGGGACCTTATTGTCGATGGCGCTTACGCCGCTCAGCGTCGCGCGGCATTGTATTTATATCGGAGCATCGTTAACAAAGCCAACAAAGGCGTAAGTGCCATCGACAATAAAGTCCCTTTTCATAGATAACGTCACATATTTACATTATGGAATTCATATGTAGTGGGTATGGACTTTTACAGTACAGGATACACACACGATTATGATGATAACAAAATCCCTACTACTTTTTCCATGGGACCAAACCCGAAAGCCGAAAAAATTTGGCGGTTTCATATATTTTGACGATGTGGTGGAATATGTTCGCAAGAAGATCCGGTACGAGCTGAAAGTGTTCCAGCTGCGATCGCGCCATGACGTGCACTTCACCTCGTTCGTGGTGCGCGTGCCGCGGCCGCTGCTAGAAACCATCGCGAGCGCGGACTTCTGGCCGAAGGGTGTGGTGTTTCGGTGGTTCCACCAGAACACAGAAAACCACCGTGTCGCCGAAATAAAATATTTTTTAGCTTGTAAGATTTTTATTATTGTATGTATGTTAGTTTGTAAGGTATGTATCTATGGGCCGTAGTTGCCTGATAATAAATGAATATTTGATTTGATTTTGATTTGATATTTTGGCTGGTCTGACGATTGGGGAATTTTTTCGGGCTATCGGGGTTGGTCCAATCGTAAATGTTGCTCAGTATGACCTATATTTTCACATCGTAAATGATTGCAGGTAAAAAAAAACATCCTATATTCTACCGGTAACAAACATAATACATTTTGTAAGTAAATACTCGTAAACCGTATGTGATAGGCAGATGCGCGTATCTACACGTAGGTCACGTAGTATGCGTATGTACACGTAAACCACGTAGTGGATGCTAAACAGATAAAACACCTCTCCATCCGATAAGGGTTTTCCTCTTCAAGACACGTAGTTTAACAATATATATAGTTGATTATTAGAATTACTAGAGGAGATTGGTGGTGACTTGTATAGTGTCATGACATAAACTGTAACACAGTACTCTGAATTTGGTGTCTACTCCCCTCCCGGCACTCTGCCTATTTCACGTACAAATAACTTCGTCGTAAGACGTAATAACGCTATATTACTTACAGGCATGCGAAGGTTTTTTATGACTGTAATATTTTCGAAAACCACTTAGCAACCATATATTACAATATAATAATGATATTACGTACCCTTTAACTTAATACCATACTATTAAGGAAAGGACGCTAGGCGCGAGGAATACCTATCGTACATTGCCCCGCCTGTCATCTCTATCGCTCGCGCGTCGTTAGGTATATTGCTGTCCCCCCTTGATGACATCGGTCAATGACAATGTGCGATCGGGATAGCATTATAATAAAATTATACACGTGCGATAGAGACAAGAACATGTATTAAATTCCCTTTTTAAGCCGCCTACCATTACTACCGTGATTACTTAGGTAACAGCTTATCGCATCCACTTTCGGAGGTAAAAAAAGTGCCTGTCTCAGTGTAAGGCCTGAGTGGACGCTCGAGTTGGGCGTGCAGCGGGGCGGGGCGTGCGGCGTGCAAGTTAAACAAATGCAAACGTATAGCAGCGGCCTTAGTGCACGCTGCTCAAAACCCTTGGGAGCTCGACGCCACGCTGCACGCCCCGCCGAACGCTCCGCTTCGAGCGTCCACTCAGGCCTTACACTCATTCTTTTTTTTTTGTTTCACTTGAGGTCAACAAACCTAATTAAGGCCTAATTATTAATCTATGGGCCCCTATACACACATACATTCCGCGACTCTCCTCTTTCCGAACATACTCTATCATCTTAATCTAAATATCAGAGCATTTTATTGATGCAATTATTATATTTCTTTTAAAAAATTGGAAAAAACATTGAATTAATGAGATGTTAACTTATGAATGCATATTTTTTGGCAACCGTATTATGTCCTAAAAGGAGCTACGATTTTTCAAAAACTCTGTTGGCTGTACCTACCGCACCATATCCGAGTATCTTAGGATGGTATTCCATATCCAATATCTTGGTCCAATGTGTATTTGCGTCTCACATTTTGCTTAATGAGAAATTGAGACGCAATACACATTAGCAGCTGAAAGTGCCTGTGCTTCAAGATCTAAATACTACAGATAACGACACATTTATCACATTCAAGAAGCAATAAACAAGGTAAACGCTTCGTATACGATAGAAATTTGCATACTTTAAAAGCATTTCAAGTCCTTGCTCAGCAGTAAATATACGTACCTACGTTTTTGTTATGTTTATAGCACAAGAAATTGAATAAGTATGTTCTTATATTAAAAGCGTCGAGATAGAAAAATTCTGCTGTCAAGTATTCTTATAAACTTAATTCATTCCTGAGATTTTCAGTAAATAGAATTGTATTTTTGTACAAATATTGCCCACACTTGATATGTTTATTACTTTATCTTGACATTCTTAAGTACTGTAGGTAATATTTACAAGCATTATGTTATATGTAACCTAAATATACATCTACAAGATGGTGGAACATAAAGTAAAGCCTTATACAAATATATAAGAAAAGTACGGCAAGATCATCTAGTGTTCTAGTGGAAAATATAGACCAACATTATGATAAGGGCTTATTTAGACGGTACGAGAACTCGCATGCGAGTTTCATCATTGCGTCATTTGATCGGTCGGCTGAATTGATGTCACCTCAATGGTCCGCAATGTAACTAAAATCGTATACGAGTTCGCGTGTCGTCTAAATGAGCCCTAGTAGGTAATAACCTAAGGGTGAAATCACATCTGTCAGCATCGAGCCGCATTTTATATATGAGAAATCGCTCGTTAGTATGAAGATGCGTACGCATCGGAAAGCTGAAAGCATGCGTATGCATCTTCATACTAACGAGCAATTTCTCATATATAATAAAATGCGGCTCGATGCTGACAGATGTGATTCCACCCTAAGCTCTCTGTGTGAGCATATAAGGCAACTCACGTGATCTCCTAGTTGTTTAGTATTTGAGCGCGACTGATTATTTCAGAGGTCCTAAGTATCGCTAAAATCGAAGTTTCTCTGTCTGCCTCTGTATCACTCTTGCATATTCGAGCGATAGAGAGGCAGATACGAAATTTATAATTTCGCACAACTTCTTACGGTTTCGATCTTATTTTGATATGACCTTGATGATTGCTCACGCTGATTGGGGCATGCGAAATGAAGTGAAGTAGTGCGTGAGATGCGCGCCAATCACCAATACGAGCGTCAAGTATCAAACCCGGTACAAGTTTTTAAATCTGAATCGTTCTTATCTTCTCGGAAACGAATACCATAAATACAAGAGATTTCATTACACTTTCCAAGAATTGGCCTGATGACAGTAACAAAGAATCATGGAAATAATGGTTTCAAAAAAACATATGTTAATATGATTCTAAAAAATGGCCCAATCTCAGTATATAAACATTAGGATTATTAATATATTCAATAAAATAAAAGTGCAAAATTCTCCAGTCAGCCATTTTGACCGAAACGCCAATCAGAAGCGAGCTGAGGATTGACGTCATCAATCCATGACGTATTTCTTAGAGCAGCATAGACAACCTCATTGACCGTAATCCATACATCCTCACCAAAGAGTTTGGAGGTTCAAAAAAATTATTATTTCGCCACTAAACATTTATTACGTCCAAAACATATTATTACACGATGTAAAGTAAATATTTATTTGTTATTATATAAATAAAATGCTAAATTATACGATATTTCACCAAAAAACTTTTTTAATTATTTGACTGAATGGAACTATCATTGCCGTGTTGGCTGTCGTAATCAGAAAAAAATAAAAATTAAAAAGTAATACCGGCGCTCGGTGATTTTCACTCGGAATTTGTGTATCTAAATAATTCATCTTAAATTGCAACCGTGTGAGAGTTTTTGTATATAATGAGTTATTGTTATGTTGTTATGTTTGTAATGTATTTATCATCCCTAGTCGTAATATATGGTGCTGAATTAACAATATCATTCGGATTCAAGGGAAAATTCGTAACCGTAAGTATGTAAACAATGTCTATCACCCTTCCACCAACTAATTAATGACGTCACAAATGGCTTGGTGGCGTTTTCGCGCGAGGCTTAAACTAGCTATAAAAAATGCAATTATTTATGTTAAATATTATGAGTATAGCTGAAATATTGTGTTTTTCGAAACCAATACAAGTGTACCTACCGACAATATTAAAAGGCATTTGAAAATTTGTCATCAGGCCAATTCACTGAAATTTGTGTTCGTATTTGTTAATTGTTTTGTCACGACGGTAAACAGGAAGACATCATATTTAAAAATTTCGCTCTTTGAACACATATTAACTCACATTTATAGTATCGCGACATTTATTTTATTACTGTAACGCGAACTTTCCCAAATACATCAATCAAAACGCTATGATTAGTCCATATGGAGACTACTAGATGGCTCTAGTGGTCCTCGATATCAGTGTAAACATTGGCGTTTACACTTATATTAGGTATATTTTATCTTTCCAGTAGATTTAAAATTCCAAAACCTTGTGTAACCTGTGTTATGTGTTGCCTAGATTTTTATGTACACATAACGAATGTGTAAATCAAGATTGCTGTAAATTAGATAGCCTTCAGTTCCTAGGCAAACTATAGTTCACTGTGCCTTCACAAGATGGCGTTACTAATACCCAATGTTTGATCTTAATCCTAGTGTTCCTGGAGCCTTAAAATTATGACTTCAAGCATTTCGTAACACTTGTTTTTACTAGAACGTAGCAAATGTATAGATTTTGATTAATGTAATCTTGACAACTCATACATATAAAGTTCACCTATATGCACAGAGATGGCGTTAGTAGGCCTATCATATCTCGTTTCTGAAACCTGTAAAAAATACAGAACATCATGTAACATGTTCCTAAAAATATAGCGAATATTTCCAAATAGTTTAACATATATCAAATATCAAATATCAGATATCAACATTTATTCAGCAAATAGGCCACAAGGGCACTTTTACACGTCAATATGGAATTTACATACAGCAAAAAAAAAAACACATCAATAATTATAAAATACAACTAAGCCGTAAATATCAAATCAAACTAACATAGAGATGTATAAAGCCTCTAAATGTCGAATTACAGAAAACGCAATAACAATAGTATTGAAAAAAAAAAAAACACAAAGATACAAAAACTATAATCTAAAATTATTTAGAGATGTAAATGTCTCTAAGTGTCATCATAACTAAAAGATTAAAATATATAGTAGTTAATCAAATTATCCTTAGAGATGTATAGGGTCTCCAAGAGTCAAAATCCTGTATACCTAATTAAAACATTCATTAAATTAAAGAAAATGATAGTAAAAATAAAATAGCATACGAGAACCGAATGAGGTGTGTCCATGTAATTATACTCAAAAATAAAGTTACTAAATATAATAGCTCGTGTTAGCTTAAATAGACCAGTCTCCACAAACAGCACCCGTTCACGAGTATGACGCGTATCTCAGCCATCGCCTCTCTCAACCTTCATTCGGGAAAGTGGCGACCCGATCAACAACGCCACCGTAAGCAAAGACTTTTAAGCGAGCATGACATATTCAAGCTGCCGGGCCATATTAATATTTAAATTGTAATAATGTATAGCTGTGAGACACAACATTTTGTTCTTGTATGTTACATGAAAAACGGTATATCTTCACATAATTACTAAGCAAAATGCCCTATATTGACTAAGAGATGTATAGGTCTCTCAAGTGTCAGAATCATTAAAAATATAAATATGTACAAACAAATTAAAAATAAAATTAAAACTTAGAGATGTATAAGGTCTCCAAGTGTCAAAAACTAAAATTAAATTAAGCAATATAAACAATATACCTAATTAATCGAGAACATGATGGTCTCATGTGTCAATTCTACTGGAGACTAGCATGATTAATTCACAATGAAAAGAAAAAAAAAGAAAAGAAAAACAATACATATTAACTCTTATTATACTATCGAAATCAAGCTGCCGGCTTAAAGGCATCTCTATCATCTATAAAATCATTTACAGTGTAGTACGCCTTACTCAACAAGGAGCGCTTAATGTGTGACTTAAATTTGTTAAGTGGTAAATTCGCTATATCAGTGGGAACTTTGTTATAAAAACGTGTACAGTTCCCGACGAAAGACGTACTAACCTTACGGAGGCGGTGGGCGGGCACAGAAAGTTTATGTTTGTTTCTAGTGTTATAGTTATGGATATCACTGTTAAGCTTAAATTCGTGGACGTTTTTCCGAACATACATAATATTCTCAAGTATGTATTGAGATGCAAGGGTAAGAATGTTCACTTCTTTGAATTTCTCTCTCAGGGATGCTCGAGCGCCCAGTCCATAGATAGAACGTACAGCTCGTTTTTGCAGCACAAATATTGTCTGAATGTCTGCCGCTTTTCCCCACAACAGGATTCCATACGACATAACACTGTGGAAGTAGCTAAAGTATACCAGCCTGGCCGTCTCTACGTTTGTCAGCTGTCATATAAAAACAACGCGCATGTTCGTACAACTTAACTGGTTACCAAGTAACTCACTAGATGTCACTGTACAATGCGCATATCAATCCTACATGGCGGTGTTAAGATGTAAGATAACTTTTAATAAGCGTAATATTAATGAACTAGCAAATGAAGCACAAAACTTTAACAAATTGTACACGTAAACCTTGCTCAAGAAGTTTGAATTGATAGGTGAATACCTAAACGCCGAACTACCGCGAACATACAAACAGACAGACGCGGCGGGGGTCTTTGTTTTTAGTATAAAGTGTAGTTCTAATCACGGAATGGTACTGAAATTAAATTCTTTGACTGTACTTACGTTAGTGTAGTGTAGGCCTGAGTGGACGCTCGAGTTGGGTGTGCAGCGGGGCGGGGCGTGCGGCGTGCATGTTAAACAAATGCAAAGGCCTTAGTGCACGCTGCTTAAATCCCTTGGGAGCTCGACGACACTAAGTGTAAGGCCTGAGTGGACGCTCGAAGCGGAGCGTTCGGCGGGGCGTGCAGCGTGGCGTCGGGGTCAGGAGTAATTTGAGCAGCGTGCACTAAGGCCGCTCCTATACGTTTGCATTTGTTTAAGATGCACGCCGCACGCCCCGCCCCGCTGCACGTTCAACTCGAGCGTCCACTCAGGCCTTACACTTAGGGAACTACTGGACCTTTGGCCACCAACGCTTTTGTTATTCTGTAGTAGGTACAGTCGCCATCAGATATATCGGAGCGGATTGTATATACTACCTAACTAACAGAACCTACTATTACTAATGGCCAGACGCGACCTTTAGAACGTAGGTACGCCCGAGATCGCCACGGGCGACACGCGGGAGTTTAAATGGGAGTTTATTTGAATTCCTTGGATAAGTCTCGTATACAGGAAAGTCGCGCGATACATGCTGGTGTTGTGTTTCTTGTTAAGTTAAGGTTTGAACAGTCCGCCGGACGATATCGGCCTGTCAGTTGTTCGGAACTGTCACCTTTTGCGTTTAACTGACAGGCCGATATCACTGACGGACTGATCGTCAGTGGACTTTCTAAAGGAGCCCACTGATTACCAGTCCGCCGGACGATATCGGACTGTCAGTTGTTCGGAGCTGTCAACTTTTTGTTCTAACTGACAGGCCGATATCGTCCGGCGGACTGTTAATCAGCGGGCCCCTTAAAAGTGTAGATATTTAAAAAAAAATATGGTAACACCATCGAAATAAGACCAAGGTTGGAATTTCGAGAACACTTCAGAACTGTTCTCAAGAATTCGAGATTTTGACCTTTGTCCTCGTCCAATTGTATTATTGGCCAAGACAACGAACATATGGCTGAAGATTAGTAACTAAAACGACTTACATTCATAGCAGGAGGTCTGCCTATTGTTTATATTTGTAATATGCAATAAAGTATAGTTTAGCCACGTTTAGCTAATATCAGGTAAACTTTTTTCATTCCACCAGCCCAAGCCGAAAAGTTCACCTGTACCCGTACCACGAGTCCCTGCCAGTGACACTGACATATACGCTAACGTCTACGTTATTTACTTTCTATACATCTCGCTCGCAGTATTATGCCAAGCTCGCGCCGGATATACAAGGCCTTAGCGGCTTACCTTATAGACGCCTCAAGGGACCAGAGGGCTGGCCAATATTTTGCTCAACGCATTAGCATTGCCATTCAACGTGGCAATGCGGCCAGCCTTCTAGGCACACTGCCCATCGGCAGTGACTTGGAGGCCGTGTTTATTTATATTAGGGCGTTTATTTATAGATAGTTTGTATTATTATTTTTAAGCTTATTTAATGTTCCATGTTTATTTAATTGAGCGAAATGCATACAAAACTAAGATACGTAGACGTTAGCGTATATTTCAGTGTTGACATTGACACTGTCGGTAACTCATGGTAAGGGTACTCATATTAGGTACCTTTACAATAAGTTTACATTACCTACACGCACGCCAAGGAGGGTAAATTGCCTCCTTTGACCCCTCGTAAACCACTTCGCCTTTCTGCAAAACTAAAGGCCCCTAGATCGCATCTAACCACATTCAATAACTCTTGAATAGATATTTCGGATAAATATACTCTTTGTTGTAGTAAATTGCATCTTCTCGCGTCTAAACAATGAAAGAGAAAGTAATATAACTTACTGGATTGCCGTCTGCGGTCTGAGCAAGGTTGGCGACCGACCCTTCTAGAATTAAGTCTGACTGTCTTGCCATTCGGATCTAATGATATACCATCAACCCTATTCAGTTGCTTTTCTTTTGCAATTGGGTTTTAGATTAACATAAGATTAGATTCAAATATAGTTTTAGGGTTCTGCTAAGGTCAGTTACCAAGGTAAACGTGCTCGACATGCTAATGCCCAATAGATGACACCCTGCTGTCACCTCTATTGACAATGACTTAAGTTTCAAGATGGGACCGCGTCGAGCACCAGTACGTTTACCTTAAATGTTTCCAAAATTGTTTCTTTTTCCTTGTTAAGATCTCGGAAGCTTTTCACTATGAGGAACAAACTCTTCTCTTTCTTGTGAAGTTCTCCAAAAAAGTCCTAGTATTTTTCAAATTATTTCGGGCGTTTCTTGCGAGTTTAAGATCCGTGGATCCGGACACACGGATCTTAATTACACGGAGCCTAATTACACGTTCTGAACGTGACTGTGTAACACGAAACACAAGAACGGTCCCAGGTGACTGATACACGAAACCCGGACACGACCGAGAGCCCTATTTAGTCGGGTGCTCGACCGAGCACTCAGCGATGTGTTCAGTTCAGACAGTCCCAGAAATCGGTCGAGCGCACTGTTTAATAGCCACTGTACCTAGGTACTCATTAATGAATTCATTCATGTGTCCATGCAATTTTGCTGCTCACTGTACATTGCTGGTTCAACAAGCACCTAAACATTGACGCTTACCGTCGTTGCTTACCATCTTCATCTTCCTCGCGTTGTCCCGGCATTTTGCCACGGCTCATGGGAGCCTGGGGTCCGCTTGGCAACTAATCCCAGTAATTGGCGTGGGCACTAGTTTTTACGGAAGCGACTGCCGTCTGACCTTCCAACCCAGAGGGTAAACTAGGCCCGTATTGGGATTAGTCCGGTTTCCTCACGATGTTTTCCTTCATGGAAAAGCGAACTGGTAAATATCAAATGATATTTCGTACATAAGTTCCGAAAAACTCATTGGTACGAGCCGTGGTTCGAACCCGCGACCTCCAGATTGCAAGTCGCATGCTCTTACCGCTAGGCCACCAGCGCTTTTTGCTTACCGTCCCAGAAATTTACATTTAATTTTCAGTGTCGGGTGTCAGTGAAATACAATATTTCGCGCTATGACAGACAGCTCTTTTTCATCCACATCACCTATTATTATTAACTGCAGACACTCGTATCTAAAGAGCCTGTCAAGATCAACAGAAAAAGAAATGTCTGATAAACTCTTATTTCGTTGCAGTAACAAAAGGTTTCCGTTATCTTTCTTTTCTATTCTCACTTTATAAAGTGTTTTTCGAGCATGCGTAATTTGAATACAATCTCTATTTATTTATTTCGTCAGTGAACAGCTATCATGGGTACTTTCAGTGTATTTGTAAAGTATAAGAGGAAAGCGAGCTCTCTTACGACCGAAAACATAAAGAGAACCTTTCCCAGGGATCTTTTCGATCAATCCTAATCATCAGTTCATTACTTTGCCTTTTATTTCACCCTATTCAGTTGCCCGTACCAAGGCTGTTACCCTGTAGGGAATTAGAGTTATTAGAAATACCCGAATGGACATGATTGAATACATTGAATACGGAGTGCAGGGGTTAAACTATTCAAGCGCTTCAGACAAATCTACCAGTGATGCTTAGGTTAACAATGCTGTCTTAATATTTCTAGAAAGCTGATTTTTGGGTTGGCACTGGTAATTTTATAAGTGCCATGAAACAAAGGAATGCATAAATATTTGGCGTATATTTATGATTTTTATGGTATTCGAGAAATATTTTTTTTTTCAACAGGCTAGTTGACTCAATCTAATACCTTTAAACGAGGAATTCTTGTTTATTTATTTATATGTACCTATAGGTATATTTATTTAGGTACATATATATATATTTCGGGGATCTCGGAAACGGCTCTAACGATTTCGATGAAATTTGCTATATGGGGGTTTTCGGGGGCGATAAAGCGATCTAGCTACTAGGTGTTATCTCTGGGAAAACGCGCATTTTTGAGTTTTTATATATTTGTCTCCATAGATATTAGTCATAATAACAGCTACTTACTATCTATGAAAAGTCAAAACGATTTGGTAGTATTATTATGAAGTAGGTAAGTATGAAAAATTAAAAAAATTACGTCACAATGAACCAACCTCTTTTTAGGGTTCCGTACCCAAAGGGTAAAAACGGGACCCTATTACTAAGACTCCGCTGTCCGTCCGTCCGTCCGTCCGTCTGTCACCAGGCTGTATCTCACGAACCGTGATAGCTAGACAGTTGAAATTTTCACACATGATGTATTTCTGTTGCCGCTATAACAACAAATACTAAAAACAGAATAAAATAAAGATTTAAGTGGGGCTCCCATACAACAAACGTGATTTTTGACCGAAGTTAAGCAGCGTCGGGCGGGGTCAGTATTTGGATGGGTGACCGTTTTTTTGCTTGTTTTTTTTTGTTTGTTTTGCTCTATTTTTTGTTGATGGTGCGGAACCCTCCGTGCGCAAGTCCGACTCGCACTTGGCCGGTTTTTTTTTATTAATGTTTGTTGATTTCAAATTATCAATCGTACAAAAACATGTTTGGCCTTGTTTTGGTAAATTTTGATGAAACCATTAAATTTAATTGAAAAAGTAGCCTGCATATTGTTCCCTACGCAATAAGGAAAACGCCTAAACGCCTATTCATTGTGCAAATGTCGCAGGCAAACAATTAATTTATTTGGCATGACATCGTAAACAAAATAAACTCTGCATTATAACGATTAACGAGATTTCTGACTACCTACACTGGTCCATCTGACTACAATGGTCATTTTTATTTATGATTAAAATAGGTACTGGTATTCTTAGGTAGACGCAGAAATGTAAAGATCTAGCGATAAACTCAAGCATGAAACGCGATCATATGAGATAAGCCATCCTTTCTGTGTCCCCTGAGCAGGCGGCCTAGCCAAGGTGACAATCGCTATCGCTTCGCCATCGAATCGCTTTGTGTCTCTCTATCACTCATCCATATTAGTGCGACAGTGACAGTTGCGTTTCTATCGCTACGGAGCGTAAGCGATTTGCACGTTGGCTACGCGGCCTGGCGGCCTAGCCAAGGTGACGATCGCTTGCGCTTCGCTATCGAATCGTTTTGTGTGTCTCTGTCACTCTTCCACATTAGTGTGACAGTGTCAGTTGCGTTTCGTTCGCTACGTAGCGTTAGCTATTGGCATGTTGTCTACGGGGTCTGTTTCCTTTCCGTATTATATATGTCCTCACACGTCATAGTGGTCGTGATCTCAAGTGTCGTGTTTCGTCTTTGTCCTTCATTTCTAGCGAGTCAATTTAGAGCCCTTGGAACGCCACGCTGCGCGGCGCGATGGTGAACCTTGTCGGAATACATGAAGGTTGATATTGCGCTGAAGCCGCGCGCGTCAGTTGACGTCTTTGGTGGTCAAAAGGTTAAACACTTTCAAAAGATCACTTTAGGTAGCTTTCAAATGAAGTAGGTTTCATTCTGCTGAATACTTGGTCAAATAAAAATACCCCTAAACTTGGTTGGACTGCGGAACTGACCAGGATGTCCCCAAACAAACCAAGTTTCTTCTTGCCTACGAATATTTTGCTACTCGATGAGATTAAGTACTCGTCGTAAACCTATTGTTGGCATAAGACCTGTATATCGTTAATTAAGGCTATTAAATATATTAGAAACGGGTCATTCACGTATTTTAAGTCGAAAAACGCTCGACATGTTTCACTTCGTACCGAGAAGTGTCATCAGGAGCTTGCGTTTACGGCGGCGGACCGGCGCAGACTGCGGGCCGTAGCTCTTCGCGCTCGATGACTCGGCGCAGGCGCCGGTGGCGGCAGGGGAGGCGAGGAACTACCCTCATTTATGGCATTATTGTCAAGCGATGGGTTGCACACAACACTCACTACGTCACTCGCTAATGGATCGTCCACACTGTCCACCGACGTAGTACCCAAAACAGTTTTCCAGCTTGTAGGCACTGACCAACCACAATCACGGTTAAAATTCGGATGGCGACTAATTTCGATAGCCTCCCGTACTTTTCGCTGAATCACAAACTTTTCTTTCGCCAGCACGGTTACCTTATCGAAACGTATATAGTGCGTCGAATCCGAATCCAATACGTGTTCCGTCACCGCAGAGCCCCGGCTATCCCTGTTCTTCATACTACGTATGTGCTCGGATAATCTGGTGGAAATGTTTCGGCCCGTCTCTCCTATGTAGTTTTTTCCACAAGAGCAAGGAATCATATATACGCCCGGACTGTTGAAACATGTCGAGCGTTTTTCAACTTAAAATACGTGAGTGACCCGTTTCTAATATATTTAATATGTCTTTGTCTCACGGAAGTTTTGTTATTAAAATTAAGGCTATTATTCAATAACTAGTTCTCCTATATAACAGCTAACAGAACATATTCCTATAGGTACTAAAACGTGACCATTTGAAAATAGATATTTACCTAGACGTTAATATTGTTAATATGATTATTAATGGATTATTATTGTTCTCTCACGAGTAAACTTACCGAAAGAAATAATTATCTTGATAACGTTTTACTGTCAATGTATATTTTAGCTCCATTGCTACAAATAAAAAAAAACAACGTGAACCGTAATTTAAAAAGCAATTACTGGTTTTAATGAGACATAAATATTATTTGAGCGTTTGTCAACATAGACTGTTTTTTCTTCTTAATAAAGACTGCCAAATAATGATTATTATGACTATGGCAAGCCAAAAGCATACCTACTCACGGAAGTGTCACGGAAGTCCAAGCCGAGTTTGATGTGTAGGTACTTATGAAAATTCATCCAATTAAGTACTTAACTTAACACACAATTAGGTACAACTCAACAGCCACTCGACTCAAAAATGAATATTGAAATTAAAGCCTTATGTCGTATTTCCTACAGCACCTACAATTTTCAAAATGTATGTAGGTAACTATATATGTATTAGAATTTTTACTATAAACAAATCAGCCATGAACGCGTTAGTATTCGTTAGCATCTGTTGGCTGCATTCGTTCATCAGTTCATCACATTCTAATAGGTACATTTTTAAGTTTCATTTGACGTTTGTCGATAAACGATTGGGCTACGCCCCCCTGAAAGTGTTGCACCGTCTAATTAGTTTTTGAAATTGCTTCGACGCGAAATTGATTGATGGGCCATTCTACTTTTCGTTGTAGGTACATAAGTTTTTGACACTTTTTCGTAAAATGCATATTTTAGAACACTTGGCCATTAGGTACTTTCATTTTCTGTTTTGTGATGAAGAAAAAAGCTTAATCAGGCTATCCATCCCGATAGCTGTGTTCAATAAATTACTACTGTAGATATTCTTAACCACAGTAAGTCGGTGGTCTTTGATTGTTTCCCGGTTATGTATGAAAATAAGGCAATGTTAAAAAATATTAATATATGAATTTTGGTCAACAAATATCTACGATAAGGTTCAGGTACAATCTGGGAATACAATTTTTACACACGAATTCAATGTCTATCATACTTTTTTCTCTGGCAATAAGTAGATTATTGGTCACAAAACAGTAGGATGTCCCTGGTATCATCGACACGAGTCACCTTCTACCCTTCAAAATGTATGTACGTATTTTATTTGCTCAACAAATCCTGCTTTCACGTACGATTCTGCCCCGATTTTTATTACGACCGGTTGTTTGACTAGTTGATTGGTTACATTGGGTATCGCGCTCGGTCAAACATACTGGCGTGTTTGTGGTACTTTTTAGGGTTCCGTACCCAAAGGCTAAAAACGGGACCCTATTACTAAGACTCCGCTGTCCGTCCGTCCGTCCGTCTGTCACCAGGCTGTATCTCACGAACCGTGATAGGTAGACAGTTGAAATTTTCACAGATGATGTATTTCTGTTGCCACTATAACAACAAATACTAATAATTTTTAAGAAAAAAAACCGACTTCTATGCGGCCCGGTGAAAGATTATTGTAGATGGTGCGCTATGTAGAAAAGGAGGTAAAACCACCCACTTTTCTAGTAGCATTTCGTTTCTGTAAGGCTCGCAGTTCTAACTTAACCTAACCCACTTTTCTTCGGATCTGTGAGGATAGCAGTTCAAACCTAACCTAACCCACTTAACAGCGCATATGCGGTGCGGTGTACGGGGGTTTGAGCGGGAGGGGTTTGGCCTCATCATACTTTATACCTACATTTTATGGTAGGTAATCATAGTGGTTTATTTAGTTTAGGTATCATAGTGGTTTTCCGGGTCAAGGTCCGGGTCTGTGTCCGAGTCCGGGTTCGAGTCCGGGTCTAGTCCAGGTCCGAGTCCAAGTCCAGGTCCGGGTCCGAACCGGATCCGGATACGAGTCCGGATCTGGATCCGAGTCCGGGTCCCAGTCCAAGTCAAAGTCGAAATTCGAAATCATCAAACGTGTATGTACTATGCGTCGTTGAAGAGTTCTGTTCTGATCATCATCAGCAGTTCCAGTTCCTCAAATGCGACAGTTTTTAATGTTAATGCTTTATTTTATGATGAAAATACAGAAAATTCTATACGTGTGCCTTTAAGATTTGAGGAGTTCCCTCGATTCCTCATGGATCCCATGTTCAGAACTAGAGCTTGACATAAATATGGCTTAAAAACCTAACTTGCTTAACAAACATAACGAAGAGGAAAAATCGCCAAACGCGAGCTATGCGTCGTTAAAGAGTTTCGTTCTGGTCATCATCAGCAGTTACACTTCCTCAAATGTTACTTTTTGAATGTATATGCTTGATTTGTTGATAAAAACACAACAATCACTATATTTATGCCTTTAAAATTTGAGGAGTTCCCTCGATTCCTTATGGATCCCATCATCAGAACTCGAGCTTGACAGAAATGTGGCTTAAAAACTAAACTTGCTTAACAAACATAACGAAGAGGACAAATCGCCAAACGTGGACTATGGGTCGTTGAAGAGTTCTGTTCTGATCATCATCAGCAGTTCCACTTCATCAAATGCGACAGTTTTTAATAAAAATGCTTGATTTTCTGATGAAAATACAAAAATCTCTATACGCACGCCTTTAAGATTTGAAGAGTTCCCTCGATTCCTCATGGATCCCATCATCAGAACTCGAGCTTGACAAAAATGTGGCTTAAAAACTTAACTTGCTTAACAAACATAACGAAGAGGACAAATCGCCAAACGTGAACTATGCGTCGTTGAAGAGTTCTGTTCTGATCATCATCAGCAGTTCCACTTCATCAAATGTCACGTTTCTGAATGTATATGCTTGATTTGTTGATAAAAACACAAAAATCACTATATGTATGCCTTTAAGATTTGAGGAGTTCCCTCGATTCCTCATGGATCCCATCATCAGAACTGGGTTTTGACAAAAACGGGACCAATCTGTATGAATATACATACAATCAAAAAAAGAATTTTCAAAATCGGTCCAGTAATGACGGAGATATGGAGTAACAAACATAAGAAAAAAAAAAAAAAAAGAAAAAAAAAACAACCGAATTGATAACCTCCTCCTTTTAGATTTGGAAGTCGGTTAAAAACAGAATAAAATAAAGATTTAAGTGGGGCTCCCATACAACAAACGTGATTTTTGACCGAAGCGGCGTCGGGCGGGGCAGTACTTGGATGGGTGACCGTTATTTGCTTGTTTTGCTCTATTTTTTGTTGATGGTGCGGAACCCTCCGTGCGCGAGTCCGACTCGCACTTGGCCGGTTTTTTTATATGTTGATGCATTGGTAACTCTGCTTTTAACCTTTTCGCCGCCACGTCAATGAAGTAATAAAGTGTCATCAGCGCCACGTCAAAAATTGCTCGTATACAAACCTGACCAAAACTACGACTTGATATCAAGTCGTGGCGTGTGGGGCACGAAATGTTCGGACTTCATATCAAGTCAATGGCGGCGAAAGGGTTAAATAGAGGGGGTTTGAGTTTTAACTCAAACAAAATAAAGGTTACCTTCGAAGGAGATGGCGGCACGATCTTGACGTCTTTCGGGAAGGTTGGCCTAATATTGCCATAGAACGAGACGCGTGGAAGAAAGAGAGGGAGGTTTTTTTTTTTGTCAGAGGTGGAGGTAATCCTCATTGGATACTCCGGCCCGGTATCCGGTAGCATGCCCGACTCGGCTGTACTGGAGATGTTCTCCCAGCCGCCTACGGACTAAACCCCTCCACCCTGTAGAGTGTTTTGTTGTCAGAAACTCGGCGCTATCGGTATACGCGTTGTTTCTGGGTGTGTAGTTGTGTGATCCGGGAAAGATTTAAATGTAGTGTATGTGATGAGTTGTGAAGTGTTATGTGTGTGTTGAGTGTGCCTACGTTACAGTGCAAGGAGGGGTCGTGTGACCAACTCTATGCACTGCGAAGATTTATATAGGGAGGCCTTTGCCCAGCAGTGGGACACAACAGGCTAACAAATAAATAAATAATAATCAAGGTTACCTACTTAACTAAGGGACTATGTAATACGAACTGTAAAGTTTAAAATCCTATCCAGTGCACGTGCAGGAATCACATCAGTACAATACTACGAGACGAACGAAGCGCACAACTTCGTGTAAAGTGGCACAGTACTCTACATTAACAACAGTAAGTAAAGCCTCGGCATTCTGCGTGATATCGCTCGTCGCTAACGCTGATGACAGTGATGCCCGTGCATTGACATACTATACCTCTCGCGTCGAATGACAGGCCCTATTGACAGTAAAGTTCCTTCAAAGGCTTCAAATCTTGTTCATGGCACAGGGACACAGAGAAGTACACCACTTTTCTGTACTAGAGAAGAAACGCATCACTTCCTGCACACTTAATATATCAACAATGACCCACATTCAGAGCATGAGATATGGAAAAAAACTTTCATCCCCAAACTTTCAACCGGTTTCAAAAACCGATTAAAAAATCCTTTCTTAGTGGAATAATGGAATTCTATAACATTTGACGAATAAAAGTTAAAAATAATTCAACACAACAACACATCGTCTGTATGCATAAAATCAGCACTGTATACATAGGTATAGGTATAGGTAACATATAGATGTTTGCCCTCCTTTTAACCCTTTTCTGGTCAAAAAAAATGGCGAGTTCAAGCCTCGCTTGTGATTGAGCACAAAATAGTCCTACAAAAAAATACAAAAATACGGTGTAAATATGCATTTTGTATATTGTATTTTGTTTTGTATTTTGTTGCCATTGCCAACAAAAAGGTGAAATTCCAAAACCTTTAAAACGAAACATAGCATTAAAAAAACCGGCCAAGTGCGAGTCTGACTCGCGCACGGAGGGGAACCCGTGCACCATCAACAAAAAATAGAGCAAAACAAGCAAAAAAACGGTCACCCATCCAAGTCAAGTAGTGACCCCGCTCGACGTTGCTTAACTTCGGTCAAAAATCACGTTTGTTGTATGGGAGCCCCACTTAAATCTTTATTTTGTTCTGTTTTTAGTATTTGTTGTTATAGCGGCAACAGAAATACATCATCTGTGGAAATTTCAACTGTCTAGCTATCACGGTTCGTGAGATACAGCCTGGTGACAGACGGACGGACGGACGGACGGACGGACGGACAGCGGAGTATTCATATTCATATTCAATCATTTATTTGCATAAAAAAAAACACAAGTGCATGCAAATACAATTTTTAAAAACACAGTGATCGCAACAATACAGAAAACAGAAATAATAAAACACACAACTATACCAAGTCAAACAGAAAAAACAAAACAATAATACTAAGTCAAATGTCAAGTACAATGGTCAAATACAATTTCTACGACATAACTTAAACTAAGGCAGGTAGGTTTAACAGTAATAAAAATAAAAATGAATACTATGTCCAAAATAATAATAATAAGTCAATAGAGAGAGTCAAGATATCAGATTACAAATATATAATAAAACATTAAATTAATAGAATAGCATTACAAAGATGTCAGGTACATTGGTCAAAAAACTTCTCATAGTATTCATTTATGGAGTAGAAAGGACGCCTCAAAAAATATTCTTTTTCTACTCCAGCACTTAAATGTGTCAATTAAATGACTGACAGTGATATCTAAAGCAATGTCATTTGAATGCTTTGTCTATAGGCTCATAAGATGACTGCTAGCAGTCATCTTATGAGTATAATACAACTGCTTTATTTTTTTTAAAGATACAAGTTCCGATCATCTTGATTGAAAGAGGTATGTTTTCATTTACAATAATAACTCTTTTTTTTTTAAATAATAACTCTTTTTTTTTTAAATAATAACTCAATTTTTTTTAAATAATAACTTTTTTTTTTTTTTTTGCTGCAGCTGTCATAGAAAAAGTAATGTATGCAACAGCTCATAATTGGTTCTTAAAATTCTCGGGTCTTTTTTTACAAAACTCGACTACGTCTCGTTTTGTAACTTCGACCCTTGAATTTTAAGAACCCTTATTATATCACTGTTGCATAAACTACTATTAACTGTTTTGTCAAAAGTTTTAAAATCTTTTATATCTTTAATTTCGTCGGACAATAAATTGTAAACTCTTATAGCAGTATTATTTAAGCTTTTGTCAAAATTTACATAATGTGATTCATTTAAGAGTCTTAGTAATAGGGTCCCGTTTTTACCCTTTGGGTACGGAACCCTAAAAAAACGATTTCCAAGACCGAAGTGATCCCAAGCTCCGTGAACAAAGTTTTGTACGGAGCTCTCAAAATTACAAGCAAGAGAAATATGCCATTGACGCGTTGCCCATTCTCCATTACAATGTGTACTGTGGCGTGTGCCGTGGTTTTTAGGTGTTAAGGAGTTGAGCAAAGTTATGCAGAGTTAATTAATTAACCAGCACCAGTTTGCATGAAACTAGTCCTCGAGAAATTAGTGCACGTAGGTACCTTTATGCTGCATACAGCCAGAATAAGCTGCATGGTTTGACTTGAGGAATTTATTCTTCATTTCTCATGCTCTAAAAGAACATTATTGTTCTAAAAGGCGTGCAGAAAACAATACGTTTCTGCACTAGAGCATTTTACATTCCAAGTACAACTAGGTATATGTTTTTTTTTGCGATAAGCAATTGATATTTGGGTTTAAGTGGATTTGTTATACAATTTCCATTCTGATATTTAACTCCCCATTCCATAAATAAAGGTTTTTAAAACAACACATGCATTTTACTTTCCTCGTATTCGAAATGAAAAGTAGAGTGTTTAACTCGGGTGAAAGGCATCATTTCAGCCTCGGACTATTGGTGCTCTCACTGCGTTCGAGCGCCAAATTACCTCGGCAGAAATGAGTGCCTTTCATCCCTTGGTTAACAAGTAGGTAGTCAAGAGGGGAGCGCGTGACAGGTTACAGTAGTTGTGTGAATTTCCAGTACGGCTACCATCAGTTTGGCACTGACATAAACGCCTTCGGGAACGTAATTTACTTTCTATACTCGCTCGTACTCGCATATTAGTGCAAACGAGATGTATAGAAAGTAAATAACGTTCTCGATAGCGTTAATGTCAGTTTTGACACTGTCAGTGACTCATGGTAGGGGCTCAGTTGCAGTCACAGACTTGTCATTCTCGCGCTCGCGCTTGACAGACAGCTGAAGTGTGCGAAAGGGAAGCCATCACGTATATGAACATCGCATGAGTGCGAAAGAGTCAGACTACAAATGAGAAAACGTGACCATTTTTGAGTTTGACGACGGCCGCGGACGGCCAAGAGCGTATCACCGTAATTTTCAATTTGAAAAATATACACAAATTCGGAAGAAAACTATTTGATAAAGTAATACAATGAAGATGTGTCTTGTAGTGTACCGGATTTCAGTGTCACGGGGCGAAATAAACCTAGCAAATACTCATTTCAGAGGAATAATGATATTCCGAGCGAAATTTTCTTAACGATATTTTGTCAAATTAACAGCATAAAAAGTGTAAGAAGCCGGATTATACAGTTGATTATAAGTTTTTCTTCCTTTGTGTGCTAATATTTTATCATATTACTCAATAATTTAAAATATTTTGTGTAAAAACATAAACTGTTACTTTACGCTAGGGCTTGACAAAATGTTCAGGTGACAGTATCGATAACTTGTCGGTATAAAAAAAAAAAAAAAAATCGTTTATTTCCGAAAAATATTCACATGGATACAGTTTTTACTGACCTCCACACTAGGCAATGCCTGTCCCGTGGAGGAGAGAAAGATAATATACCTAAATACAATATTAATAGCTATGTAATCATTTCTTCACAAGACATAATTAAGATATTAACCTTTATAACCGACTTCAAATAATAACGATTGTTATACCCTTTTTGAAGGTGCAGATGTTTAGCAGTAAATTTAAACTTCACTTTCCAACACAGTAAGAGTTAGACTAAGATAAGGCTGTAACGATTTTGATAGCACACGCAGTGCAGGTGTTATTTTATACATCATAATGTCGTAGAATTTTAACGTTTAAAATAACACATTTGAAAAAGTAGTCGATAAAGCAATCAAACACCGACAGATTATTAATATGTTGTAAGTAACATGACATCATTATTTTTGATCTCACATAGACAATTTACGCACACACTTGCATTTCATTTTTGGTCGCACTTTTGAAGATTGACAGTTGTTCTTGTCTATTCTAATTCTATGGTTGCAGTACGGCGGAATAGTAAAGTAAGTGTAAGTACCATGTATACAACATTTTCCCGCGAAATACTTAATAAGTAACGAAGTTAAACGAAGTAGTATTTACCACACTGTTTACCTATGTGGTAGACTGCATTATATGAGACATAGGGCATATCTAGCGTGGATAGTAACAATGATATCACTACATAGTATAAAACAAAGTCGCTTACCGCTGTCTGTCTGTCCCTATGTATGCTCAGATCTTTAAAACTACGCAACGGATTTAGATGCGGTTTTTTTAAATAGATAGTGTGATTCAAGAGGTTTATGTATAATTTGTTAACCCGTGCGAAGCCGGGGCGGGTCGCTAGTACTTAATAAATAGTCTGTATTATATGTGACATAGGGCATATCTAGCGTGGATAGTAGCAATGATATTATAGGTAGGTATATAACTATAGATAGGTTACGAGTATACTCATACAAAAGGAGCACACAAAATACTTCCATATTTATTTAAGTGTAATTCAGCAAGTCGAAAGTTAAATAAAGCGAGCCTTAGTCATTATATAATTCATGCACCAATAGCTATATTTTTATATATTCTATAATAAATTAAATACCTCAATAAATAAATATTGGGGGACATCTTACACAGATCAATTAACCTAGCCCCAAACTAAGCAAAGCTTGTACTATGGGTACTAGGCGACGATAAATGCCTCAGGATTCTCACGAACAAATATAAGTAGGTATTCATCACACAAATAAATGCCCTTACCGGGATTCGAACCCAGGACCATCGGTTTCGCAGGCAGGAATAAAATTAAACATTCTCATCACTTTGCGCGAACCCGTTTAAATGAGCTTAAATTAGAGATAATCTTCATAGAACCTTTTCGGCTCGGTATCCGAAAGTATGCTTGACTCAGCTGGGGTTTTACCTCGGCCGCCTACGAACATAGACTAGGAATCCTCTAGACGGAGTTTAGACCAATTATTATGAAACCGATGCTGCCAAAAACACGGGGGTGCGGGGGGACGAGGTGAGCGAATACCGTGCCGTGATTGGTCCGTTCAAAGACAGGGAGCAATCACGGCACGGGATTGACTCGAAGATGGAGTAAAACTACCGTATAAGTGGCAGAGGGGGTAGCGTTACTACGCTCAGTCTAGAGGATGTCTTGTCTGTGCCTACAAAGTATAAGTGCCTCCAATCCTCCTGAGGGGTCAAAACCCCTGCACAGCATTGTGTACCCACACGTGCGATTTGTTTGCGGGTGTGGTGTGTGATCCGGGATAATGTGTTTGCGTTTGCGAAGGACTAATTGCGGTTTAGGGCCCTATCACACTACACTAGCGATTTGCGAGCGAGTATCGTCGCGAGCGCACGATTTCACCGCGCAACGTATTTTCTGGGATTCAGAATGTCAGAGTTATAACCGCGAAGTTCGCAAATTGCGGGCATTTTTCTCTGTCACTCTAATTACGCCTTCATTGGAGTAAAAGAGAAAGATCCACGCAATTAGCGAATTTCGGTTTTCGCGGTAGCCCATCACGCAGTGAAATCGTTGTGCACTCGCGGCGAACCAACTTGCTGCGCGCTTGCCTCGCTTTCAATTCGCTCGCAAATCGCTAGTGTGATGGGGCCCTTATTATTAAATCAGATATAAACTTAAAGCAACACGGAAGGGAGACGGCATTCGCACTATTTCCCCTCTGCCTAGGTACAAGATCAACTGATCTAGCGCGGGTAATAAAACTAGTTGCGCTCGGATTTTAAACTAGACCGAGTCCAGACGCGCGAGTGAACACAGCATCAGCAGCAGAAAAAATGCCTATTTGCTCGGTTTTTTGTTGTAAAAAGAGGTCGGGGAATTTACAAAAAGAAGGTGATACATTTCACATGTACCTAATATTTTTTTTACATGTCATACGTTTAATTACATTTAAACACAATTATTATATTTTAGTCTCATGTAATTGCTGGATTTATCGATTTTGCTCGCCCAGTACAAATTGCGGATCGGTCGAGCGACAAATCCGACTTCTCATCTCTCAGAAAACAATAAAATTCTTTGACGAAAATGTGTTAGTGTGCGTGTTGTGACACTTGTGATTCGTCCGTACACAAAAACAGATCGAGGTGTGCAAGATTTGTCTGTGTAGGGTGTCATTTTGTATGTATGTGTGTCGTCATTACAGATTGGATTTTGTATGTAAGTGTGTGAGAAGTGCGACTGTGTACACGTTCCCCCCCGCGAAAAATGGCAGAATGATTTGAATGTCAAGATATCGCTTGGGCCTATCCCTTCCGACGTGTCGGAAGCCCGTGTTGATCGAAGGATATAAACATCTAAATCTGTAGATGACAACGCGGCAACGCTATTTTTGGCAATTTGTGACCGGGTGACAGCCGGAACTTCAAACATGCTATTGCCGATTTTTAAAAGCAATTTTCATTTTTTTAACTTTTGTGCATAATAAGTACCTATGTTACAATTTTTTTTAATGCATTTTAGACTAGCGTGATTTTTTTCTATCGAGTGAAAGTCAAAAACTCAGGATTCGAATCGATATTACATTCCTTCGAGAAAGGCATCAACATTATTAACACGTTCACTGTCCCGTGCCCCACATGGTCACGGCAAGCCTCTATTAAAAGGCCGTAAGGTTTACAATTAACAATTGGGACAGTGAACGTGTTAATTAAATGTATGCCAGCCGTATTGTGATCCTAAAAAGGGCTACGACTTTTTAAACTCCGTTTTCTGATCCTAGTGCACCTTAAGTTAGTTTTTAATTTATTTTAAATTGAACGTTTTATGTTAAACTACACTGAATAAATAAATGAATCTTAGTAGTTAAAATATATAAAACATTAAATAAGAAAGAATAAGAATAAAAAAAACATTTATTGCCACTCACAAAAAAAAGAGAGATTACAGTCGGCATATGCTGCACCAGCCATTTCGTTACAAATTGACCGCGCAGCGCTGATTTTCAGTCCGAAAAAAAATTTGAAGAAATAATCGACTGAGTAGGACTTGGAATATTAAACAAAATCCTATTTCGATACTTTGCCGAAGTTCGATCGATTTACCAATAAAATCTTTATTGAACAACAACATAAGTATAAAGTAAGTAACAATAAAATAACCTAAATAAAATTAAAACTACCTACAAAACTAAAACTACTACTTAAAAAAGGAAAACTAAAAATCTATAAGTATCTAAAGAGGGCCCCTGGGGCATAGTACCAAAGATTTCCTCGCTGAATTGCAACGCTTATTCGTTGAGCGAGGAAGCTGCCAGCTCTTTTGTCCCCAGTGACCTCAACCAGCCGTTTGGCCAAACATATAAATAAATTTTGAGCTCCCGGACCCCACGGACCGAGGGTCTCGACACCGAAAGGAACAAAGTTGTAATTAGATAGATAGATAGATAGATAAAGCGTTTATTTGATTGCTGCAAAAACACACAATTAAGAAAATATATAGGCAGACAGAAGATTACACAATTAACAAAATACACAATCGATTAAGACAAAATACAAAATCTTACAAATATTAGAGACATATACATATAACAACGACAGGAATAGTGAAAACACTTGCAGTGGTTACACTGTGTGCATTGCAGCAACATCAAAAGGGTGCCGACTCAGCTATGCGCTTCACTCTTTCGAGCAAGGCACTGATATTCTGCCGGAACCCAGATCACGTGGTGAGTGTGATGTAAAAGTGTGGATGAAGTGATAGTTTAAAATAGTTAAAATGCAGATGTTGAGAGTGATAAATGTCTCTAAAAAATATATATATATATATATAAAATATGAAATAGTACGTACTACGTAACGACTTAACGAAAAAATAAAAAAATAAAATAAAATGTGACCATAAAAAATTATAAACAAAAAAAAATTAATAATATAAAAGTATTAAGGTTCTTTGTAGTTTCTCCTAGAAATCCACAGAAGTACCTATTAGATTCTGAAATCCGCAACCAAAAAGCCGTATGGTATCCCCGCTTTTTGTTTTTCAAGTAATAACTTCTTAAGGTTACGTTTGAAAGTTTGCTTACTTTTCAGCCGTCTTACAGGTGGAGGGATATCATTCCAGCATTTGGTTGCGAGATATCGGAAACAACCGGTAAAAGCAACCGTTCGATGAGGTTACATTTCTAGGAGACAACGCCGAGTAGTTCTAGTACCATGTCGGGTGTGAAAGGATGACATATTAATCTTAGAAAAGAGATATTCCGGTGAATTATTGTTAATAACACCAAAGAGAAGACATGCCAGGTGTAAATGTCTCCGAGAAGGCATGTTCAGAATGGATGATTTGTTTAAATACGGCGTGATATGGCTTCTCGGGGGTATAGAGTAACAAAATCTGTAACAAGCATTTTGTACTCTCTGAATTAAGCGACGAGTCTTTTGTTGCAACCGTGGTCCATAGACTATATCTCCGTAATTTAACTTAGAAAGATGGTTCTTTCTAAGTTAAATTACGGAGATATAGTTCGAATCGCTGGTGCGATTCACATAAAATCATGCGGACTTTTTCACTTAAAAGGTTACGGATCTGGTACAAAACCTTTAAGCGAAAGAAACATGCCTTCACCAGTTCACCTACGTGCTTTTCAAACCTCAACTGGCTAATTGGCGTCGAGACCCCCGTATCTCCGCCACTTGAGGGTCTCGGCAGCTTCGGCAGCAGCACCCGCTTTCTTGATAGTACCGTGAAGGTGAGATGGTGCCAGTGAGTCCACGCAGGTCGCGTCCCACACCAATACCCGTCCCATCCTCCACGGAATCAGCGACATACCTACCATCAGGTCTCTTGCCATCGTCCCGAGCTATACCGGCCGGCTCGAGTATCGCAGGAACGTTGACGGTGACAAGAGACCGGCGGATAATGTCATTGAGCGCGGCGTGACGAGACAATCGCCCCGCGCTTCGCTGGCAAGACAGACCATGACGCCCCAGCTGATCCACATCACTCCCACAGTGGCATTTATGCGGCGCACAGATTGAAACCCCCAGGCGTAGCCCAACTGCCACACGGAGGGTGTTTCCGTCTAGATGAGTGCCAGTATTGGATGAGGGATATGCGTTGAGCCAGTAGCCAGCGTCCCTACAACCAACTGCGATCAAACGAGCGTGTTCAGCTCCTTCGCTGTTATCTACCAATTAACTAAGCTATTTATGTAGCGGTAATATGGTCAAAATATATTTTGTATAGGTTAAATTTAGTTAGACAACGCCCAGCAACGCAAGTTTCCAAGTATCCTAATAACAACTTTATTTTAAGAACAGCTAATGATTGTAGTTTCAAGCGAAAAAGTTTTATATACATCAAGAAAATTTGTTGAGCAAAATTTGCGAAAGTTCGTTGCGTGGGAAGCATTGAAGACGCATAACCAATTAATCATAATATGATGTCATATTTCAGTTAATTAATGCTATTTCCGAACCCAAAAAGTTGAATAAGAAATCAGTTGAGGGTTCTAACATTGTTCTGCACGAGTAATCTAACGAATTGAATACCTATTGACATGGGCATAAGGGTCTATACCTAGTAATTAGATCGTCCTTTCACTTAATACAAAAACACTCCGATGTATGTACTTAATCCGCTATGTAACTTATTTGGGCGATAAAACTTTTATCCTCCTAAGGCCCCGCCATACAAACGAACCATCCAAAATTTGCCACTTGCGAATTTGACAAATAGAGTTGATTTTGCGTTGTTTGAAAATTGAACGAAACAGGAAAAGTGACTATATTACAATTGAACATGGTTTAAATTACATCGATCTGAATAGGTACTATTGGTAGGAACTTGGGCCTTAGGAGAATAAGGCTTTTTCGAGGTATCATTGCGGCTCTTGTGCCTCTTTAAGATGCAGTAGGTTCAAAAAACGGAGGCGGAGTTTAAAAAAAGTAAAATTGTATTGTTTCCATGGGTCGCCAAAATTAATAGGTACAGTCAGCAGCAGAAGTTACTAAGCGGGCGAGGAATTCAAAATGACGTTGACACGCTCTTATTCTCTTAGCAATAACGTCGCGTCAAGATCATTTTGAACACCGCGCCCGCTTAGCAACTTCTGCTGCTGACTGTACAGCCTAACGCGTGACAAAATTCAATGGAAACTCGTGATGATTCGAGTCGGTATCATTCAATCGATTAACTGTCGCATTCCGCATCAAATTGTATCTGAATCAATGCTCACAGTCGCAAAACATGGCTGTGAGATTCGCTTTGTTTGTGGTATTATCTGTTGCATTTCTAAAGGTAATAAATAGAATAAAGGAAAAAAGGGAATGAAACTGCTAGCGCTATTCAAATTTTTAATATGCGTCTAACTAGTGTCTTTTGAGCGTCGGCGTCTAATTGGCGCTAAAATGGCGTCACTGCGCAGTTGCGTCAACGCTGCGTCGAGCAGCAGCCATACGAGGGCTGTTTGATAAGTACCCGTTTATGAAAAAAATAATCAGTTGTTTTTGTTTATATGCATTTATTTTTCTTCATAGTCTCCTTTTAACTCTATACACTTGTTCCACCTATATTGAAGCTTCAATAAACCATCCAAAAAGTATGATTTCGGAAAGTCATTAAAATAGGCCTCTGTGGCGGCAATGACTTCGTCATTTGATCCAAATCGCTTACCACCGAGCCATTTTTTCAGGTTGGGAAACAAAAATAAATCGCATGGGGTCAAATCTGGAGAATACGGGGGGTGAGGCAATAGGGCATAGCGTAATTGTGTTAATTTAGCCATCACAGCTCTAGACGAATGAGCTGATGCGTTGTCGTGATGAAACAGTACTTTTTTATTTTTTAAATGGGGTCGTTTGTCCTTCAACACAGCGTCAAATTCATCCAATAAATTGGCATAGTACTGCCCTGTTATCGTTTTCCCCTTTTCTAAGAACTCAATATGTATAATACCCTGCGAATCCCAAAAAACGATCGCCATGACCTTTCCAGCCGATGGAACGATTTTTGCTATCTTTCGCGCAGGTTCACCCGGTAAAATCCACTACTTCGACTGCCCTTTTATTTCCGGGGTGTAGTGGTGACCCACGTTTCGTCCACGGTCACGAAACGACGCAGAAACTCCTTCGGGTTACGTTTGAACACGGCCAAACACTGCTCCGAAGTAGTCAGTCGGTTCCGTTTTTGCTCCTCCGTGAGTAAACGCGGCACCCACCTCGCCGATACTGTCTTCATACCCAATTTTTCTTCTAATATGTTTTGTACCCGCTTGATTGGAACATTTACAGCATCAACGATTTCTCGAAGTTCAATTCGGCGGTCGGCTAAAACGATATTTTCAATTTTCTTAACCATATCGTCTGTAGTCACCTCAATTGGGCGGCCTGGGCGATCCTCATCAAAGACGGTTGTTCTCCCCCGCTTAAACTCGTTAAACCAGTATCTGACGGTTGTCATAGAAGGAGCACATTCATGGTAAACCGCTTGCATTCTTACTTTTATTTCGTCACATGTTTTTCCTTCCAAAAACAATAATCTAATTACAGACCGATACTGCTCTTTCTCCATTTTCACAATTTTAAGTTCACGCTTTCACTGAATCGCTGTCAAATGAGAAAAAAACAAAAGAATGCTGTTTTTTTTTAAATTTTCCCACCTCTGGAAAATGGCTTAAAACGATTGTATACATATTTTCGGCCCGTGATATTAATACATTTGGAAAACGGGTACTTATCAAACAGCCCTCGTAGAGTTGTCTATTAGTCTAGACGCGTACGCTCAAAAGACGCTAGCGTGGGGTGGCCGTTAAATACGATATTATACAACAAATATGATATGTGTGTAAATAAAAGATATTTAATTTCAATGACTAAAAGAGTTACGTCAGAATAGTATCAAATCAAGAACAGTTTTTGTGTTAGAATGTCGTGTTTCGATTTACTTACCTTTGGCCTTTGATGCCTAAATGGATATTTTATACTGAAAGCTGTTGAAAATATATAATTTTGAACGGATCATCTTAGAGCAGTGGTTCCTAACCTTTTCAGTCCGGTCACCCCTATGACTAACTAGGGAAACTGATTTTACCCCTCCTCCCAATGGTAATAAAAAAATAAAACGTGTACGTTTGTTGTTGTTATATTAGGTTAGCTTATTACCCCCGTAAAATACCAGTTTTATCCCCACGGGGGTAATTACCCTCAGGTTAGGAACCACTGTCTTAGAGGGTATAATATATGATATGTGTGTAAATAAAAGATATTTAATTTCAATGACTAAAAGAGTTACGTCAGAATAGTATCAAATCAAGAACAGTTTTTGTGTTAGAATGTCGTGTTTCGATTTACTTACCTTTGGCCTTTGATGCCTAAATGGATGTTTTATAAACATGTATTTGGATGAACGGAATAGTTTTTCCCCAAAGAGTTATAATAAGTACATAAATATTTAGGTACCCTTTATCCTGATACTTATATATCCTTATATATCTCATACATTTTATCAGTAGCAAATATTTTAAGTATTTACAAAACCAACAGTATGGTCAATTTACAGAAACTACTTTACCCAAAATATTGTATTAATTTTTTATTTTTATTTCAGAATACATTAAGTCTCTGTGACAGTAGGGTAAGTATTTTATTGTTGAATAGTTTCTGTACGGGTATTTTACCTATTGAAGAGTTAAACACACACATTTTTTTAACAAATCTTCCTCGTGGCATTTTGCCACGGCTCATGGGAGCCTGGGGTCCGCTTGACAACTAATCCCAAGAATTGTCAGTATGACGATCACAGTAAAAATAATTGTCAACGTGTTTTTGGGCCATTCTGTGATAAGAACAAAACCAGTTAAAATGATTTTTGACGCATTCGTTTTTAATTAAATAGGACCACGTCATTTAAGTTGTTTTTATTATCTTCCCTGTATACAAAACTCTTTCTCTGCAGTGTAAGGGCGAAGGCTGCAAAGCGGGGGTATGATATTGCTTTATTTCCGTAAAACACAAACTCGGGTTTCTTTTTCAAGGCATTGATTGAAAAAAGAAGCATGGGCCACTTGGTAAGTTCATTTCTCAGAGCCTGGTCACAGAATAAATAATAGTACTAAGTACAGAAGACTCACTCTCTAACAAAACGCGTCTGTTACGATCAGCACAGATATGGCCGCTAGGTGGCGACAGCGCCACGCGCGGCTTATGGCTTTCCCCAACATTGGGGCCGGAACGGATGTACTTTTAGCTACCTGTAGCAAAGCGACGAAATCGCGGGAGACACACCTGGCCTGGTGAAATAGCGAATGTATGTGGCGTCTCCTCTTGCCAAAGTCTTGCTACAAGATCTAACAAATGGAGGTAGTAGAGCTACTTCCATACAAAGAGTGCAAGCTGCTATGAAGCGCCATGTACGTCTCCTACATAGCGCTTTCGGAGTTCCGTAAGTCAGTTGAAATATACAACTCTTAACAAATTCTAATTGGATTTCGGTCCCCGGCACAACACCCGCCTGGATAGAATCCATACTAATATTATTATAAATGCGAAAGTGTGTCTGTACCTCCCGTAATACATTTATTTGAAATTATTACAGCTAAGTATTTAATACCTATAGTAAACCAATTCAATCCCTAAATTAAGGCCGTGCATCGAAAAATAACAGGATCTTAGAAACGTGGCAGTGGCTAGCCCCGGAAACAAACAGTAGTGATTTTCGGATATATGTTTCTTGACTATATGATAAGTGATTTCGTAGTAGTCGAAACACGAATGCTTAAAATTTTCTCGATAGAAAATAAATCCAAACTTACGTGTTCATTTTTCGGTTTTAGTTTCGTGCAACTAGAAAACACATCCATATCCAGCACAATCCACCTTACAGCAAAGGTTTTCATCTCGTCTTAACTTTCAAAGAACTAAATATTAACTTATTATCCTTTACCGATGGATTTATTATCGATTTTTGATTTCATGAATTCAACAGCAAACGCCCATTTTACGCAGTTCGGTTTCTCTTTCTGTCATGCGTCAAAGTCATAAATGCATCCTTTATGCCAGTAATGTTAGATGGCCGTCGTGCCTCAAAGAGGTAAGACCTATGTCACTTCGCGCAGCGCTCCGAATTACGTAAAATTTTAATATCCAATAAACGTTGAGTCGTAACTCCATTGAGTAGTAACGGAATCGGAGGTAAACCTATGATGGTGCCTTCTTACAGGCCTATATGTTACGCATGTGTGCGTGTTTGCTTAGCTACGTCATGCTACGTCGAAATCTATACTCTTTGTCAGTTACAACGGGTTAGGAAATTTCGACAGATATTGAAATGTATCGGTAGCTGTTTGGTATATAGCCATCAGAATCTAACCGTAACTTTTTGCTTTATTTTTGTTTGAAAATAAAATATCTATAAGAATATATTTTTTGCTTTTTTTCTATTGTAATGATAAAAATAAATCTAGTATGTTTCATGCTCAAATAATTTAAAATAATTGAATAAATATTATAAACTAATTGATATTATTCGTTTTAATTATTATATTATTAAGTTTGTTTGAATAAAATATTTTATTTCAATAATACGAAAAGTTATTATATTTAAGTACCACTAAAAAAAGTCCCTACTTACAAAAACTCACTTGCACGGGCCGGGGTTCGAACCCGTGACCTCCGGTTTGAAAGTCGCACGCCACTACAATTTCACATAAGTAATTTACAATGACATGATACCGTGGAAAAAGTGAATATTACAATGTACTGTGTTACTATCATTTTATAGTTTATTTTGGCTTGACAAGGAGGAATGAGAAAAACGTGCAGAGCGAGAGGATTAAATCTCTCTGTCCCTTTCTTAAAGTAGCCAATCCTAATTATGACATCTGTTTTGATATTAATTCTTTGAACATAATTTGTCGATGTTCTTTTTTATATCATCGAGAAAGATTTTTATTAAAAAAATGTGTTGAATTTATATGTTTTATTTATGTTTTTTTGGCATAAATTTCATTACTTTTGACAAATTTTGATTGTGATGACAAACGATTTGATGTGATGTGTGAAACGAACCATGTGATCAACGATTTATCTAATAAAACTTCATTTAGTCGAAAAAAATAGTTGTCTACTACCGGGTGGAAAAAAATTATGGGCCCTGGAGGGAAAGTGCCTTAAAACCTTAAGTTTGCTCATTTTACTTAAATGAAACATTATTGTTTTTTAAAGAAACAACTGCATTCAAAGATTTTTGAAGTGAAAACTTCTTTAGCGGCGCTAGGCACTTTTTGAGGTGGGGAAAAAATGATAAACTCGAGACAGTGTAAGGCGATCATGTGACCGTAAGGTTTAGATGGCATTTAAATCAATAAAGAAAAACTCAATGACATTACATGAAAAAGGTTATAATCTTGTACGGGCTGAAATACGAGGATCTCACAGTATTATAACTTTATATCACTCAAATATAATTCAATAAAGCTACATCTTGATGAAATCGCTAATAAAAGTGAACTCTAGTACTGGTGAATAAAACTCAAAATATCATGACCAAATATATTTAGATGCGAGGTCTGCAAGGTAACTTTACAATTTCTATTCGAATTTTAAACAATTAACGCTATGAATTTGAATTTCGAATTTTAAACAAGCTCACTGACCAGCAATTTCGGAACCAAAAGTTTTCAATAGAAAGGAGGATGGGTCATTTATACATAGTGCTGCAGACATTTTGGACTAGTCATTGAGTTTTCACTTCTGTCGGCACTCCCGGAATGCAACACGTTGTTTTTTTTTTTAAATTCGCTTAGTCGCGCCCGGGAATCGAACCTACTTTTTCCACACTGTATAAAAGAACACAAATGCTTTTCTTCTGGTAACTTAAATGTTCTATCTATCTTGGTGATATGTCAATGCAATCAAATAATCTGAAAAAATAATAATAACCCAATTTATGAATTCCGTTCCTTCAGAAAAATGCGAAATGTACGTACAATTTTTAGGGATATCGTACTTTTCCCAGAGACAAATTTAGTTGGCTAAGACACATTTTCACTGATTTGGGGTCTGTACTAAAAATCTAACATAATATGATAAGGACTTAATCGTTTTAAGCTCAAGAGTGAGTTTTCCTAAAGCTTTTTCTAAAAATTATGTCTTTATTAACGTTAGGAGTGCACTGCAGCATGTCAAATGTATGCCAAAATGTCAAGGGAGAGAACAATAAATTAAGTTTAAATTCCACTTCCACTCATCAGCAAAGTGATATAAGTATATCAGCAGTTTAAAGTTATTTTAGATTACAAAATTAGCGCATCAAAAAAATCAAAGTGCATAGAAAAAAAGTCTCCTGAGTCATAATAAAATTGATGTCTCTTGGGTCACCAGAAAAGTCACCAGGGAGAACGATGACCCAAATCACATTTAAAAGAAAATGTAAATTTTGTGTACTACCTACGAACATTTTTCAAAAAACTATGTTTTTATAACATATTAGACCCAGGATAGATCTAATACCTCTTTTCGTACCCCGGATAAAATGGTCGGCGACTAAAAAAGTAACTGAAACGTTACGTTATTAGGTTCACGATGCCGCGTTGTACCCTTGCCTTCGTTGCGATATGTTTGGTAAGTCAGGAGACTTAAAAAATGAGCCATGATTTTGGGACATATTAACAAATATTTTTTTGAATATATATTAATTTTAGCGGACTTTAATAATTTACCAGTTAAATTAGATGTAAATACCTTTTTAGTTAATCGTTAATATGATATATTAGTAGCAGTAAAACACTTTATTGTACAAAAAGACACATAAAACATGAAAAAACACACATCCTTCGTATATGGTAGAATATATTTTTCACACTTATAAGTAAAAACCAAAACCGATACGCGATTGGGATACGCTCTTTTTGTATGGGATAAAAAAAATTCTCCTGGGTCACCAAGAAAAATCGACATATTAAAATAATTCAGTTCGTTTTTAAGTTCTAATCAGATTGACTTTTTGGTTATTTGAGATAAATTACAATAACGCTTAGATTTGAAAAACATGATTTTCTATTTTGTTGCGATCGACCCGGGTAATAAAAATACGGCGAAGTTGTACTTTTGTTTGTTGTCGTTGTAAAATGTATTAAAAAATAATGTAGGCTCCCCTGACAATTGAAATTCAAAATTATCCAGAAAAAGCGGCCAAGTGCGAGTCGGACTCGCCCATGAAGGGTTCCGTATTTAGGGGATTTATGACGTATTAAAAAAAAAACTACTTACTAGATCTTGTTCAAACCAATTTTCGGTGGAAGTTTGCATGGTAATGTACATCATATATTTTTTTTAGTTTTATCATTCTCTTATTTTAGAAGTTACAGGGGGGGGGGGGACACACATTTTACCACTTTGGAAGTGTCTCTCGCGCAAACTATTCAGTTTAGAAAAAAAATATGTTAGAAACCTCAATATCATTTTTGAAGACCTATCCATAGATACCCCACACGTATGGGTTTGATGAAAAAAAATTTTTTGAGTTTCAGTTGTTCTAAGTATGGGGAACCCCAAAAAAAATTTTTTTTTTCTATTTTTGTGTGAAAATATAATGCGGTTCACAGAATACATCTACTTACCAAGTTTCAACAGTATAGTTCTTATAGTTTCGGAAAAAAGTGGCTGTGACATACGGACGGACAGACAGACAGACAGACATGACGAATCTATAAGGGTTCCGTATTTTGCCATTTGGCTACGGAACCCTAAAAATGAGTGTTTCAAAAAGGCACCCTGTATTCCTTACATAACTAAATAATCTCTTATTCAATAAAACATATAATTACTAAACACTGTGATTTATTTCAAATAAATGCAAATCGATCGGATAAAAGATATTAATACCTACCTATACAACAATGAATACGAGTACAGTCAGCTGCAATAATATGTTACACACCGAAGGCCGTTTTGCGGTAGATCATGTTAGATCTTATTTGTAGAGCCATAAGAGCGTGTCACATATTTTTGCGGCCGTCGAAGAGTAACATATTATTGCAGGTGACTGTACCTATGAAAAATTCGAGGGTTAAAAAGTATTTCAACCAAAGCATTTATAATAATAACGACTATGGACGCCTGCAACCCCAGGGGTATTGTAACCCCATAACAATAAGGTTGAAATTTGCATTTAGTGACCGCAAAGTCAGGTGAGCGTAATCAAGTAAATCTGTTTTCATCATATTTTATCAAAAATAATCTCTTTTCTGTTCTTGTGCTATTTTCTTATTATCAATACTCTTAACTTATATGCTATATACGCTGCTGCTTCTATGCTGTTAACGTCTTCCAAAACAACAATAAATATGCAGGTTTATGAATTAATTATTTTATTGTTTGCTATTATGAACAAGTAACAACGCCATCTGTTTCAATTTTTTCCGAATTTAAGTTTCTGGCCGACCGCAGCGACCGCGTATAATGGTAGTTAACTTCTGTAACGTTAGATGGTGCTAAAAGGTCACACAAACTTCACGTGGGGCGCGAAGCGTTTCCATGTGTGCGTGTTAGCGGGGAGGGAAGAACTAGCGGGCGTGGTTTACGAAGCGCCAGACGCGGCTGCAGTAGGCCCTTAATATTATATTGGTTTTAGATCGACGATCGAGCTGTATGTATTTCCACAGTAAGTGAAAAATATAATCGGAAATAGGTTCTTTTTTTATAAATAAATTTAAAGATAGAGGTCTAAAATCCATGAGTACGAAACGAACCATTGAAAGGACTTTAGGATTATGTTATGAAGCTTTTTAGCGGTGTTCAGCAATGGAAGATTTGGCCGTGACATTTATTTGGCAGCTGCGAAATATTCATTTTAATGCTTTTTTAATGACCAAATCGCATTTGCAACAGTTATACGTACCTGCTATGACATATATTTCTTAAGCGCACTGGCGTAGCCCCTAGCCACCAAATATTCCGAAATAATATTGATTAGTCAAAACAAATATTCAAAACGCGAAAGTTTTAACCTCCTAAGGCCCAAGGTCCTACCTATAGTAGGTACCTATTCAGTTCGATGTCATTTAAACCATGTTCAATTGGAACAGAGTCGCTTTTGCTTTGTTTCGTTAAATTTTCAAACAACGCCAAATCAAATCTATTTCCTACAATTTAGGTTCAAATTTCAGAGGCAAATTTTGGATGATTCGTTTGTATGGCTGGGCCACAGGAGGATAAATATTATAAATATTCAAAAAAACCGGCCAAGTGCGAGTCGGACTCGCGCACGGAGGGTTCCGCACCATCAACAAAAAGTAGAGCAAAACAAGCAAAAAACGGTCACCCATCCAAGTACTGACCCCGCCCGACGTTGCTTCGGTCAAAAATAACATTTGTTGTATGGGAGCCCCACTTAAATCTTTATTTTATTCTGTTTTTAGTAAATTTCAACTGTCTAGCTATCACGGTTCGTGAGATACAGCCTGGTGACAGACGGACGGACGGACGGACAGCGGAGTCTTAGTAATAGGGTCCCGTTTTTACCCTTTGGGTACGGAACCCTAAAAACAATGGAATGGAACACCTTTATATAGGCGTAAGTAGGATAGAGAATCTTCTTTTTTTAAGAAGCCTGAATTACCAACGATTATGAAAAACTGAATTTATAATTTTATTACTAATTATTATTTTATTTTGCCAGCTTATTATGTTAATACTTAATATTTTCGTCTTATATTCAGTGTGCTCAGAACATATGCGTGGCTTCTGTAAGTACAAGCATTTTTTAATCAAAAAATCTCTGAACTCCAACTCAAGTGAATGCTCAAGAAATATAAGCTTTAAGCTCAACGTACAGTCAAGTGTAAAAATATGGGTACATAAATACAACTTACTCAAAAATATGTCCCATATTTCCTAATTCACCGACATAACAGCTATGGGACATATTTTTGAGTAAGATGTGGGCACCCATATTTTTAAACTTGACTGTACCTACTGTACTTCTTTATAATAGTTAGGGAGGCGAGGTAGCTAAATGGCGTAATTCAACGGCGCCGTCGAGACCTATCAAAATCGAAAGATAAAATAATTTCGAAAAGAAAAGCTCGTATGGCAAAAACCATTTTAGCGGTGGGTTTGGCGTGTACGGTTTTTCAAAAATGTTAAAAAAAACAGTTACTTGGGCATTCTCGAGCGCGTCAGATATTCATACTACGTATGCCCCGAGTGCCTCTGATAACAACGGTATACTAATCTGCCGGTTTGCGTGGTGGGGGTAGGCATATAAAGTAGTCAAAAATGCAAAAAAAAAAAATTTACTCGAGCGCGTCAGATTTTCGGAAGGGGTGTTAAGTAGGCCCCAAGGAAGCTTCTTTTAAAAAAACTGACGATTTCGGCGTGACGATAAGTTACGATGAATTTTTGAAAATGCAAAAAAAAAAGTTTTTTTGAAATACTCGAGCGCGTCAGATTTTCATAGGGGAGGTTTATCTCGGTATCCTGAAAGCATATTTTTTTAATCTGACAAAAATGTTGGTGGGTTCTCTTAATCTGACCGAATAAGGTTTTTTGGTTCAAAAAATTCCGTGGCCGTGCTTTTTATTTGGACAAAAATGTAAAGAGACCTTTTTTGTGTAAAATAAAATTACCTTTTTTGTTTATTTAAACTTTTTTTTTGTAAAATGTATCGTTCGCGACTTATATGCCGCAACGCGTTCTTAGGAAGACGAAATGGCTCCTCCACACTTCCGGTCATGCGGAAACCGGCAGATTTTGTATTTTTAGTAAGTTTTAGATTATATTCTTCAAAATAAAATAAAAAAAAATCGCGCTTGAGAATGCCGGATTAACGTTTTTTTTTACAAGTTCGCGACCCTATAACTCGGCGGCGTCAAGGACTTATCGTCAGATTAGTTAAATTTAGTCTTTAAACACTAAAATCAACCCCCAATATCTTAATCTGACGCGCTCGAGTATTTCAGACTATCCATTTTTTTTTACTAATCTGATCGTCTATCCTAGGCGCGCGTCACTACATATAGAGCTAAATACTTTACAAGGTTGTTCTATTAGGTCTAAGGTATCTCTCATATCTTAAACTGCCACGCTCGAGTATTGCCGAAAATTCCCCTATTCGCCTCCCTAACTATAAGTGTCATGTAATTTAACAATCTATGGAATCGGAAAATCAATATATATTTTTATATTATGGAAGCGCCACTATCAACGTCATATTTTCTTATAGGAATTAGTTTTTGGTGGCACTTCCACACTGTTGTTGGTTGCCAAGTTTCCAAGTTTTAAGTTATGAATTTTTTTTTTTCATATCTTTCATGTATGTCCGCAGTGCATGGCACCGGAATGTGTCGCGAAGGTAATTCAATTAAAATTACGTTTACCTATCCATTTTTTTCTCAACTATAGAGCAAATAAAATACAAATCAAGTGTTGTACGATACACGTGCGAATAGGTACTTCGCCACTCGTTGCGAATTTCCTATTTTTCGCACCTGTATCGTAAATAACTATTTTTTAATTTGTCAATCATATATGAATACTTACCTATAGATGGGCAATCTTGTCAGTAGAAAAAGGCGCGAAATTCGAATGATCTATGTGACGATATCCCTTCGCGCCTACATTTTTCAAAATTGCCGCCTTTTTCTACTGACAAGATCTGCTTGACCAACTATATTGTATACTAATGTCTAAAATTTTACCAACATTTATAACGGTTATAAAGATAATATTTTAAAAGTTCGGACGGTTGCTATAGTGATTTGCGACAGTGATTAAGAACATGACCAGAGGTAAATCACCGGGGCATGACGGCTTGAGCATTGAGCACCTTCAACATGTGGAGATTCATCTGCCAAGGGTATTAGCGCTGCTGTTCAACATTTGCCTGAGACATGCATATCTGCCTGGGGACCTCATGCGCACAATAGTCGTCCCACTTATAAAGAACAAGACGGGAGATCAGTCTGACAGAAGCAACTACAGACCTATATCGTTAGCCACCATTGTTGCCAAAGTACTGGACGGCTTGCTTGATGGTTTTTTAACTAAGCACCTGAAGCTCCACGATGCGCAGTTCGGTTTCAAACCTGGGATGTAGACAGAAACAGCGGTGTTGTGCCTCAAGCGCGTCGTTCGGTACTACACGGATAGAAAAACGCCGGTCTATGCGTGTTTCTTAGATCTAACGAAGGCTTTCGATATGGTTTCGTATGACGTGTTGTGGAACAAGTTGTGTTGTGAGACAGATCTGCCGTCTGAAATAATACATCTTTTTAAGTATTGGTATGCCAACCAAACAAACTGTGTTAGGTGGGCAGGCAAATTTTCTGACGCATATAGGTTGAATTGCGGTGTTCGACAGGGGGGGCTAACGTCGCCGAAGCTATTCAACCTATATGTGAACGGATTGATCGGTGAACTCAGCAATGCCAAGGTCGGATGTTCAATCGATGGCGTAAGCATCAATAACATCAGCTATGCTGATGACATGGTGTTGCTGAGTCCATCGATTAGTGCACTTAGAAAGCTGCTTGGGATATGTGAGAGGTACGCAGTTGCACATGGGCTCAAGTACAACATAAACAAGAGTGAGCTCCTTGTTTTTAAGCCGCCGCCACCGCCATCGACGCGTCGGCAGGCGCCGGCCGATGCGAGCCGACCCGAACGACGACTTTTTCGCTCTTACTGCGCGGACATAAAGCTTTTTCCTATCGGCTTTTGCCGAATGCGCGTCGATATATCTGGGGAGACCCTTAGTAAATAGGTTTCCAATGTTACTGGCTTTCTCAAGCCCCGGATACACTAGGGACAAATGTCCCACGACACGCTGTCGTGTCGCTAGCGACGTCGGGTGAAGTCGATCAAAGGCGCGCAATGTCGCCCGACATGTCGACTTGTCGAGCGAAGTCCGGCAATGTGGCGGCACTTCCCCGACGTCGCTGGCGACACGTGTCGTTGGACAATTGTCTCTAAAGTGTCATTCTATGGAACTTGCTAACAAATGTAACCAAACCGCCATATTGAAATTGTCTCTGAATGATGAATTTACTAGTGACTTTTCTTTACATAACAAGTTCCGTAGAATGACACTAGTCTATTCTTGTCTTAAAAATATGATTTGTTCGAGCTACGAGTTACAAAGTTCTGCCTAATTAATTTTCAATGTTATCGGAAAGTTTTAAGGAATTATATAAATATGTAATTAACTGATTTTTCAGTGTTCGGGACTGATGTGTAGTGCAAGGGTGAGTGTAGGTACTTAGGTAGGTATTCTAAATAAAAAAGTGGTTAGTATTGAAAAAAAAAAAAACTTTTTCAACAATTTCCTTAAAATAAAAATACCTACATATAATTTTAGTGTGAAGGCGCCGGGTGTAATGCAACCGTAAGAAATCATTTCTAACCGTCTATTGAGTACCTATACTATATATTACATACATATCTATCTATGTTCAAGTTTTTTTGTGATGTCCATAATTATTATGCAGTTGTATTTTTTTATTTACCTACTATTCCATTAACTTAAGTATTTTTTGTACTACATTATCCATAACACAAGTTAGGGACAAATAACTTTGTGTCAGAAGTTATTCGCTAGACTAGGTAAATTATGTGAAACTAGTTAAAAGCGAGTATAAAGATAAGTTCAGTCAAAACACAATACTTCTAGAAAAAAATATGATTACGTTCAACACAGTTTAACCAATACGAAACATGCATCACTAACAACCACAATTCTTTTACAATTCAGTGTACTGGTCTCAGATGTACCGCAACTGTAAGTACTATACAGGGTGGCCAAACATTAAGTGCATTCCCGTTGCCCATTGGGATTATACTGAGCAACTTATACTATGGGACCAGCCCCAAAATAGCGAAAAAAAAAATTGCCCTCCAATTGAAAATGGACCAGCCAAAATGTGTGAAACAGCCAATTTTTTTATCGCGATTTCGGGGTTGATCCTATAGTGAAAGTTGCTCAGTATTATCCCAAAACCACCCTGGCAATGGGAATGCAGTTATTTTTTAGCCACCCTGTATATTTTGTCATAACCTAAGTTCTACGCTCGCTTTAAGCTACTTTACGTCTGAGAATAGTTATTTGTTTTACACGGGGGCAATGTTGTTGTTTATCCTCTCGTGCTAATATTGATACCCGAGCAAGAGCAAAATTCCAAAATTAAACCCCGAGCGCAGGTTCGAAACATGGGATCTTGAGCGTTGCAGGGTCAAGGCCACTTTCTAATAGGAACGATTTGATTTGACTGTATTCTTAACGTTATCGAACTATGTAGTTACATTCGAATTGCAAATCCTGATCACAACATATCGACACAATGAGATGTGATGGTAAACTGCACATTGTTGGACGTGCATTATTATGTATGAAAAATTTGTCTAATGCTTTGTTAGTATCAATGTGAAAGGAACAATTTTTTTTTCAGTGTAAGGGCGACGGATGCTTTCAAGCGGCGGCCTTATGGTAAATAAGGATACATACGAGTATACTTTTGTTTTTAATCATCTTGTATCTATCTTAAAATATACTTATTACTTTAATCATGTTCTTTTTATTTGAATCCAAATTATTACAAGTAAACCGTACAACACATAAAAACAGCAGTTGCAGCAAAATCCCTTGTCCTGAATACCAGTGACGCTAGCTCTTTCTAACTACATTTGTTAGAAAAGGACGGGTTGTGCATACTTAAATATTTTACGATATATAGTCTGGAAAGAAGGTTTGTCAATAACATTACATTAAAAAAATCATTCGTCCTTTTTGGGGTTACAATACTGGCATAAGAAAAAGCTAATATGATTCTTATAAACTGAAATAGATATCATACACTAATGAATATTATAGTTGACAAAACGGTATCGAAATGAATATTATAGTTGACTAAACTGTATCGAAATAAATATTATAGTTGAGTTGGGGTCCCATAGTGAAAAAAGTATGCGATTTCACTTTGGTATACGAAGTCTTAATTCAAGCATTGCAGTCGACGAGTAGAAAAAGAACATTTTCATCCCTTAAAAAAAAAAATGTAAAGAGGTAACAAATTAGGTTTTTTCTTTTGTTATTCTTAGTTCTGGAGGTGATTTCAATCAAACGCCTAAATAGAGTTCTAATTCTGTAACACGGATCCCAATTAGGATTAACCGTGTCTGCGTAATCGTGGATTATTTGTGTCGAGCCAGAATACCGGCGAAAAACTTTTATAGTTTGTCAAAGTACTGTCTCATTTCAAACATAGACAGAGAGAATCATACTATCTTTATCTTATACCTACTAGTACTAGCACCCAAAGGAAAAGGATGAGTATAGTCTCTTTTGTTCTTATTTACTGACAATTTGGTTTGACCAACTATATCTTTATTATTTCTAATTTATTTATTGACGAGCGGTCTGAGTCGGTAGTGAGTCACTACTAGTGACCCTGCATATGAAGCCGATAGTCCTGGGTTCAAATCCCGGTAAGGGCATTTATTTTACAAGCTTTTATTTACTTTCACCTGTCCCGTTATCTGTCAGTCTGTAATCAAATCTTGCAAGTTAAATTTGACCCACTTCCCGGTTTCCGATGAAGCTGAAAATTTGCATACGTGTGTAAGTCGGGTGACAATGCAATATTATGGTACCATGGACATACCATGGAGCTGATCTGATGATGGAGACAGAAGGTAGTCATAGGAACTCTGTGATAAAACAACGGAATCTAATGTGTTTGGGGTTTTTAGAATTATCTCGATGAGTATTAGTTGTCTGTGGAAAAAAAGTACCTAGTCAGCGATAAAAGCATGTACCAAAAATGAAATTTTTGGCAAAAACTTATTTGTGATGAGCAGTGAGCACATGTCATGAGTCATGGATGTTTTATGTGTGTTTTAAGTATATATCGTTATCCCACTACAAAAGCCTTCTTGAGCTTATTGTGGGGTTTTAGTAAATTTGTGTACAAATGTACTACATATAATATTTATTTATCCCCTAATGTTGCGTCCATATCCAGATATAAGTAGCGAATACTTCGCTCGCGAGCCAGTCGGGGCATATTTGCTATATCTGGACGCAACTTCAGGGTCACCTTTTAACAATTTTAGTTTTGCAAATTTTTAAGTAAAATACTTGTAATGAAGTTCTTTCGTTTTTGCCGCTATGTGAGAAAAACATACTTATTATAATTAAATAAGATACTGCTAGAGATGCATTGATGGATTAATGGTAAAAATTAAATAATATATATGTATTTTAGTATCATTATACAGACACGAACAGTGTGTAGGTACGTAAGTACATAATACTATAGGTACCTACACATCGCTAGTTTTACGGCCTCTCCTAATCAAATCAATTAATGGAAAGTAATAGGTTTCAACGAACTCGAAATGTGCAATTATAAATCTAATTTGGTAGGTAAATGATTACGTTCACTAGGCAACACATGGTTTCTTCATAGAACGCTTAATCAATATTTCACCTCTGAGATTACCCAATTCACTCCTAATATTAATCAATTTCCTGCTTATAATAGTGCGCGGCAGGGACACCAAATTTCATATCAAATCAAAAACAAAATCAAAAACAGCCTTGCGTGCAAAAAGTGTTTATGGCATGGCACCCAAATTGTATAATAAGCTACCTAAATTAATAAGAGAATCCGAAATGCCTTTATTTAAGAAATATTTGTTGGACTTTTTGGTACAAAATGCTTTTTACTCATTGAAAGAATTTTTAGACTATATGCCGCATATTTTATAGTATAATGTAGTATTTAAATATCGTGACTGTATTACTTTTGCATGCTGCATAGGTAGGTCATAAGAATCTAGTCATAGTTATAGGTAGTATTCAATATTTCTATGCCTATTCAGGCAGGATGTGCTGTTCAAAAATTGTTTTTTACATCTTTATTGTACCACATTCAAGAAATAAATAAATGATTATGATTATTATATCTAGGAGACCGAGCTTTGCTCGGAAAACATATAAAAACTAAAAAATGCGCGTTTTCCTAGAGACAAGACCTATCTAGATCGATTTTTCGCCCCCGAAAACCCCCATATATGTAGTAAATTCCATCTAAATCGTTAGAGCCATTTCCGAGATCCCCGAAATATATATATAAATAAACATATAAATAAATAAATAAGCAAGAATTTCTCGTTTAAAGGTATTAGATTAGATTTGATAAATACCAAAATACTTTGAGTATCTGATTGACAGAAGTATAATTGATTATATTTCTGCTTTACCATATTCATAGTAAATTGGATTCTTAAGTTCATTTCATTCAGACGTAATCGCTCATTCGCGAATAGTCATTCGCCAGCTCTTGCAATAATACTGTACATCTGGGACCCAAGATATAGGGTAGGTGCGTTAGGTTTCATCCAGCTCTAGTTTTCGACCACTTGAGAAAATTTGAATATAAACCTACATTGCTATCTACATAAAAATCTACATAAAAATGATATTTCGGAAGTAGTAAATTAAAAATCAAATATATAATTTGCGAATCTGTCAAGTGGACTAAAACTAGAGCATGGACGGAAACTAGCACAATTACCCTATCAAACAATATAAAAAATGCATGGGCGATGTTCTATTCTTCTCCTCGACGAACCAACCCACTAGACCTCCGCTGAACATTGGTCCTTCGAACCGGATATGAACCATTGACGTAGGTATATAAATGATGATGTATTAGATAATATTATTTAGCAAGACATTTAAAATTATTTTTATCAATAAATATTTGATACGACACGTATTAAGATTATAGAATAAATTTAAAAGTGGAAAAAATACTCTCTTGAATGAGACGTGCTTACGGCCTCTGGATTGATCTGAGCCACCAAGGCCTCATCCATAGCCAGCAAATCTTTCCACCATGTATGGGTCAAAAGGACCTTAGCCACATCTACCGTAAGAGCATTACACTACGATACGTATTGCCATAATATGATCCAGAAAGGGGACCACGTGTGTGCAAATAAATGGGGCATTATCTATGAAAAGGGACCTTATTGTCGATAGCGCTTACGCCGCACAGCGTCGCGCGGCATTGTATTTATATCGGAGCATCGTTAATAATGGCGTAAGCGCCATCGACAATAAGGTCCCTTTTCATAGATAACGTCACAAATAGCCTTCCACTACCTCTAAAATACGAATTGCATTGTTATCGCTTAATTCATGTTCTACTAATAGCAACACTTAACTGACCTTTGTTGAACCTTATATCTTAGCAATAAAGTCGATTATCAGTTAAATTTATACGACGGTAGTCGAGAGATTGCATTTGCACCGGCTTCGCTTCACAGCGCTCTGAGCAAGTTACGTACAACTGCGATAAGATTTAACTACCGTTTTAAACAACATGTACATAGGTAGGTACGTATGGAGTTTGCATGTAAAATAACACTTTAACAGCAATACGCAGCATGCAAGTCTCAAAAGCAACATTATAACTGCATCTCTGACATTGGCACGAGTTTCACGTTATACCAGGGACCCATTTCTCGAAGGGTATTTATTAGACTAATAATATCTGGGAGACCGAGCTTTGCTGGGAAAACTTATAAAAACTCAATAATGCGCGTTATCCCAGAGATAAGACCTAGCTAGATCGATTTTTCGCCCCCGAAGAGCAGAGGGCCTACCGCGAACCACGTTCGACGTGTTGCCTCTCTATCGCACTTGTAAATTCGTGCGTAAGTGTGACAGGGAGGCAACATGTCGAACGTGGTTCGCGGTAGGCCCTCTGTTTCCGAGATCCCCGAAATATTTATATATACCTAAATAGTTTAATTCATATCAATAGTAAATAGGTATGTACTTATAGTCATTTTCCGTAACTCGGTGGAAGATTATGTAGAGCATACAGTGAAATTGCGTTTATATGTTACAGAGCAAGGACTACCAAATTTTATAAAATCTGAAAAAAATTAAAAAAACGACAACAAAATAAAAAATGACCTAAAGTCTTGGGGTTGCAGTTTGAACCCATTGTATAATATTGAATCAGTGTAAAGTTATAGTGTAAATTAGAATAGTGTATAATAAACTAAGAGTTTTATAAAAATATGTAAAAAAAGAAACGAAAAGTAAAAATCAGAAAATTGTACACAACTTTGGGAACAAATAATTTTTTTGTTTTTTTTTTTTAAGTAGGTAGTCACACTACTATACCTTCTATATAAATTGCGTCTTCACAACTGGAGGGTTTCGTCACTTTTCTTTAATATGTGACATCTATTTGAGTTTATAACTGTAAATTTGTAAAAAAAAGTCATATTTGTACGTTGTACGGAACCCTCGGTGGGCGATCTAGAGTTATTAAAGCAAATTAAATTCGTATTTAATTTGTCTTGAAGCTAGAAAGTTTATATAAAGAAGTTATTGTACAATATAAAACTGTCCAATCCGTTTATTTGCCATAGAACATTATTATATTATACATTATTCATTCAGTTCGAGACTTAAAGGTTGCCACTTTGGTATCCGAAGTATACAAGCCATAATAAAAGTATAAAATAATTCAGCGCGTGCTATGATTAGTCAAAATTACGGTCCTTATACCGAAATTACCTAAGTGGCCATTGCGAAACATATTTTGTTTTTTTGTTTAATATTATAAATGGGCTTACTCATGGCCACAGACTAGCCGAGGCGAAGACGTGGCCTACGATGGAGCGAGCCTGCCCAGAAGGTGCCTGTCTGCCTTTTCACCCTTGATTTGAAGGTTGCCGTGTTATATGAGCTCGGAAATACATATAGACGCCGGCAAGGAATTCCATTCCTTTGAATTCGATTTGAATTGGCAAAGAGGTTCAGATGCGGCTCTCATATTAAACTCGGTGTATTGTTTCTTGCTATCCCTTCGAGGCCAGAGTGCGGAATTAGGGTTTCCACGGAAGACCAGCGTCAAGGTACTCATAAGATACTTACCTCAACACCAAGCTGAGTGGAAACCTTTTTAGTGACGTTTTACCTTTTGGACGCCACTGACCGATATATCCGCACCGTAGGTTCAACGCCAAATCGGTCACAGACCACAAAGCAACATAGACCTACGTACATATGCATAAAGTTCAATTTCAGTTTTGACACTTCGGTGACGTGGCGTCAGCGTGACAGCTTTGGTGTTTGACACGGCGTCGAAAAGGTTAAACAGTTATTGTGACATGTTTTGTATGGCAAAAAAATTAAACACACATCTTATTTTTTTATTATTTATTTAAACTTTATTGCACAAAGATATTTATGTACAAATGGCGGACTTAATGCCAAAAGGCATTCTCTACCAGTCAACCATATGGCCAAACAGAAACACTAAAAGATGGTGCAAGGAGAAACGAATAATCCAGTAAAGACAATTGTCAAAAAAGGCAGTCAATCTTAAAGTTTATTCAGATTCAAAGGCTGTCGAACATTTCCTTGAGATAGATAGAAGCTTTTCGTCCCAGATCCACCAAGTGGTCGATGGCCTTACGGCGCTGGCTCCTCCTGACGGGGTTTTCTCGCTCCCTACTGCCCCCATCCTCATCTGCAAGCAGATAAAAAACATGTGCATGCGATTTTTTACTACGTCGGTGGCAAACAAGCATACGGCCCGCCTGATGGTAAGCAGACACCGTAGACAAGACGCCTGCAACTCCAGGCCGCGTAGCCAACGTGCCAATCGCTAACGCTCCGTAGCGATCGAAACGCAAATGTCACTGTCACACTAATATGGAAGAGTGATAGAGAGACACAAAGTGATTCGATGGCGAAGCAATTACGATTGTCACCTTGGCTAGGCCGCCTGATGTCATATATGCGCGCTGCCGACCCTAACACCCCACACCCTCGTTGAGCCCTGGAAACCTTACTCACCAGCAGGAACACAACTACTGAGGGGTTTTTAAAGAACCCCTGACTGTAGTCCTTAAAACCTCGGCTCATTCCAGCGCCGGAGCGTCTAAATTCGCAAAATAGTGCTAATATCCTGTATCCACAAACGCAGTCAGTATGCTAAGGCACTGTCTATGTGGCAGCAATGCTACTTGCAGTTGCGGTTGACCGGTGACCACAAAACCAGTTGTGTAGCCGTACCAATATCCTTTACATATTTTATAGAACTTAAGAAAAAAGTATACAAAACATAATTACAAGCTTCGTGAGTGCTCTGGGGCCCGTTTCTCAAAAGCTTGTAACTTGTAATACAAGCGGATGTCACTTTTTGACAGCTTTTGTTAGAAAGGGACTTCCACTTGTGTTACAAGTTACAAGCTTTTGAGAAACGGGCTCCTGGCCGTATATTGTCTATGTCTAATTAATTGCTGTTCTGTGAAACTATACATTTGGGTATTCTACCTATCTTTATTTATTGACCTGAATCTTCAGCGCGGATTCTAGAGTATTGCCTGATAAAGCTCTTGCTGGCGCGACTCCAGATGTCCTTTAGCTGCTGGACGACTGGGCCAGCTGGTTGCTGGTTGATCACCTGGACGTTGGCTGAAGGGTGAACATTGAACAGACCTGAATCCTCAGCCCGGAACCGCGAGTATTGACTGTTGAAGGTCTTACTGGCGCGACACCAGATGTCCTTTAGCTGCTGGACGACTGGGCCAGCTGGTTGCTGGTTGATCACCTGGACGTTGGCTGAAGGATGAACATTGAACAGACCTGAATCCTCAGCCCGGAACCGCGAGTATTGACTGTTGAAGGTCTTGCTAGCGCGACGCTAGATGTCCTTCAGTTGCTGGACGACTAGGCCAGCTGGTTGTTCACCTGGACGTTGGCTGAAGGATGAACATTGAACAGACCTGAATCCTCAACGCGGATTCTAGAGTATTAACTGTTGAAGGTATTGCTGGCGTGACGCCAGATGTCCTTCAGTTGCTTGATGACTGGGCCAGCTGGTTGATCACCTGGACGTTGGCTGAAGGATGAACATTGAACAGACCTGAGTCCTCAGCGCGGATTCTAGAGTATTGACTGTTGAAGGTCTTGCTGGCGCGCCGCCAGATGTCCTTTAGCTACTGGACGACTAGGCCAGCTGGTTGCTGGTTGATCACCTGGACGTTGGCTGAAAGATGAACATTGAACAGACCTGAATCCTCAGCCCGGAACCGCGAGTATTGACTGTTGAAGGTATTGGTGGCGCGCCGCCAGATGTCCTTCAGCTGCTCCACGATTGGGGACTTGGCCAGCTGGTTGGCGATAGCGTGGAGATCGTCTACATTGGCCGTGAGGAGCACATACGACTCCGCTCGGGCGAACAAGACGAAAGCTGGAACAACCGGGTCTTTAGTGTAAATCACCGATTTCTCTGACGACTAGTGTCTTACACAAAGTACATCCATAATTGAAAACGTGTTGTATTTTTCATTTGTTTTTCATATCGAGAAAATACGCAAAGTTTTAAGGCGTCGTCACACAGGCGCATTTTCCGGGCGGGACGTGAGCGGGGCGCGCCGCTTTTACATATAAAACGCTCACGCCCCGCCCGGAAAACGCGCCTGTGTGACGGAACCTTTACGATCTTCCGAGCCAGACAATTAAGTTTTGAGCTTGTCACTCTCTAATCTGAACCCTTATACATTTCTTTAAATGTAACCGTTAAAGCTATACTGAGTTTCTTTGTTTGTATCAGGTACTCGAATACCAAAAAAGTGTTTCAGATGTTTTTCCAATCCGTTACAGTTTATTTTTAAGATTTGTATGACGGTAACGGAAGGGACAGAGAGAAAAATCAATGTCATGACATTTATATTCTCTTATTAGGTACGAAAAAGCTCGTAAAGGAGAAAAAAGGATTTCCAAAATTTGTTAGATTTTTATTATCTGTGTACGCTCTCACTTTCTGCCTTCGCGCACAATGTGAGCACATTTTCGGTTGTAAAAAGTACAATAAAAACGTTGAAGAGAACCACCATTTTTAAATAGGTATAGTCCACTAAATAGGAACCCATCTAAACAAGTTCTAAGCTTGTACTGAAAACAAACAGGCAAATATAACACAAAAATTGTTCATCAGATCAAGGCTCGGAAACGGTTTTTTCTTCATACAAAAAAACCGGTATTAAAACGTTAATTTTCGTTTTTTGAGATATTATTTCATTTTTAATGGGACAATCTAAAAATACGAAGTTGTGACCTAAATACATGATTCAGTCCTACGTAAAGAGTAAATTTGGGTTTTACAAAAAAACCGGTTCCGAGCCCTGCATCAGATTACTACTTCACACTTCCCTAAAATAAGTAACCACTTTTCTATATACAGCTACTCGTAGTATGGAGACGTGGGTAGGTAAGTACTTAAGTTAGCGCACTTATAGTACCTAGGTATATCTACGACTATGCATATAGCATAAAATTCTGACGGAAAAATCCTTGCCAACTAAGCTTATTGCGAAAGGTTGTGATCTCAAGGGAAAATAAATCAAAAATCCATTAGACCTAATATGACAGTTATATTTTAAATCGTAATTACTATATCTACCATCAATCTGTGTTAAGTTAAGAGCCTTTTATGCCTTTTAGCGGCGTAAATTATAGAATAAAAGCTTTCGACCGCCGCAAAAAGTGTATTTATTTTGGCACTTGCACTTTGCATAGATGTACCTAAAGTTTTTGAAGTGAAAACTTCTTTAGCGGCGCTGTGCACTTTTTGAGGTGGGGAAGAAATGTTAAACCGAGACAGCGTAAGACGATCACGTGACCGTAAGATTTATGCATTTAGAATAATTTAGATGGCATTTAAATCAATAAAGAAAAACTCAATGACATTACATAAAAAACTGTTACATGTAATGTCATTGAGTTTTTCTTTATTGATTTAAATGCCATCTAGTGAGTTTCGCTCTAACTGGTATTAATATAACTCGAGTACTAACAGTGATGTGCTTAGGGGTTTCAAGTAATTAACGGTAACTCTAGATGGCGTTAAGCTCAATTATACATAGTGCATTTTGCACTAGTCATTGAGTTTTCACTTTTGCCGGCAAACCCTGAGTGCAACCCGTTGTTTTTCTTATTTTGGTTTCTAATTTGACTCAATATGGCCTCTGGCAAGGAAGTATTGATCATAATTCATAATATTTATTATAAATATTGTCTTCGGTTACCACGATTGTTATTCATCAAATAAAACTATGGAAGATAACTATGGTTCATGAAATAACGGATAAGTCGCGTATAATGAATTAAAAATACACCTCGACCAGAAATGTAATACTTTCGATTCGAACCCTTTACAGCGTTCGTGGTCAACGGGCACTCAACGGGTGACCAAAAACAAAATATTTATGTTAGCTTAGCTCTTTTTAAGCTCATTGCGTTCTTTTAGGGTGTGGATACCAAATGATGAACAAAAATAATGCTTAAGATGAAAGTGGAGGACCCGCGCCTTCATACAATCGCCTTTTCATACAATTTGATTTTGTAGCCACCTCATGAATTCTGTTTTCCGGATAGATTACTAGTAAAACCGATTATTTTTCGGGCATTTATGTTTTATTGTAATAATTTATTCAAAATATGCATTAATACTTACCACAAATTAGTACTAAAAAGCCCATCTAGAGTTTAACCACGTAATGATGTCAAACATAAATAACTACTAAACAGCATTAAAATAATTTAATCACAAAAATTTATTGTCCAAGAAATTAAAATAGTTTGAATGTTTTATGACCCTTTTAATACTCAGTATAATGATAATTATTGAAAATATTCATAATCGACACACAATAATTTTCTATTATCTATTTTCCTGTGGTCCCATAATATTATTTATTTATTATTTGCTTACAAAAGTTGCGTCTCTGACATAAATGTATAATGAAGATATCTTGCGAAGATTTACTTAAAGACTACCTAAATATATGTAACTATTTGAAATAAATTGATAACGTTATTATATGGAGATAGACTTCATTAGAAGATAGTATCAAAATGTTAGTCCCCAGCGACTTAATTTCACTCTTCAAAAAAGAATCTTCAAATAGAAACTGTCAACAAAGGTTGACATTTTTTGTATCAACTTTTTATCCTGCGCCTAGAAATATTGACATAATAAATGATATTTTTTTGTGTAAATTCACCCCTTTACGTTGAAAAAGATATTAATAAGCCCAATTTATTCTAACGCCGTAATAAGCTCTCGGTTTACCCAGTCGTTCTTGCGAATTCCTAAATAACTTAAGTACAGTTGAACATAAATTGACTTTGATCGTTTAGTTAGTGCGGCAATATTGAATAAAACCTTGTAATAAGCTGTGTACTGCGTACTAAACTCGTAAACGTGATATTTATCGACATTAAAAAGGGAACGCGTGTAGAATAATGTTCAACGAAAACAATAAATAATACAATAAACTTTTTCCTTAATACTTTACCTCATTTACTTATTACTTTTGCTTTAAGAAGATGAATCTAATGACTTCATCGGTAAAAAAAATAAAAAATAAATACTAATATGATTTACATTTATACAAGATAGTAACAAAATTTGGAGTTTTCAACTACAAAAACTCCATGCTTACATCTATCATGATGATAAAAATTATAACAAAAGTTGAAAATATTATTAATAAACATGTTATTTATAATGTTACCGGACGGGGGCACTCAGACGGAGTAAGCCATCCGGAAAAACTTTGCCACTTTGTAAAAAAAAAACCGGCCAAGTGCGAGTCGGAGTAGCGTTCCAAGGGTTCCGTACATAAAGTCCGACTCACGCTTGACTGCACATTTCTAATAGGTTATCCTGTCATTTATAGGTAAATAACTATTATGTATATTATTTTCAAAATTTTAGACCCAAACCATTCCCAATGGTCATTTTTTGGCTATTTTCTTAAATAACTTCTAACTTATGTATTTTAAAATTATAAAATATATTTGTAATTCTTCATTTGATATAAGTATAACACGATATACATAGTTTGAAAAACTTTATTTTTTAACTTTCACATTTACCCCCATAAAAGTTGCCCCCATATTTAAAATTCATTTGTTTACGTTAGGTACATGTCTATCTTTGGATCACTAATTCACATATATGTACCAAATTTCAACTTAATTGGTCCAGTAGTTTCCAAGAAAATGATGATGGACATGTACAAAGAGGTGAAAACTAAGGTAAGGAGCCCTGCAGGTACCAGTGAACAGTTCGACGTAAAAGTGGGAGTACACCAGGGTTCAGCCCTCAGCCCCCTTATTTTTAACCTGGTCATGAACTACCTCACTGCTGATATCCAAAAAAGCCACCATGGAACATTCTGTACGCGGATGATATAGTACTTGTTAGTAAAGACCCGAAAGAACTGGAGTCGACACTGGAGCAATGGCGAGAAGCTCTGGAAAATGCTGGACTGAAAATAAGTAGAAATAAGACGGAGTACATGCACTGTAACTTTTCAAAGTCTCCGAGCAACGCAGCAATACATATGCAGGACACCCCCCTATCAAAAGTTGCGTCCTTTAAATACCTCGGTTCTATCCTGGCAAGCGATGGAACCATAGAACCCGACGTCTCGAACCGCATCAGTACCGGATGGATAAAGTGGAGAGAACTTACAGGCATATTATGCGACCCCAAGATGCCTATTCCGGTAAAGGGAAAAGTCTACAAGACTGCGGTCAGACCAGCCTTGCTATATCAACATATATACAAAGTCATTAAAATCTTCTTACCACCTTTACGCTGACGATCTGCAAATTTATTCACCTGCCAACCTTGATGATTTCGATTCTCTTGTAAGCCAAATTAACGCCGATTTATATTCCGTCTGTTTGTGGGCTTCATCTTTCGGTTTAAAAGTCAACGCCATGAAGTCGCAAGCGATCGTTTTGGGAAGTCCTCATTACATCTCCATATTGTCTGACCAGGCGGCACCTAGAATTTTCTTTGATGGTACACCAATTCCTTTCTCATCCACTGTTAAAAATCTAGGGGTCACCATGGATCAGACACTCTCCTGGGCGCCTCATGTTACTGAATTGAGCAAAAAGCTGTTTGGATCTCTCCATTCTTTAAGGCGCCTTCAGAACTTTCTTCCACTGGATACCAAAGCCATGCTGGCCCGGTCTCTGTTACTGCCTCTACTCGACTATGGCGACGCTGTGAATCTTGACATGACAGACGAACTCCTGGACAAGTTAGAGCGCTTACAGAATGTCTGTATAAGATTCATTTTCGGCCTACGGAAGTACGATCATGTGTCTTACTATCGTCAAAAACTCAATTGGCTTCCAATCCGCCGCCGTAGAGATCTTCACACTCTTTCTCTTCTCTTTAATGTTCTTTTTACACCTTCTTCTCCTTTATACCTCTCTCAAAAATTTCAATTTCTGGCTGAAGGCAGTGGCCACCGTCTGCGTTCGAGCGCGAATTTATCACTTGCCATCCCTCCTCACAAATCTCGAGGATACAACAAGTCCTTCGCAGTGCGTCCAGTGAAGCTGTGGAATGAGCTGCCTGTTTCGCTCAGGCAGGCACAATCGGTTGCGTCGTTCAAGGAGAGGTTAAAGAAGCTATGGCTATCTGATCTGACTGATTAATTTGTCTATATTTCTATTGTATAGTTGCTTTATATCTTTCTAATTCTTTCCAATGTTTAGTGTATTTTCCCCATTCCTTTTTGTGTAATATATGTATGTTTATCCTATACATTTTGTATGTATTTATATCCTTTATCTTTCTGGTACCTTGTTGTACATTTTGCTGCATTTGTCACCCTCTTTTCACTTTCTCCTCTCATCTACTCAAAGGTTAACTGGAAGAGATCCCTCAAAGGGATAAGTTCGCCTTTGTACTTCTTACTAATTGTATGTTATTTTTAATATGTCTTTTTGTACAATAAAGAGTTTACTACTACTACTACTACTACTATATGGTGCGGAATGTTGGCCCCTTAAAAAGAAGCAGGAAGATCAACTGCACGTAGCAGAAATGAAAATGCTGCGATGGTCAGGAGGCGTTACTCTGCTCGACAAAGTAAGAAACGAGTACATACGCGGTACCTTCCGAGTAAGACCAATTCCGGAGAAAATATGTGAGTCTGGATTGAGGTGGTACGGCCATGTAATGAGACGCCCAAAAGAGCACATGACGAGAACAGTGCTTGACATTGAAACCGGACCGAGAGGACGAGGCAGGCCCCGAGACACGTGGACATCTAAAATAAACCAAGATCTAGAGTCAGCCCAATTAGATCCACAGACGACCCAGGATAGAATGGCCTGGCGAAGATTGATTAGGAGAGCCGACCCCAACTGAAATGGGACAAGGCGAGGACAAAGAAGAGAGTTTCCAAGAAAATAGGCTGTGACAGACGGATAGACAGACACACGAGTGATCCTATTAAGGGTTCCGTTTTCTCCTTTTGAGGTACGGAACCCTAAAAAATGCTATTTCTAATAAAAACAATGAAGGTTATGAGATCTACTCTTGGGATTCGTTTTACTAACAATAATGTGCTTCTAGGTTCGTCGTCCGCCTCACCAGTTCACGTTCGACATGTTGCCTCTCTGTCGCACTTGTAAATTAGTACGTGAGTCTGACAGGGAGGCAACATGTCGAAGGTGGTTCGCGGTAGCCCCTCAGTATTGCATGAAAACCGCACGCTAAGCAAACGCTTTTACACTCAGGACAGAACAAACACTCTCATATGCTAATGTACCTACGAAAATTCACCGCAAATTGCTAGCTCAACAGTCCACCCTATAAAAAAGTCGTTACGTAGATGTGTTATGCGAGATGGGTCCTGTGATATAAACAAAAAATTAAACAGCGTATATGTGTGGTTTATAAAAAAAAAACATTTTTACTAAAAAACATAGCCTAATATGATGGGATGGGGCTAGGCAAAGTGACACAATTGAGCACAACGTTTTCGATTCACTTCAGTAGTGTGAATATATAAATATAAGTAAACAACTTACATACCCACAAAAATGAACGCTGAAAACCATTGACGTATATCTCAGGACGGGCTTACGGGCAATCATGGGCAATAAGAGTCTAACAAGTTGCGTTAAGGGGCCCACTGATTACCAGTCCGCCGGAAGATATCAGCCTGTCAGTTGTTCGGAGCTGTCAATTTTTTGTTCTAACTGACAGGCCGATATCGTCCGGCGGACTGTTTAATCAGTGGGCCCCTTTAGACTGCACGATTGGCTCGAATTCGTGAGGCACACAGCTGAACTAGTACCATTCTTAGTGCCCGTAAGGCCCGTCCCGAGATATACGTCAATGCTAAAAACAATACACTCCTTTTTTTGGGCAGTCGTGTAAAAAAAAAACGATTACACGTGTTTGTTTAGAGATTAGCAGTGCTGTGTAATGGTTTTCCAATAAAATGCGCTTCACAGCCAAATTCAAAATTATAGATTTGATAAGTATGTATTCTTCATGCCCTGTGGCTGTGGTTGACTACCTCATTTCAAACATAAATGGTTCCCTATCTTTTTTTCGTCGAGCCTTGGCGACATTTTTTTGCGTGCCCTTTAACTCTTTGAACGCCAACAACCCTCAAAGTGTAGGGTACTACACTAGGGTGTAGGTATACACACACAACATAGCGTGGTTAAAAGCAGTTTCTGAACTAACTTGACTTATTTACAGAGTTTTTAATTAAAGTGTCATGTACGCCGAGAGCTTTTTGCCGTCCCGGTGCAGCTTTTTATAACTTTGTAACTCAAAGTCGCATTTCGTTACGCCTACAAGCCTAGGGGCCCGATTCGGATTTTGAGCTAGACATCTATTAGATATCTATTAGACATCACCAAGATACGACAACGATATTTTTAAGATCTAACCTGTCAAATTTGACATTTACGTGATTCTGGAGAAACTCATCCAAGTCACATCTAATTGATATCTAATGGAAATCGTTCGTTCATATATATACAACGATATATATTAACGACATGTGGGATATTTTAACGTAAAAGTGACATTGGTTGCCCGAATTGAGCTGCAAAAGAGAACTAGTTGAAATATAAAAACTATAACGTATCTAGAATGGATCTAGTACGTGTCGTCTCTTGTGAATATCTTGAGTATTCGAACTGAATACGGCAGTAGGTCATGGAAAAGTTTCCAGTACCTACTATGTACTTTGTTACCTTAATATAATAAAAAATCTATAGTATTTTTACGGGCAATTTATTTGTTTAACCCTTAAATGCATGTTTTTTTCTTTTTGCCCGAAATTAATATATGTATCACATAATTGTTAGCCGTTTCTACGAAAAATAGTAAAAAAATTATATCATCGATTTTCACTGCAAAATCAGTGTTAAAAGTTGCATAGGCTAAATCATATTTTTGGAAATATATAGCTATTAGTAAAGGGTATAGGAAAAATCTTAACTGCCATCAGAAAGGTACACTAGGTATTTATGATGTTCCTATGATAAAGTTTGTAAATATAAAATAATTACAAACCCCGAAAAATCTGCCCAAAATCACATACTAAAAATCATCAACTTCCAGGTTTTTCCAAGTTTTCCGACATTTCGTCTACAGGGTGCTTCCTGTAACAGGAGCAATTAATTAAACTGTAGGCTGTACTCCTCAAACTGACCAACATTTGTTCAGCAACTTTTGAAAATAACTCATGTTTTGATTTACATTACACTTTAAAGTTTATTCTCACACGCAATGTATTGCAAATTTTGTTATGTTTAAAGCGTGACAAGCAACGTCAAACACACTGATGTCAGCGTACATTAACGGCAATATTTATTTTGTATGAAAAAGAGGAAGTCTAAAGGATTCATAATTTTCAAAAGTTGCTGAACAAATGTTTGTCAGTTTGAGGAGTACAGCCTTTAGTTTAATTTATTGCTCCTGTTACAGGAAGCAGCCTGTATAAACAAATGTAATTTTTATAAATTAAAATACCGCGTAAATTTATGTAATAATTCGGAAAATTTATTAGTTTTACTATTGAAATAATATACAGGAACAAATAGAATTTGTTTAACCCTTAATCTGGGAGCTGTCTAATGCTTTGTAGACATTTGGCAACACTATGCTTGATTTTTTTTGTGTGCTACGCTGATAGATAGGCCAATTCAGTATGGTAACATTTACTATCGTTAGATCTTTGAATGGAATTAAAAAAAAATTAATGCCAAGAAAGCTAAAATTACCCAGTATGTTCACAACTTCAAGGGCGCTTAGAAAAATAAAACATACTGGGTAATTTTATCTTTCTTGGCATTATTTTTTTTTTTAAATTCCATTCAGAGATCTAACGATAGTAAATGTTACCATACTGAATTGGCCTGTCTATCAGCTTAGCACACAAAAAAAATCAAGCATCTACCGCAATAATTCACGTCACCATAAATAAAAATCTCATCGTACTCGGCGATAGGTGAAAAATTAAAAAAAATCATAACTCCGAAAATACGAAAAATCGCGGAACATACATGGGGGTGATTCAGATAGCCCTCTAGGTCCTCTACCTCCCAGCTTCAGTATATCACTACTTCTTGGGACACCCTGTATAGTAGGTATCTCGTAATGATCGTCATACTAATACTAAGAGCGGTAAGAATAATAAATCAGAACGAATGTCAAATAAAATCAATTTTACATAAACTAAGTATACAATTTCAAACAATTATTACAATTTTAATTCCATATATTCGTCCACTGAATACAATGGGTTATTCAATAAAAAGTTCCTCAGTCGACGTTCTAATGCTTCGTCAGATATTTCAGTTCTTAATTCGGCGGGTAGACGTTCGTAATAAGTTGGGCCTATTACTCGCGGATTCTTACATGAAAGTGCCATGCGACGCGGCACTATTCGCAGTCTTATAGAGTGCGCAAAGAATTGGCACTCTATTTGTGTGCCGAACTCGACGCCGACCTCAAACCTCAAGATGGATTGCCGCATGGACATCTTAAAGATATCCACGATGTTGGGAATCGTGGGCGTATCGTACTATCAGGAGCACATCAGGACCTTCAATCGTGGATGACGAGGGCTTTTTAATGAAATACGATATTCAACTCACAGTATTTACTGGACAAGACTGAATACAAAACATAGCACACGTTACACTTCTTATCCAAAACAAACCAGTGGATTAGACCCAGGAACCGCCACAGACGTCACCTTCTCCCGTATATTGCATCATTCCACAATCATTCCCATCACCTTTACCACCTTGATCATATTAATACTTATTTAAAAACGACATACCAACTTACAACTTATTGTTTTACGTTCTAACATTATTGTTCTATTGGCTGCCGTGCCGGTAGTTACCGAAGGGGAAATGGACAAGACCATGGCTTGGCCATTGCTCAACCTACCGTCAGGCCAGTACATGGATCAATTTGTAACTGCGGTTAAAACGCCTTAAGTCATCAAGTTTTGAGATTTTTGAAAACCTCATAAGTCATAACATATCACGCTACCTACGCTACGCCACGTCACGCTATCATTAGTCACTTATACGTTATCCTCGCGACTTTATACCGAATTAAATCAGTAAATGATTAATGATATGGTGACAAATCCATCATAGCCCCGCAGAAGATATAGACAGCAAGTATATACAGAGTAAAAACGATGACTGATCCCATTCAGCCCTCACCACTCCAGGCCCCGTAGACAATACGCCAATCGCTAACGCTACGTAGCGAACGAGACACAACTGTCACTGTCGCACTAATATGGAAGACTGATAGAGAGAGACAAAGCGTTTCGTTGTCGAAGCGATAGCGATTGTAACTTGGCTAGGCTGGCTGGCCCCTCACAGTTTAAGGGCGAAGTTCAACAGTCCGTCATTGGTAAAAAATGAGAATACGACGGGATCCTAGGCCAAGGCCACTGGGAATTATTCCTTTAAAAACTGATGTAAAAAAGGGCCCCAGTAAAAGGAAGCAATTAAAGGACTTAGTTGAAAAGCTTTTATTAATAAATCAAGCTTATTTTTTGGCTTTTTTCTCTAAGCACTAAGTATTATGGCACTCAAATACTTTGAAATCTCGTCATTACCGCCAGTCTTAAGAAATCTTGAGGTAAAATGCTTACTCGGCTGGACACTAGGGGATTATTTCGCTTATTGCAAGACATGACTAATAATCCTTAAACACAAAAAGCTGTATAAAAAAACCAATGCTTATTCATTTTGCTTTGTAATTAATGCATTGGCTGCGAGAAACGAAAAAAATTACATGGGTACGAGTATAACGATTCAGCTCACGCATATTAAAAAGGTGAAAATGCCGTAAACATATGCTGTAAATACCTACGACTGTTTACTGTGGCCCCGTAGACAACATGCCAATCGCTAACGCTCCGTAGCGAACGAAACGCAACTGTCACAGTCATAATTATATGGAAGAGTGACAGAGAGACACAAAGCGATTCGATGTCGAAGCGATAGCGATTGTGACAATCGCTTGCTCTTCCCTATTAGTGTGAGAGTGACATTTGCGTTTCGATCGCTACGGAGCGTAAGCGATTGGCATGCTACGCGGCCTGGCGGCCTAGCCAAGGTGACGATCGCTATCGCTTCGCCATCGAATGGCTTTGTGTCTCTCTATCACTGTTACATATTAGTATGACAGTGACAGTTGCGTTTCGTTCGCTACGGAGCGTAAGCGATTGTCATGTTGGCTACGCGGCCTGGTTCAACCGTGTTACCGACCCACTACAAGCTATCAAGGGTTTGAAGTAGCACAAATTAAGAGTTAAAATTTTCATTACGTGCGACTAGCGCTTTTCAAACCGTTGAAAAGTTTTGAAGCAGTAATACTACAATTTAATTTCCTAACCGCGTGCAATTTCAATATTGTAGGATTGTATTTTTCATTTCTACGAAAGTATTTATTCCGTTCCCGGTACTGATGATTGATTTGCGGCACTGATACGATTGATAATAGCAGATAAATAAAAATACTATGTAGGTACTTCAAAATAAGGTAATTTTAACAGCCTGCCATAACATGTTACCTATTTAAAATATTTAAATTGTGCACTTGTTTTTTTTTTAATTAAATAATTAATACGTACACAGATCGACCATCTTCGACACTAGGCTTGTATTGGCGGGTATTAGACGACGATATATACTTAGTTATATACGATATATACGTACATAGAAAACATCCATAACTCAAGAACAAATATTTTTGATAAACACAAATGCCCTTATCAGGATTCGAACCCGGGATCTCCTATATGGATGTATGGCGGCGGTCACGTGGGGCACATCGCAGAAACGAGAAAACACCAACGAAACAAAACTACACTCAGTAACAGTGAAAACGATTCACCTTATAAAAAGTGCTATACGAGTGACCCGTTTTTAATGCCCTAGAGTGTAAATGGAGACAGTGAACAAGACAAAGGAGTAAGTAGAGTTTCTCAAGTGATTATCTTTAGAATCTCACCAACTTAACTAATTCGAGTTTTAGCAAGCTGAATAACAATCGAAAGTTTAGTTGAGTGAGTTACTACAGTTCTCGCAATAATGAGGTCAAACTCACCTTTATTATCAGGAGTTGTATTTCACTAGGTACTCCAAATTTTCTCAAACAGTGCTCCAAACTTGCTCATTGAGCCAAATGATTCCCAACGATTTTAAAATGTAAACATTCCGCTACCTACTGAGAAAATTACGCCGCGTTGTGGTAGTATATACCTATATAAACAGTGAAAAATACATTTACAGTACATATGGGGCTACTTTTCCGCACTAGTGCGTAAAATAGCACTTTTCGTGTGTATGTCAAAAGTTTAATGGGCCATATGTACCTACTGTAAAACGTAGTACGATACACGTGCGAATAGGTACCTAATTCGCAACTCGTGTCGATTTAGCATTCTCTTTGGTCGTGTTTTAATTTATCGCCACTCGTTTCGAATTTCCTCTTTTCCGCACTTGTATCGTAAATAACTATATTTTATAGTTAAATATCAGTTATAACAGTTTTTTTTTTCAACTCCCCAACTTAACTAATTCGAGTTTTAGCAGGTTGAGTGAGTTACTAGGTACAGTTCTCGCAATGAGGTCTAACTCACCTTTATATATAGTAGGTACTCCAAATTTTCTATAACAGTGCTCCAAACTTGCTCATTGAGCCAAAAATATATAAGCAATGTTTATAACATTAAATTTTACCACCAGTCCCAAATTCCAGATAGTATGATAACTTCAACAACAGGTTGGAAAGCTCATTAGCTGCGGTGAAATATTAATGGAGTCGTGACTGCAATTGCAAACACACAGAATATTTAAATTAATACCTACACAGGGCTGCCGCAGATACACTATCACAGAACGGGGCGCATCTTATTAAGGCCCCGTGGGTTTAGGGTCTTATTTCACTCTCTCGGAGCGTAAGCTCTAGCGAAACTGTGCGCGCCCGAGATCGTGGATATCACGATATTCACGATTTTGAATATGGAATATTACGCGAAACTCTGCGTAGGTGGCGCCACTCCCACAATAAGTCACAATCTAAGGGTCTACCGCAAACGAGAGAGTCGAAATTTTGTTATCTAACCTCTCTGTCACTCTTGCATATTCGAGCCATAAAGAGGCTGATAGGCGATAGCTGAGTTTCGATTTCGCGTTTCCCGGTAGGCCCTTTGTAAACAAACCGCGTTGATGTATCAACGTCATATTTGATTGTCTGTGAAAACTTGTCAAATAACAGTTTAAGGTACCTACAGTATGTATAAGTTACTCTATGGTTTACTAAAGGCGCTAGTGCTGCACTCTGGCGATAAAACATTGTTATATTTAGACGAAAAAATATGCGCAGTTTTAGAATCAATCAGCTTTTGTGCAAAAACTGCAAAAACAGTTGCATATTTTTGAATGCGTTTTAGACCTACGTTCGTAATTTTTTAGGGATGTAACGATACATGATTTTGCCGATACAGTACTTCTAAGCGTCGACACAGGGCGGACACGCCATACATCAAAAATGATTTGCGTTATATGTGTGCGCGGCATGTCTGTACACGCGTCATTGAGTTTCTGACGGAATCCTGACATGCTCTCAGTAGAGCGACTTACGCACACATTCATGTCCCGGCCTGTCGCGGGCGAGGTAATCCGAATCGGGGCGGGGCGGTGCGTGTCCGTTCTGTATGATAATACTATTACTTATAGGTGATTGGTCTGTGCTTTCTAAGTACATCATTCTGGTTGACGAAAACTTTTCTAAAACCCGAAATAGCCCAGTAAAATCCCAGTAGGCTCCAGGCTAATATAATTTCATCCATTAACACAACGTGAAAGATAACTGCCTCGTTCATCATTTTAATTGTTCGTCGGTTTTTAGGGTTCCGTAGCCAAATGGCAAAACACGGAACCCTTATAGATTCGTCATGTCTGTCTGTCTGTCCGTCCGTATGTCACAGCCACTTTTCTCCGAAACTATAAGAACTATACTGTTGAAACTTGGTGAGTAGATGTATTCTGTGAACCGCATTAAGATTTTCACACAAAAATAGAAAAAAAAAACAATAAATTTTGGGGGTTCCCCATACTTAGAACTGAAACTCAAAAATTTTTTTTTCATCAAACCCATACGTGTGGGGTATCTGTGGATAGGTCTTCAAAAATGATATTGAGGTTTCTAATATCATTTTTTTCTAAACTGAATAGTTTGCGCGAGAGACGCTTCCAAAGTGGTAAAATGTGTCCCCCCCCCCTGTAACTTCTAAAAAAAGAGAATGATAAAACTAAAAAAAATATATGATGTACATTACCATGTAAACTTCCACCGAAAATTGGTTTGAACGAGATCTAGTAAGTAGTTTTTTTTGATACGTCATAAATCGCCTAAATACGGAACCCTTCATGGGCGAGTCCGACTAGCACTTGTTTATCCTCCAATACGTTCGACTTTCGCCGTTCAGATAAAATTTGAGCGCTCGAGATGAGATTGCGAGATTTAACTTTTAGGAAGCAATTTATAACAAGGGATCGGACGTTTTCCTGCTGACGTGAGCTGTTTTATCATATTTCGATCAGCCTTATTATCAGAACCTCATTAGTGGACTTATCTGTGTCACTCATAGCCTACCAAACGAAGGAAAATCGGGGGAAATAATTCTTGTATAAGCAAATTACGGCATAATTGTAGGGAGTGGTGTTGTAAACAACATGCTAAAAGTACTGATGGGTGCGGGTGAAGCTATGGGACACGGCACAGATTAAAATCCATCCAATATTTTTGATAATTAAACGATATTTATTATGATAAACACGTTACATCCCTCGCTACGCATCCTCGCACATCTCTGGTGGAGACGCAGCCTTACTGGCGCTTTTTGCTACAGTAGGTACCTACGTGTTTCATCTAAATGGGCCAGCGAATAAGATACCTCCTATTCTGATAAGTAGTTTAAATATGATTCTTATGAAAAGTTTTACCAGATGTCGTAAAAAGGTCCATCTTAAAACTGCGTAATATTAAAAAACTTCAGTTAGGTCACAGACCGGTTCCTATATTTCAAGAAGAAATAAATTATTTTGAATAAGCAGTTTACTTTTATGAATACGCAGACAAATTGTTGCCTTTTCCACAAGGAGGTGCATAACAAAAGGAAAATACACAATTGTGCAAAAATATCACGTTTCTAGACTTTTAGTTGAGAAAAATATATGCAAGTTTATCTTTGTGTCCAGGTTCTTGACATTACGAATCGTGTAGGTACTTCAATGCAAGAAAAATATTGTAAGGTTAGCATCTATTGAGTTAGCTGCATATCGATTCATCAAAAGAAATAGTTTTTAGCGCTAATATGTAACCTAGATATTAATATAGGCATTGAGGCTCTCAACCCGGAAGCCCTGGGTTCCAGGTTCAAATACACTGTTGTTAGTTTTGTTTCTCCTTTGGGTTGGGAGGTTAGACGGTATTCGCTTTCGTAATAAAAATCAGAGGATCTACCGCGAAAAACGAAAATCCAAATTTTTCGGCCTCTATCGCTCTTGTCAGGCATGGCTCACTCCGCGATTTCGTCGCATCGCGGTAGCTAAAAGTAGGTATATCCGTACCACACCAATTTTGGTGGCTAGCCATAAGCCGCGCGTGGCGCTGTCGCCACCTAGCGGCCATATCTGTCCTGATCGTTACAGACGCGTTTTGTTAGAGATTGAGTCTTCTGTACCTAGGATTATTTATTCTGTGCTCTTGTATACAAGCAAAATTTATATTTCGATTTCCGCCCTTTCCCTTCGTAGCTGTGGAAATTCTTGAGATTAAGGGGCATGGCATAGCACACTGCGTCCGAACGACGACGTGCGAGCGGGATGTCGCTATAATACGCGCATAGCGTTGTCTCGCTCAAACTTCGGAGCGACGTGCAAATCGGACGCGGTGTGCCATGCCTCTAACTTGCCGAGTGTCAAAAACCACTGCACCATTCATGGCAAAAAGCTGGCAGATTCCGGAGATATCAAATATTTTGCTTAAGTATACATCCGCCGCATGTGACAACCCTATATTCACGCTGCCGCCGCAGGTTTATATATAAACGTAGGTTAGGTATAATATTTAGAAGTTAAATTAAATTGAAACGGCGGCAAAATAACTTGCAAACACATAAACAAATGTAATGTATACAATGCATACGTGAATAAGTTTTACATGCGATTACCAACCACAAAACACCTCATGAATTTCAAACAAGTAGAGAAGCGTAGGTGTTTTAAATTTACCGTTTTAAAAAAATGTGAATAGGTGACATGTAATACAAAACATGTAAGGTCAACCGAGGTAAATGCGTCACTTGAGATAAATGCGTCTTTTAAAGATTTTTTCTAAACGGAACATTTTAGAACTATAGCAACCCTCTCTGTTTGAAGTGTGGTTACTGAACTTTGAATGCAGACGGCTATAATATGTAGTTCTAAAATGTTCCGTTTAGAAGAAATCTTTAAAAGACGCATTTACCTCGGTTGACCTTAATACTGAAAAGACGGCTCATGGTACATGGTACAAGAGACAGGTAGAGTGGAGACCTTTGGGATAGTCGCGCCCAGCAGGGAAGCCAAAAATGCGTTGGTATGATGATATTTAGAGAAGGGCAGAGGGGCTACCGCGAACCACGTTCGACGTCTTGCCTCCCTGTTACACTTACGTACGAATTTACGAGTGCGACAGAGCGGCAACACGTCGAGCGTGGTTCGCGGTAAGCCCTCTGGAATTGGGAGGTGGTGCACCGAGCCCGCCGAGCCGCGTTAGAAAAAGACTCGCGGCCCAAAATCGATATCTACTATAGAAAGCTGGGGACATTGACTTATATCTCAGGACTGGCCTTACGTGCACTAAAAATGGTACTGTTCAGCGGTCACTCACGAATTCGAGCCAATCGCGTAGTCTAACGCAACTAGTTGCTTGCGACCAATCGCGCCGCCGCGCGCGCGTGATGCGAACTCATCAACCAATCGCGTTGCAGCATTTCCACACTGCTGTACTGGCTAGGGTTTGCTCCCGGTACTGAATTTGTATGGCGAGAACCGGGAATTTCCGGTTCTCGCCATACAAACTCAGTACCGGGAGCAAACCCTGGTACTGGCTCCATTCATGCTCCATTCTTATTGCCCGTAAGGCTAAGCCGGCTTCCCATGGCCCGTTTTTTCACAGTTCTGACCGCGCCTCTACAGGCCGACAGATCGTGGGAACGGTCGCATCCGACGAGGCCTGTGGTCGCCTGTCGTCACCCGTCCGATCCGTCGGGAGTCGGTAACTTCAAAGGCGCGTCGCAGCGCGGCGCGACGGTGCCTGTCGCGGCCTGTAGGGGCGTGTCTGCGTCGGTTCATTTCACCTGGGACAGCGCGTGCGCGTACACGCACATGTGATGGAGTGGACGAACGATATTATATTTGAGTTTTTAACTCTCTTCGAAAATGAACCAGCGCTTTGGAATAGCTCGTCACCACAGCATAAAAACAAGAACGATGTGCATGATGCGTGGTTACGGATAGAAACTAATTTAAAAAGTGGAACTATACCTATCCCGGAGTTGAAGAAGAAAAAAGAAAATTTGATGTCTACCTACAGAAAGCTGAAAGCTAAAATCGAGTCTATGAAAACGGGCACTGATGATATTTATAAACCGGAATGGCCATTCTGCGACATAATGGCAAAATTTTTGGATGACGTATATAAACCAAAAAAGACTAAAACTGCAATAATGGTGAGTAACTTTTATTTGTCTCCACTAATATTATAAAGAGGCGACCGGAAATAGGTTGACCTTTGGCTGACTGTACAAAGGACGAATTGCGTATGCCTTGGTTAACCTATGAATAGTTATTCTGCCACGAAACTGCGCCATTAGTTACAAAGTGTTCAGCAAATTTATCTCTGACGCTCTTGGCAGTAACGGCAGCTCTTCTTAGTAAAGATCTCATTGGTAGTAGGGAACTCATTCCTTCTTGGTCATTTCGCCAAGAGCCAGGTTGAATAACCCCTTCATGATCAGTGTCAAAAATTCCCATTGGTGTGTATATTTGCCTTGATTTTTTAGATCTCCTTAGAAAGTTGTGTAATAAGACACAAGTCATAACTATGTCCGTTACTTTGTCGGGTTGTAACAGAATAGGTTTCCTTAGTACTCTGAAAACAGAAGACATGATTCCGAAAGCGTTTTCGACTATTCGTCGAGCTCTTGACAGACGGTAGTTGAAGACTCTTTCTTTTGTTCCTTTGTTATGATTCCCAGCACATGGCTTCATCATGTTAACAGTTAGGGCAAATGCACTACCAGCTACGAAAAAGTAGGGCATCTTTTCTTCTTGTGATGGTAAAAAATCTGATTGTGGTAAATCCAATTCAGAACGACTTAGTTTTTTGTAGAACTCCGTGTTTCTGTACATGTCGCAGGTAAATGATCAAAACAGAGATTTGAACAAATCTCTAAGGGATATGATCAAATCACGCATGATGTTAAAATGACAAATTCATATCATCATTTCCCTAGAAAAATTCAGTCATTTGACCAAATCACTGACTCAGTTTAGTGAAAAGACAAAATCGGCCAATAAACGCGAAACGCTTTTTCATTTCACTAGATTTGTTTAGGAATTTGACAAAATCCCTAACCACGACAGTAAGTTGACGAAACGAACTTAAAAAGTCAACTTGTTTTATTATTTCGCTAAACAGGTTTAGTGAAATGATAAAGTCTCAACTGGAAGATGGTATATGGTAATTTGATTAAATCTCTGAAAGGTTTAGTGAAATGACGAAAGCAAGTACAGAATACAACAGTTTACTCTACAGTTAAGCGATTTGATCAAATCTCTGACTAGATTAAGTGAAATTTTTCGAAATTATGACGCCGACAGATGTACCGATTTGGTACAGATAATTTTTAATACCTATTTAAAACAATCCCCGGTACATTACTTCCATCTAATGGACCTCTGTCTACCTTAGGGACGTCCACCAACACGCTTGATTTGATTAGCAACTCTTTAAATTTGTGCAGAGAAGTCTCTTTTATTTTTTCAGCCATATTTTCAAAAAATTTCACTTAATCTAGTCAGAGATTTGATCAAATCGCTTAACTGTAGAGTAAACTGTTGTATTTTGTCTTGCTTTCGTCATTTCACTAAACTGTTCAAAGACTTAAACAAATCACCATATAGGTACTATCTTCCAGTTGAGACTTTATCATTTCACTAAACTTGTTTAGCGAAATGATAAAACTAGTTGACTTTTTAAGTTCGTTTCGTCAACTTACTGTCGTGGTTAGGGATTTTGTCAAATTCCTAAACAAATCTAGTGAAATGAAAAAGCGTTTCGCGTTTATTGGCCGATTTTGTCTTTTCACTAAACAGAGTCAGTGATTTGGTCAAATGACTGAATTTTTCTAGGGAAATGATGATATGGATTCGCCATTTTAACATCCTGCGTGATTTGATCATATCCCTTAGAGATTTGTTCAAATCTCTGTTTTGATCATTTCCCTGCGACATACACACCACCATCGCCATCGCTTATCCTTCCCTAGCAACTACAATCCACAAAAATAAACTTGTAGCCAGCGTCAACCAAAGCTAAAAGTACTATGCTGAATGTTCCTTTATAGTTGATATATTCTGATCCACTGTGAATAGGACTTTGCATCACGCAATGCTTTCCATCTAGTACCCCTAGACAATCAGGGAAGTTCCACTTGCCGTTAAATTCTTCTGCAATCTCCAACCATTCATGTGATGACCGTGGCAGCTATAACAAAATAGTATGTTTATTGTAAATAAGGGCAAATAATTGTCGATTTTTTTTATCTTTCGCATTCGATTTCAGACAGTTCATATAAAAGGTTTATATTTCAAGTGACAAATTTTAAAGCTATAGCAAGAGGTAAAAAGTTAGAAAACAAGGTGCACAAAAAAAGTCTCACAATAATATATTTCGTTCTCGATTGCTTTCAGATATCAGATGAGATGAGAGTGAAGATCATAGTAAGGACGATGAATCAATCCAAAATTTAGATAGTAGTGAAGAACAGGACATTGCATTCAGAACTCCGAAAATAATCCCAAAGAAAAAAAGGAAAGTAGATGAGACTCAAAATCGTATGGATGAAGCATACACTATTCTCAAACAATTTGGCGAAAAGTCACGAAAAGATGTATCTTCATTGTATTGTGATTTATTAGCAGAAAAATTGAGGGGTCTACAGGATGACACACGAGAAGTAGCCATGTTAGAAATAGACAATTTGGTGTTTAATCTGAAACGACGAGAAAAAGAACAACAATTTCATCAACCAAATTATTATACTGGAGCGACTGCCATCATACCTCTGCGACCCTTGAGCCCCTATCTTTCGCCACAATAATCGCCAAGTATCCAGTCTGCACAGGGTTTGCCAATTTATCCACCTTCATTCTATTCTCAACCATCGTCTTCATCGCAGTCTCCGGTCTACCAAAGCCTCAATTTACTAACTCCCTCACAAGCACCATACACTCAAACCATTCCTAATCCGCAACAATCGCCAAGTATCCAGTCTGCAACTCTGCACAGAGTTCGCCAAGTTATCCACCTTCATTCCATTCTCAACCATCGTCTTCATCGCAGTCTCCGGTCTACCAAAGCCTCAATACACTCACTCCCTCACAAGCACCATACACTCAAACCATTCCTAATCAACAACAATCGCCAAGTACCATTCAGACTTCAGATTCACCATCACTAAAAGATTTTTATGAGAATTATGAGTCTCAAAATGGAGATTTTTCTTGAAATAAATATTATTAAGAACGTAACTTGCTTTTATTTCTTCCTTTAATTCTTGCATTATGGCTTTGCAGACGTCGTCAACGCATCTTGAGACTGTTTGTATTGAAACCTTAAATAAGTATGAGAGGCTTTTGTAACTATCTCCAGTAGCCAGAAATCTGAGTGCAATAGCAAATCGGGTTTGAGTCGGAATGCACTGTCTCATGTTCGTATCAATCTTTGAGATATGAGGGCCAATCTTATTTAGAAGGAACGTGAAATCATCTTGACACATTCTGCAGAAATTTTCAAATGTTCTGCTAGGTTCCCGTACAAAATCACTCAGCATATCAGTTGCATTATATCTGTAAGTAATAAAGAAAGATATGATTCTAATACTAGAATACAGGGTGATCCAAATATCGACGTCCAAAATATTTTTTTAGATTCCTCACATCGTGGGCTATCAGAATATACCCCATGTATGTTAGCCGATTTTTCGTAGTTTTCGAGTTATGAATTTTTGAACTTTTGACTTTGGTAAGAAATTCCGGGGTGAACCAATTAATTTATTAAAAGAAAACTATTCAACTTTTTTTGAATGTTTCTTTTTGTAACATAATTCTGTATAAACGGCGCAGTAGCTAAAAAAATCAGAATCCTCACTTGGCTACGAGTTGGAAAAAAAGACAAAAGTCAAAGTTTTGCGCTCAAGCATGTAAAGTTTAGATTTTGCGCCTACCTAAATAAATAGTTATTTGTACAACAAGAGATCAAAGTTTGATATTTCTTCGAGTGCTTATTTTGAGTCCCGTGCAAGCGAAAGATTCTCAAACTACGAAAAATCGGCTAACATACATGGGATATATTCTGATAGCCCACGATGAGGAATCTAAAAAAAATTTTGGACGTCGAGATTTGGACCATCCTGTATAAGGAGAATATACATAATCGGGTTGAATTAGTTAAAATTACCAACCTTGATCGGCTCTTGTTGAATGACGACACCCAGGGCCGGATTAAGCATGTCGGGGCCCCTAGGCAGTGCAATGCTCGGGGCCCCCTTACAGTCAATTCTACATACATAATAGGATGTAAGTTTGCGATTTTAATTTCAACCTTCAGGTGTCAGTTGAGCCGATCCGAACATGCCGAGCGATGTCTTTTTCGCTCTTATTGCGTGGACATAAAGCTTTTTTCTATCAGTTTTTGTCGATTTCTTTTTGCGTCAAGTGTGGGGAGAGCCCTTTTTTTCTCAATTGGTAGTTAAATATTTTGTCAGGCTGAACAGCGATTGTCCGACCATAAGAATCCGAATTAGGTAAGTATGTAGGTATGTTTAAAAAACGTTGGCTACATTTATGTTAAAATTATAGTGCAATATTACAATTTACTCTTTTAGAAATAATATTAAACACATTACAAAACAAACATGCATTCCTTTTCTTTTTATTATAAACGTTCACTCAAGAAAAACCGATTATCTTTATTGATTATTTAATAATCACGTAAATTATTTACACTTTACATAAATTTACTCTTAAAAGTATCTAAGAAAATAGCTTTAATTCATTGCCTATGTGATTTATTTTCAACCCAACTTTTATCGGGGTGTACAACTTTGAATAAAATGGCCCACATCCACATTTGGTTATATACCTATAATATTACCGAAACGTAAAGTTTGTTTTATAAATGTTAAGTTGATAGCAAATAGCATACCAATCAGCATAAAACGTACATAAATTGAAACGTTCGTCCCTCAAGTATCTCGAAGTTTATATTTCTCCATTTGTAAAATTAATAAAACTTGAGTTTGTTAAGAAACAAGTACTTAAACAACAGAAATCAGGCCAATTCATGAAACACTACGAGAGTAGTAAGAGGCGGAGCGTCAAGTGGGTAGAGAAGTTTATGGTCACACAAATGTAGTCATTACTCTAGTTTCCGTCCATGCTCTAGTTTTCGTCCACTTGACAGATTAGCAAATAATATATTTGATTTTTAATTTACTACTTGCGAAATATAATTTTTATGTAAATATATATATTTAATTATTTATATTACGCTGTAAAGGGTTCGAAACGTCGGGATATAGTATAAATTCAATATACGCGATGTAAACCGTTTTAATAGTTTTATTTCGATAAATATATTGTTTAGACATTAAGAATTGCAATAAGTCCAAATTTGTGCAGTAATGTAGGTTTATATTAATTTGTACCCCGCAGCAAACATAGGGAAAAAGTGGTTTCAGTTAAATCTCACAAAATTTTAGTATGATGTTAATTTGGCTCTACTGATTATTTTTTTGTATGGGCACAACTCTCTCAGAAGTATACTTTCAGAAATAATCAAGTATATAATTTTCTATTTACGCGACATGTTTTCTAATAAAATCGATATATTGTTATGACACGCACTGACAGTTACTGACGTTATAAGGTGCAGCCACCAACTGTCACTTATGTACGCTTGTTTAAGCCCGTGTATTTTTGATTCTTCCCGATGGTGAGACTACCGGATGAATTATAACAGTCAGTCATGGTAGATTTGGTTCATACCATAGAATTAGAATAGACAAGAACAACTGTCAATCTTCAAAAGTGCGACCAAAAATGAAATGCAAGTGTGTGCGTAAATTGTCTATGTGAGATCAAAAATAGTGATGTCATGTTACAACATATTAATAATCTGTCGGTGTTTGATTGCTTTATCGACTACTTTTTCAAATGTGTTATTTTAAACGTTAAAATTCTACGACATTATGATGTATAAAATAACACGCACTGCGTGTGCTATCAAAATCGTTACAGCCTTATCTTAGTCTAACTCAGCGGTTCTCAATCTTTTTTTTTACGGAACCCTTTTGGAAAGCGAAATACTTGATGGAACCCTACAATAAAACAATAGTTTTTAGAAGTGTATTTTTTTTATTAATAAGCATAATAATTATGCTTATTTTATTATTCTAAATTATTCTAAATTCTTGCGGAACCCCTGCAGGGGTGTCGCGGAACCCTAGGGTTCCGCGGAACACACTTTGAGAATGGCTGGTCTAACTCTTACTGTGTTGGAAAGTGAAGTTTAAATTGACTGCTAAACATCTGCACCTTCAAAAAGGTATAACAATCGTTATTATTTGAAGTCGGTTATAAAGGTTAATATCTTAATTATGTCTTGTGAAGAAATGATTACATAGCTATATTAATATACCGACAAGTTATCGATACTGTCATCTGAACATTTTGTCAAGCCCTAGCGTAAAGTAACAGTTTATGTTTTTACACAAAATATTTTAAATTATTGAGTAATATGATAAAATATTAGCACACAAAGGAAGAAAAACTTATAATCAATTGTATAAACCGGCTTCTTACACTTTTTATGCTGTTAATTTGACAAAATATCATTAAGAAAATTTCGCTCGGAATATCATTATTCCTCTGAAATAAGTATTTGCTAGGTTTATTTGGCCCCGTGACACTGAAATCCGGTACACTACAAGACACTATCTTCATAGTATTACTTTATCAAATAGTTTTCTTCCGAATTTGTGTATATTTTTCAAATTGAAAATTACGGTGATACGCTCTTGGCCGTCCGCGGCCGTCGTCAAACTCAAAAATGGTCACGTTTTCTCATTTGTAGTCTGACTCTTTCGCACTCATGCGATGTTCATATACGTGATGGCTTCCCTTTCGCACACTTCAGCTGTCTGTCAAGCGCGAGCGCGAAAATGACAAGTCTGTGGTTCATACATAAATAATGCATCGTCATCACGAAATGTTATATGATATTTATAATATATCTGTCACGTTGACATCGCATGTTATCAATTATCTATGTTACGAACGATATGCAAAACAGGACAAAGAGGAGGAACTACTTAAAAATGGTTAACAAACACATATTTTGTATAAAACAAATACGATTATTTCTGAAAGTATACTTCTGAGAGAGTTGTGCCCATACAAAAAAATAATCAGGAGAGTCAAATTAACATCATACAAAAATTTCGTGAGATTTAACTAAAACCACTTTTTCCCTATGTTTGCTGAAGGGTCCTTTAGTCAAGTGGGCGAAAATTGACGCATCTACCCTATGTCCACTGCGAAGAATGCGCCAAATGTTGGCACTGTTATATGTATATTCAAATAAACTTAACACGTTAACAGTCCCCATACAAATTGTTTCAATTTCCTCGTAGGTTTGTAAGTTTTCGCCCTTGTACCGACCGATACCTGCTAATTGTTTTCCATCGTATTATGTCGTAAACCTTCGTATTATCGTATTTGTCATGCTACGTCAGTCAACCTCAGTACTTTTTGTACCGACACTGACTGAAATAGCAAGACACGTTCGTACGTTTCGATGAAAATACGATGATAAATAATTACATATATGTACACTACCATATATTGTATCGTTAACCATTTCTGGGTCACTTAGGTAGTAACTTCACACAGTTACGGCTCGGCCACGACATTGAGCGACTTGCGACGGCGGCAGCGATAACAATAGGTTGGAGCGAGACACAGTGATCGGACCTTTCGTTCCCACCTATGGTTGTCGCTGCCGCCATCGCCAGTCGCGCAATGTCGTGGCCGAGCCGTTAGAATGATATGAGATCTCTTGCGGTTGAGTTGTCACTGAAACAAAGTACGAAAGTACGAAATGGCCCAGAAATTAAATTGGTTGACTATAATACTGCACACAGTTCCAAGCCTAACTATGACGCTGCGCGTTCATCAGAACTTTTTTAATTTCTTAGCAACCTTTTAGTATTGGCTTGGCCGAGCTGAGCTTATTTCACATTTATCCTTTCCTATAGGTACTTCCAAAATAATCACAAAAGTTTTAAGGCGGCACTTACCATAAAGAAACTCTACCTACTTTAGGAAAGTTCTACACCTTGTAAATTGTTTTGAATTTCGGTGAAATTCATGCATTAATTTATGTGCGATATAAGATAGACGTTTAATTTTAATCTGGGCTTAGAGATTAACCTTTATCCAAGCTTAGGGTATTTTCAATGGGCTTAACGTATTTTGCCATCTAAACTGTTTCCATCCTCTATAATTAACGGTGCCGTGATATTTTACTACGTGACGTTTTTCTATTCTATTCTATATTTAATAGATATGTACTAATAAATGAAATATACGATTTATTTATTAAATAACATAATAATAACAGCATAGGTACCTTCAGATCCACAGCGCAGGCTTCGTCATCATACAGAAAGCTCATCCACCTCAGGTTTCGTCAAATTAAAATGCATATTTTCACAATGTCATCCGCAACACGCATCGTCAAATTATAAAGGAAATTGGTCATTACAAAATACATAATAATAAGCCACAAACCTATATCCTAATCCGGTAAGTACCCGGCACAAATGTCCCCAAGATACCAGCGGCGTTCCCGCGTTGAATAGCCAACGATATTTATATGCTGGACCAGGTACAAACCAGACCTAGGATCGCAACCCCTATCCCCCACTAAATCCCTATCCCTATATCCCTATCTATCTAAATGAAATAGGTAATTTCGACACCATTGTATGAAATAGCTAATTGTATTTTGTAATTAGGAAAGTAAGTGATATTGCACTTTTATATTATATTTGTTTATTCGTTTGTACCTAAAGACTGTCTCTGTTTTTATTTTTTATTACAAAAGTGCCTTAAAACAGACAAAATCAATTATTTTGTATGAAAAAGGTTACAGATAAGATATCCTGTTCGGAAAAGAGGCAACACAACTGACTACATAGATATGTCGCAATATGGGCTGACCCCTGCACATCACATCTTACTGGAGGGTGCCACATATAAGCCAGAGAAGAGGTCTTCAATAGCACGGAGCCTTGCACCCCTAGCAGCAATGTTGGGCCCGGGCCGGAATGCAGCGATGAGGGGCAGGCCAAGAGAGGACCTACCGATCATACCTACCGGTACACCAATGCGCCTTCTGCGGGTACTCCACCCGGAACCGCAATATAAACCGCCACCTTAAGACCAGGCACCGGGGACTAGAAGGGAGGCAAGAGAGGATGGTATTTACGGTACGTCCTATGGATATTTCAGGGTAAGAGAGCTAATAATGGCGTACTACCCACCGGAGCATGCCCCACCACCTGAATATGTCAGGAGGGCTTATTCCCACTAGTTACCACCAAGTTGTTATCAGTGGTAATACTGGGAGTTTTTTTCCCACCTTTTACCACAAAAAATCCCAGTAGTTAGAGCTAACGGATGACGACGGGGAATACCTGCCAATAGTGCCAATGGAGGAACCATTTGAGGGTTCAAGAATCTCGTGGATTTCCTCTTCAAGGGAAAATAGATCCTCCGGAACGGAACTCACGAGCCCAAATTCCGTAAGGGCGGACACCCCGGCGACCAGGAGGTGGAGGCAGATGGAGCTGATGTTCCAGGGCCCCACAACAACCGGCACACCGAGGACAAAGGAAGGACCTTACCAGCAGTGCGTGTTCTGTGGCTACTATACGAAAACTAGAAATATACACAGACATCTCCGGAACATACACGGAAGAGGGATGGGAGCCCACGAGAGCGTCCAAGTGTTCGCCTACTAAGGTTACTTCAGGACTACCAACCCTCACAAATTCTGCCCACCAAGGGAAATCCTGGTGCAAATGCATAGGGTGAATAAATTATGGCTTAAAACGACAAAGGCCTAGGGAGGGCAAAGCCGACCAATCTAACCTCAAACACGGTAGCACACTACACGTAAAATAATACACATGTTGATTTCTTGACTTCTGTAACAGTCTAATAAATAAAGTTTTGCTTACTTATGTTTATATTTAAAGTTTTCTTCGGTCACCAGCACAAATATTGAAGTAGAAAACAAAAATATTCTGTTAAATAAGAGATTAAAAAAAATTAAAAATGTAAAGATTATATCAGTAAATCAGATGTAATTTAGTTAGAATAGTAGTTTTAGTTTAGTAGTTTTTAAGATTTTCAGATATGTAGATACTTAGATTACTAAATAAATGATTGACAAAGAAAAGAATCAAATCGTATATATACCTATTGCTTCCATATTACTTACTTTATAAGAGAAGACTTTGCTTTTATAAATTATATAATGAAATCCTTTCCCAGAAGAGTGGCAGAATAGAAACAGAATAAGGGATTTATAACTAAAATACAAGCCGAAAAGGGTGCGTTGTTTGTGAAATGTTTACAGTGTTTTAGCTATAGCTGCTACTCTGCTATGTCGCTGATATTAACAACACATTATCTACATAATCTACTGCGTATATAATGACTTTATCGAAAGAAACAACTTGCAGTTGATATATGACATTAAAAGAAATCGGCCAAGTGCGAGTCGGACTCGCGCACGGAGGGTTCCGCACCATCAACAAAAAATAGAGTAAAACAAGCAAAAAAATAAGCAAAAAAACGGTCACCCATCCAAATACTGACCCCGCCCGACGTTGCTTAACTTCGGTCAAAAATCACGTTTGTTGTATGAGAGCCCCACTTATATCTTTATTTTATTCTGTTTTTAGTATTTGTTGTTATAGCGGCAACAGAAATACATTATCTGTGAAAATTTCAACTGTCTAGCTATCACAGTTCGTGAGATACAGCCTGGTGACAGACGGACGGACGGACGGACGGACGACGGACTTACGGACGGACGGACGGACAGCGGGGTCTTAGTAATAGGGTCCCGTTTTTACCCTTTGGGTACGGAACCCTAAAAATACAGAGGTAAATTTTATATTTTTATTACAAACATCTTACAGTAGAAGTGGTAACAATTCGTTCTATAATTTTCTGATAAATTAATAACATAAAGAGTGCCTCCTTTCGTTAACCTACGTATATGGGGCATTATCTATTAAAAGGGATCTTATCGTCGATGGCGGCGCTTACGCCGTACAGCGTCGCGCGGCATTGTATTTGTATCGGAGCATTGTTAATAATGGCGTAAGCGCCATCGACAATAAGGTCCCTTTTCATAGATAACGTCACATATATTAATTTCAAAGGTAGGTACAAATCACAAATAAGTATCGTATTCGCAATCGGATTTCATTTTCGTCGATTTACTCGTTTATTGCTAAATATTGCGTGTTATTCGTGTTTGCGAAATATTCAAATAAACTCTCCTATTGAATCCTCAAATTCAATATCGGAAGGGTGCTTCCCTGGTTCCCTGTGATTACAATTATTTCAAATAGTTCAGAAAGGGTGAGGTTTATCGTTCGTTTGCAGGTTACTCGTAGCGAGGTGCTATATTTAAACTGGTAAGTATTCAAAAAATAATTATTTTAAAAACTCACCAACACAAAACCCATATTTAATTATATTAACGGGTCTGCTGAGATAGATCGGAGCCCCGTACTAGTTTAATGTTGTTTACCAATATCTCCGTTGACATGTTGCTGGGACGTCAGTCTTCCGTGACCACAACGGGGGCAACTCAGCCGAAACGTCGGATTTATGGCTCCTCAACACGATGGGCCAACGCCGGCCACTCCAAGGGACGCAGCCGCAGCCATACGGTAGAATGAGATAGCAATATCACTTGCTCCCTCTAACGCATAAATGCGTCCCTTGGAGTGGCCGGCGTTGGCCCATCGTGTTGAGGAGCCATAGGTAAAAATAATGAATTTATATCGCGGTAGATCCGTTAATATCATTAAATATGTGTACGAAACGCGGGAGTTTAAAGTGTTTTAATATAAAACCCGTTGAAGGCTTGTGAGTATAAAATAATGTATAAAAGTAAACACCTTTTTTCAAAGTTATAGATACGTATAAACACGATTGGAACTCATTAAATATTAACACGTTTAATTGGCTAAAAATATCTACCTATAAAAATTTAAAAGTGGCCATTTCGGCCCTGTGGTAACTTCCTATTCTGGAATCTTCGAAAACTTTGCTCACTCCCTAAATAAAATAGTCTGTCCATGCGCCCGTCCGCGTGACTCGAAGTTAGTTTTAGCAACTGTCAAAGAAAGGTGCGAAATTAGGAAATCACGTTCCTACAATTTACCAAAGTCTTGTTAATTAACAGAAGTTTCAAACTAGTGGCTCCTGGGAATAACAAAAAAAAGCGGCCAAGTGCGAGTCGGACTCGCCCATGAAGGGTTCCGTATTTAGGCGATTTATGACGTATAAAAAAAAACTACTTACTAGATCTCGTTCAAACCAATTTTCGGTGGAAGTTTACATGGTAATGCACATCATATATTTTTTTTAGTTTTATCATTCTCTTATTTTAGAAGTTACAGGGGGGGGGACACACATTTTACCACTTTGGAAGTGTCTCTCGCGCAAACTATTCAGTTTAGAAAAAAATGATCTTAGAAACCTCAATATCATTTTTGAAGACCTATCCATAGATACCCCACACGTATGGGTTTGATGAAAAAAAAATTTTTGAGTTTCAGTTCGAAGTATGGGGAACCCCAAAAATTTATTGTTTTTTTTCTATTTTTGTGTGAAAATCTTAATGCGGTTCACAGAATACATCTACTTACCAAGTTTCAACAGTATAGTTCTTATAGTTTCGGAGAAAAGTGGCTGTGACATACGGACGGACAGACAGACGGACAGACGGACAGACGGACAGACGGACAGACGGACAGACAGACAGACATGACGAATCTATAAGGGTTCCGTTTTTTGCCATTTGGCTACGGAACCCTAAAAACGGGAAAACATCAGCTGGATTCACACGTGGGTTGCATAACTAGTGTAAGGGGCACTTCGTACTGTTTTCTGTCGATATTGTGCCTATTTATTGGTTTATATCGACCTAAAAGTGACTAATTGACTATCTATTGCAACACGAATAATACTTCACCACGTGTTATCATCACGATCCTTCGTAGTGCTCCTACGCGAAGCCCTGGGGGCCGATTTTTGAATTTCGACCGCTCGATTTCGTGTATTTCATTCAGTAATATCTCCACTACTAGCTAGACATATAGATTCTACAAATAAAATTAAAAAAACCGGCCAAGTGCGAGTCGGACTCGCGCACGGAGGGTTCCGCACCATCAACAAAAAATAGAGCAAAACAAGCAAAAAAACGGTCACCCATCCAAGTACTGACCCCGCCCGACGTTGATTAACTTCGGTCAAAAATCACGTTTGTTGTATGGGAGCCCCACTTAAATCTTTATTTTATTCTGTTTTTAGTATTTGTTGTTATAGCGGCAACAGAAATACATCATCTGTGAAAATTTCTACTGTCTAGCTATCACGGTTCGTGAGATACAGCCTGGTGACAGACGGACGGACGGACGGACGGACGGACGGACAGCGGAGTCTTAGTAATAGGGTCCCGTTTTTACCCTTTGGGTACGGAACCCTAAAAACGAGTAGATGTAGATGTAGTGTAGGGACGCCCGGCCGGATGCAGGCGGGCTGCATATCGCGTGTCGCGTTCATTCAGGCCTGTTCCCTGGAGTTGGAGCTGCAGGTTACTGTCCCGGTGGCATTGCCACACTATTCTCCTCGAATCTTCTTGTTTTCCTGCAGAACAGAAGGACATCTTTGAATTCGACGTCCTTTAGTTCGTGTTCTTTCAGTGTGTCTCTACCGAATGTATTATATCGCGGTGCCGCGTACATAGTACATTCTGCTAGTAAATGTAAGCTAGTCTCCTCCTTACCACAGTGTGGGCAGGAGGCGTCTCTACTAATTTCCATTATCTTAAGGTGTCTGTTGAGAGTATTGTGACCCGTAATGATACCTGTCAGTAGTCTCAGACTGCTCTTACCTAGTTTCAAAAGATACCTACCTAAAAACGAGTGGTCAATACCACTCGATTCGAAATGTCTATCACTCGTATTTTAAAAATTAGCATTTCGCCGTTTTCCACCGATTTTCGAGTGACGAAATCGAGGGATCGAAATTCAAAAATCGGCCCCCTGCATGGGCCTTTATCCTGCTCATCACATTCAAGCTTGCGTACTAAAGCTTTACTTAGTTTGGGGCTAGGAGGTTGATTTGTGTAAGATGTATTTTATTTATATATTAATTTTAATATGTCCGAGTCTCATGGGAGTTCTATAGTTAGAGCTCTTAACTCTTATAATAATTATCGAATAAAATCAAACGAAGTAGCATAGCTGTGTTTGTTATACCTACATCAAATAGTGTCAAAAATATTTTCATAATGTTAATATCCAGAAAGGAAAAAAGGGTCTACGTTTGTAAAAGGCGGTTTCGGTCGTCCACTTTAGTCTTCGTTAGATATGTAAAAGTTTTTGCGATTGATAGGCTAGTTAGATTAGCGGGTAAACAATTAAGTGGTTCGCCATACATCAAAAATCATTTGCGTTTATGTGTGCACGGCACGTCTGTACACGCGTCATTGTGTATGTGTGGGTAAGTCGCTTTACTGAGAGTACGCCAGAAGTCCGCCAGATTCATGTCGCGGGGCGAGATAATGCGAGTCGGGGCGGGGCGGTGCGTGGCCGTTCTGTATGATAATACTATTACTTATTCTGTTCCTCTACGGCCGTTTTGCGGCTGGACTTTATATTACTTACCTCAATTTTCGTTGCCGTCTGCGTTGCTAAAATATTGGTACTCAATTTATAAGAAAGTAAGCATAAAATCCAATACATACTTATAATGTAATTGAATTATTTTGCCGTAATACACTCGCGATCAAAAAAATCGACTCAAGCAACATTTTTTACTTTTGGTCGTTTTTCCGGAAAGCGGGAAATATTTTAGTAAAAATTTGAATGCAATTTTATTACGAATTTATTCAGCTACAAAAAACAGTAAAAGACAACGATCTCGCTTGCGTAGTTTTTAGGTTATTGCAGTTTTATGACTCGGGGTGGGTTATTTGATTAGTTACCTAGTATTAGTACCTAGCTATTAGTTTTATGTTAAGTGTCTTGTGTTGAATGTAGTAGTTTTTAAGGTTTTTTTTATTATTGTATTTTTTGACATGTGTGGAATATGACTGTATTTAGAATTATCAACTGAATTTTGCAGTTTTTGTACAAAATGGCATTTTGCATGGTTATGATATGCACGAGTTGTGCCCCCTTGAGACCAATAAAAACCGGTGTAACCGGTTATTTCTTATCAGTCGCTTATCAGAAGTTGACCAGTGCAGATCTCCTCGCAATCTTTCACCGGAACCACCTTGGAAAAATGGATACCACCGAAGCTGAAGCCGCCGACGTCGTCGCCTTGGTGAATCAAGGATTCTCGCAGCGTTCTGTTGCTGAGCAGCTGAATTTAAGCCAGTCTGCTGTCTCCAGAGTTTACCGTCGGTTTCGTCGATATGGAACCTTGAAACGGAAACAAGGATCTGGCCGTCAGCGGTGCACAACGGAGAGGGAAGACCGCTTCATCGTCACCTCAAGTGTTCGTAATCGCCACCTTACCGCTGTTGCCATCCAGCGAGACCTGATGCGGAACCGGGGTCGAAGACTCAAGGAAGCCAACCTTACCCCAAGAAGACTTGCTACTGGGCCCAAACTGACTCAGAGACATCGGGACGCTCGGAAGGAATTCGTGGCGACCTATGAAAATTGGACCTACGACAAAATTTTTTAAAACCCGTATCTATTGTAACATATAATAAGACCATGGGGGGGGGGGGGGATTTAAAAGACATGAAGCTGAGCGGTTTCCCTATGGAACGAAAAAGAGGCCGCAAGTGGTACATACAACTATTTACCCGTATGATATAAACAACCTTTGTTGCGCATGCAAACGCATCGTGAATTTAGGTACGAGCTAGCAGACAGGTACATCACCGACATCCTGCAAGACCATGTCGTCCCCTACGCCGGGTTCTTTGACGAGGGGTTCCATTTAATGCAAGACAATACCCCTTGTCATACCGCCCGCGTCACAAAGAGTACCTTGACGCAGTTGGCATCCCGACTCTGAAGTGGCCACCTCTGAGTCCCGATTTAAATCCTATCGAGCACTTGTGGGATTGCCTGAAACGCAAGGTTCGAGCTCGCGATCCCGCTCCGGAGACAATTTTGGCCCTGAAAGAAGCTTTGGTCGAAGAGTGGGAAGCATGCCCCCAGAATACCATCAGGAAGCTGATAAGGTCAATGAAGAGACGCATGCCATGCGTGAAAAAGGTTTTTGGTGGTAACACCAGGTTTAAAGATAAAAATAAATTGTTATTCGTTTATGAAAATGTTTTTTCTTTCGTTGTTAAGGTCATTTTTGCACCCAAATTTTACACCTCCTTGGTATGATCGCTTGTTTTTCATGAACTGAAATTTTTCGCCTGAAAAACATGCTCGTATTGAAAGCATACACTGTTAGCTCTAAAATGGTACAGTTGCTTTTTTGATCTCATGATTGGTTCCGGAGATATTAAACGATGAAATTAAAAATTAGTTTGAGTCGATTTTTTTGATCGCGAGTGTACAGTACAAAAAAGGAATCGTACGACACGCTATATTTCGAAGTACTCCATCAATTTTTGAAATAAATTTAATTTCCTGACGTACATTGAAGGTTAGAAGTCAAAGCGATATATTATTAAAATAATTTATGTTAGTACATCAAATGTTCACAAAGGAAAGTGGATTTGGATTACGAATGCGTTGATTAAAAGGCGAAATCAAAATGGAAGATATCGCCTTTGTAGAATATTATAAAATCCTTACATTGATGAGGAGATTCGGAGGTTCGTTAGGAGGGTGTTAAACTTCAATAAGTTCAATTAGCTAGGATTACCAGCAGCGTTTAGCTTCCTAGTTAGGTACGTATTTAAACTTAATGAACTGACTTTCAACGTACACTTGGGGACAGCCAAATTTGAAGCTGACTGTACAATCATTTGAAAAACCCTCACACACAGTAGGTACGAATACTTACACACTTCTGGTCTCGCCAAAATGACAAGCGTTGGTAAAAAATTCCAATCGAAACTTAAAATAATGTGTGGACACTATAGAAATTATCTTCTGAATAAATCGTCACTGTTATGTACTGTATTTACCTCAGTAAATCATACAATGTAGTGTATTTCCAACGGTTCGCCAACACAAACATCACGCGGTAGGTTATGTACGACCGGCTCTGCTCGCAGTCTGACATCGACTGTCAGTGACGTCACCATGACGTAAGCGCTCGAGACGTCACTACCATAGAAATAAAATGTAATAGAACAACTGTCAATCTTCAAAAGTGCGACCAAAAATGAAATGCAAGTGTGTGCGTAAATTGTCTATGTGAGATCAAAAATAGTGATGTCATGTTACAACATATTAATAATCTGTCGATGTTTGATTGCTTTATCGACTACTTTTTCAAATGTGTTATTTTAAACGTTAAGATTCTACGACATTATGACGTATAAAGAACACTTGCACTGCGTGTGCTATCAAAATCGTTGCAGACTAATCTTAATGTAACTCTTACTATATTGGAAAGTGAAGTTTAAATTTACCGCTAAACATGAGCACCTTCAAAAAGGTATAACAATCGTTATTATTTGAAGTCGGTTATAAAAGCTAATATCTTAATGATGTCTTGTGAAGAAATAATTACATAGCTATTAATATACCGACAAGTTATCGATACTGTCATATGAACATTTTGTCAAGCCCTAACGTAAAGTAACAGGTTATGTTTTTACACAAAATATTTTAAATTATAGACTAATATGATAAAATATTAGCACACAAAGGAAGAAAAACTTATAATGAACTGTATAAACCGGCTTCTTACACTTTTTACGCTGTTAATTTGATAAAATATCGTTAAGAAAATTTCGCTCGGAATATCATAAATCCTCTGAAATGAGTATTTGCTTGGATTATTTGGCTCTGTGACACTGAAATCCGGCACACTACAAGACACCATCTTCACTGAATTACTTTATTTAATACTTTTCGTTCTAATCCGTGTATATTTTTCAATTTGAAAATTACCGTCATACGCTCTTGGCCGTCTGCGGCCGTCATCAAACTCAAAAGTGGTTACGTTTTCTCATTGATAGTCTGACTTTTTCGCACTCATGGGATGTTCATATACGTGATGGCTTCCCTTTCGCACACTTCAGCTGTCTGTCACTACACATACTACAGTCAGCATCATAGTCGTCATCGTTGGTTGTAAATGTATCGTTTCTGTGTTCCAATTTCCCATACATAGTATGCTTTCCTATCAAGATCTTTCAATTTATATTTATACATACAAAACACTACCTCTGGCTCCGTAAGGATCATACCCAGGGGCGTATTTTGAAATTTAGCGCCCCGGGCCAATACGTTTCGCCGCCCCAGAAGTCAAGGAAGAAAAACAAAATGCAATCCGCTAGGGGCGGCATATGCCGCCCCTGAGGGTTAGGGCCCCGGGCCATGGCCCGGATGGCCCTAGGGTAAATACGCCCCTGATCATACCATACCTATAGACAAAGACAAGGGAAACTATAATAGAATATATTGGTATCGATAAGTCCTACCGCCAAAAAAGCTTTTTATTGCCAGCCGCGATTACCCAATCGCTATCGGCATTTTACACTAAAATAAAATCATTTACAGAAAAATGAGGCAATCACACTCAATATCGGAATGTCGGTCTCACAAACAGTCCTTTGTCGCGGCCCGACATCGATGAATGATGGTGATTGCACGCTCTTTGTGCACTTAAATGGGGCATTATCTATGAAAAGGGACCTTATTGTCGATGGCGCTTACGCCGCACAGCGTCGCGCGGCATTGTATTTATATCGGAGCATCGTTAATAATGGCGTAAGCGCCGTCGACAATAAGGTCCCTTTTCATAGATAACGTCACAAATGATTTAAACTGCCCTCGAGACGAAACTCGTCCCACGCTATAATTTAAGCAAAGAGAATAGATCGAGGGGTCCTGTCTTATATTCTTTGGTCCTGTCATAGTAAATTTTGTTGTCACAGTAAATTTACTGCCATCTATCGACACACGATTAAAACTCAAATAGAAAATGTATAAAACTATCAAAAAAATTTACCTATATTATATAGTATATGGATAAATGATTTTATTATTTTTATATCATTTCGACCCATGTTCTTTCACTGATACCTGTGTTAAAATTGTTAAACATGAAACGGTGTCGTCAACGCCCTCTAGCCGAGCATAGGGCAAAAGTGTGTGCGCCATCTATCCGAGTGACTTTTTCTTGATTTCCGAGGCACATTTTTTCCTTAGTGTAAGACCTGAGTGCACGCTCGAGTTGGGCGTGCAGCGGGGCGGGGCGTGCGGCGTGCATGTCAAACAAAGGAAGCTCATACTAGTGTCCTGAGTCGACGCTGCATATGGTGAATGTCGAGCGGGCAAGTTTGCGGGCAATGCAGCGTCGAGCGGGGCGTCGCGGACAGGTTCAAACCCGTTTGAGACTTGCAGCGGTGATAAGAGCGTGCAGTCATGTCGTGCGAACAAATAATTATTGAAATACAAAATAAACCAGCACTTTGGCTATCATCTCATACTTTATACAAAAATAGAATATATAAAAACAAAATATGGAAAGAATTAGCAACTAAACTGGATATGGAAAGTAAATAAAAGTATTTATTTTAAATTTTATTGTATTACCTATACATATAGGTAATATCTTACAATTAATTTTAAAAATCAATGTTGTTGCTCCAAAAATATAGTCAGAAAACTGTTCACCCAGACGTCTTGAGGCTAGGGAAGAAAGTCGTCTGACATCGACGTCATGGTGGCTGCGGCCGATTCACACGAGCGGTGTGAGCGTGCACTGAGGCCAGTCTCTGGATAGTCTGGATGCTCTATCTCACGCTCGCCCGCCCCGCCGAACGCTCCGCTCCGAGCGTGCACTCAGGCCTTACACTAGACTTTATTCATCTTATACGGCAGCGGTCGGCAACCCGCGGCCCGTGAACCTGTCACATGCGGCCCGTGAACCTGTCACATGCGGCCCGCGAGCCTCCCTGGCTATTTTGTATGTAATATTGACAAACGACAATGTCTGATAAAGTCATAAATATTAACAATGTGCGGCCCGCGTCCACTTCGTAAACTACTATGTGGCCCTTGGCTGCTAAAAGGTTGCCGACCGCTGTTATACGGAGTTAGGTACATACGTCTTTGGTTTTAGTTTGTGAAATATGAGAATAGAATTGATTAGGCCAATTCTCAAAGTGGGGTTTGACAGTGATCGTAAGGGCTTAGCACAAAGACTAAGCATCTACCTTTTATTATATCAGTCGCATATAATAATGCTGCTAATACCACTAAATACTTACCTCTTGATTCAAGATTTAAGCTAGTATGAAATAGATGTATGCAATGCACTTTAAAATGTCTCGGCAGCTTTGTTAGTGACTTATTAAGCTCATCTGCGCTTAAAGCTCAAAGCAAACGCTGATTAATCACTGAGAATTGTCTCGTACAATATCTCAACACGACATTTTGAGAACTGAAGTGTTCTCGAGTGTTCATTCATCATGTAAATCCTGTTTAGGTGTGTCAGGGACGGCTGTCTCTGTAGAGAAAATAGACATTTCAAAGACGGCGAAAGACGCAAAATGTTGAAATATATTGCATAAATAATCCGTTATTAGATATTACCTACATACTAAACTCGATTTTTAGTCGAGTTATGTATGCGTTTGCCTGTCCATAAATAACGTGACAGTGATATGATACCTATACTATACTTCGTTTTTTTTAGCATTAGAAAGAACTTGAAAGAAGATAAGTGATTTTGACATGTCTTTTAATCGAAAAACACTTTTTAAAAATCAATAACTATTACTTATGAAAGCAGAAGACTATATAAGATCGTATTAGATTCACAATATTGTTATTACATATTTACCGTAACTTATTTTTAAAATGTGTTTTTCAATTAAAAGACACATCAAGATTGTTTACCAAATTTCTAATGCTAAAAAAAACGAAGTATAACTTCAATGAGCTACTTATACGCATTAGTGGAGCTTGTTGAGGTTACCCGAAATAAATAGGTAGGTACCTAATGCTTAATATCTAATTCCTTTATTAAAAAGATACAGTAAGACAGTAAATAATTAGATTACTAGGTAATAGGATTATTATACACACAGCTTAGAAAAGCTTAAAAAGGCTGGTGGTGACAGACGAGATGCAATTAAAGGAACTCAAAAAAATTATTATTAAATTATTTTTTACTGTAGACTTACACCTCTTAAACCACGAATAACCTCTAGCCTCCCATACCTCAAACCTTGCCAAGCAAAATGAAATTTTACTTTGTCAACACAAAGTTCAAATTAGAATGGAACGGGAGACCTTTTTATAGGTCTCCGAAGGGCTACCGCGAAAACTGTATTTCGCAAATTGCGGGGATCTTTCTCTTTTACTCCAATGAAGGCGTAATTAGAGTGACAGAAAAAAATGCCCGCAATTTGCGAGGCGGCTAGAGGATAACGCTTTGGTATCACTATAACGAGCGCCATCTACGCGTACACAGACAAACTAAAACAGCAATTACTTAGAAACCTTCGTAAAATAGCATCTAGCGCCTCCCGTTTGAATTCGTTATCTTACTGGTCATAGCAGCAGTAACTTAATATTAAATGACGCGTATAGGGGGCAGCCTTACTAATGTGATTTCTAAATTTGATACAGAAGATAATTTTTATGTGGTGATTTTATATTAACAACTAGCGACCCGCCCCGGCTTCGCACGGGTTAACAAATTATACATAAACCTTCCTCTTGAATCACTCTATCTATTTAAAAAAAAACACATCAAAATCCGTTGCGTAGTTTTAAAGATCTAAGTAGGTATACAGACAGACAGACAGACAGCGGGAAAAGACTTTATTTTATACTATGTAGTGATAACCCGCTGGTGTTAAAAACAAACCCAAAACGAACAGGCCATTCAAAATTTTTCTGCTTCGGCCACTGACAACCAGTGTGAAGAGAAATTAACATAACTTGCAATGAAAAAGATAGCAAATTATAAGTTTTATTGGAAGATCAATACCAAAATAATTTTCTATCTTTTCATTATGTACATTAAGTTTGCATTAAAAATAATCCAGTTCACAAAAAATCCAAAAGAAAGCCAGTAAATTGGAAATTCAACAAGTACCAGAAACAAAAAAATATTATTTGTAAGTAAAGAGTCTAATTTGAGTTGAGTTGAGTCTCATTGCGCCTATGGACATACAGTGGAATCAGTAAGCCGCCACTTCTATATCATCTGGAGATTCAGAATCATTGATTTATTTGTGTGTTAATGATTATGATTTCATTTTTATAAATCCATTGCTGGTTAAGAATGATAGCAACAATACAATGTAGCATAATATGTTTGCTTCACCAATAAATTAAGTCAAAACAACTGGTAAGACCCTATCAACATGGTAAAATATATGTTTGTATATCTAAACTAAAGGGGTCCTTATGAGGGTCCTTGTGCAAAACCGGAGCACCACAAATAATCCGGTAAGTCAAATTAAATATTAAACTGCCTGTCCCAAGTGTTCTGTGACTGCAGAAATTTGTACATGACATGAGTTTCATTGAGAGTAGACCAAATGACAAAACAACACCATTGTTCTAAGTACTGTGATGGCATATGAATCGCAAAAGAAATTATATCTTAATTTCTAAATAATATTATGTCTGTCAGGAAAGCGGACCCTAGCGCTAGGCTGGGAAAACTCTAGGTTGAAGAAGAATATTCTGTCTGTAAAAGCAAGGTTATCAAGTGCTCCCTATTAATTACAATCAAGACAGAACCAGGAAGCAGCCAACACCAGCAGAGGCCTCTAGCAACACCAGACCCGAAACCAATGGTAAGTTAAGTTAGATTCTTTTGAGTTAGTATAGCACCATCATCAATTCCAGTCCACTGGCTTTACCCCACATTTTCTGATGATATTCAATTTATTAAGTTTGCCCAACATGACCTATAGTCCATGCACGGCATTCCATTTTATAACTATTATTTATTAGTATAAGGTACAATGACAATACTGACAATAGAATTCAATAGATGGACCCAGAAAACCACTACCCGGTACCTAACAAACTTTACAAGGGGGCAGAAACGACCGAGGACCCAATGGCGAGACAAGCTGGCAGACTTCGCTGGATTAACATGGAACAGAGCACACTGGCAACTGACAAACGGAATTTTAGCTTGCTTGCTAGAGGCGCATTATAGCTCCAAGCCATTCACGCGAGCTTCAGTAAACATTAACATAGTTAACTTATTTATAGATTAATAAGTACCTAGTAAAATTGTATTACACAAATAAAGTTTCTTTCACATTGTGTGGTTTAGAATATAATTATATTCTTTTATGCAACTGTAAAGTAGTCAAATTATATTTAGTTAAGTTGGTATTAACCAAATATAAGTTATAGTATTTATTTATTTTTAAGTTTTAGTTAAGAGCTTTGTAAGTGAGTACGCATGCACTCGATATACTTACTGATTATTTATATTTATGCTGAAACCAAGTTTCTCTGCAGTGAAATCTATAATTTCTTTGAAAAAAATAAAGTTCTATAAACCTAACATTACCGACATACTACAAAATTAAGTACCTAAAAACACTGAAAGTATAAACGCTAAATGCATAGGCTTTGAGTGATCTCTGCTTACACTTGCCCCATAGGGGTCACGTATAGTCTTACAAAAGCCATACAAAGAGTTATTTGACCAAAATACTAGACAAATTATATTTTCAGATTATTATTTTGCAAGTCAAGTAGCACTGGTCTTGAGACACCAATAAAATAATTGCACCAAAACCAGCTTGGTTATGAAACAGTAAATTCTAAACGCTGCCATAAAAAAAATCTCGATATTTGCCCGATGCCGAACCGAATTTTCCATTCATCCAATCCTTAAAGGATTGTTATGTTTTTTACGTTTTTAACTTTAGTTTAGAATGAATAAAATTAAAATGAAATACATTCATATTTGAATTATGAATGCATGAGATTGACATTGACAATTGATATGGTGTTGCTTATTTTACCTATTTATTCATTTATTACATTTCTGACATTGTTAAGAAGATTCATTCCTAAAAGCCATAACAGACTACCGCATCGCACCGCGACCTTGATGCGGTGCGTCGCACGTTCGATCGTTTGTATGGTGGTGCGCCGTACGTCCGTTAAGACCGCAGCTATAAGTGAGATAGAGAAAGAGAAATTTTGACCGGACCAAGGTCGCAGTCGTGTACGCCCGTCTATTAGGGCTTTCATATCCCCGGACCAATGTTGCGTGTAAAATGTAATGAATATATTTTTTGCTTGCATGGACCGATAAAGCTCAGCCCAATAAAGCACGACGCAATAATTAATGATCATCATGGACGCTGGACGCCGATTACTGTGATGTATGTACTTGTTTAGTCGGGCTTATCGGACTGCGCATTAGTAGTTCGGTGGTTGGTTACCACTGGTAACACTGGTTCCGGTTCTCTTTGGATTATTGGGGAACTCAAACAACGAACTTGAAAATTTTTCGCTCCAACTTTTAAAATTCTCAAATAATTGTGTAAATTAGTCAAATTTGTATATATTAGTGATAATTTTGTACATAGTTACTGCCAGTAGTTTTTAGCAATGACTGGTAACGAGGGGGGCGGGGATAACCCGCCCACCTCCCACAAGCGCTCCAAAGGCGGCGGCGATGGACTCCAGGACGATGGCGGCGGCGGTGAGCGGTCTGATGCATACTTACCGTATTTTAAACCGAACTATAAAAGACAATTTCCTGAAAACTCGACCACAACTAATTTTAAAGTGTTTGTGGAACACATTGACCCCAAGGAGAGACTAGGGAATAAAAGCCCTATTTATTTAAACCATATATTTACTAATGGCATCAAAGGTGTGACGGGAATACAGAGAGTAAATGCTAATAAAATCGCAGTATCTTTTAAACAGTACAACACGGCCAATAACTTTCTAAACAACTCTGCGTTTTTAGAACTAAATAAAATGAAGGCATACATAAGTGCAACGCAAATTGAGAAGACTGGCATTATAAGGTTTGTTCCAGCTAACATTTCAAACAAGGATCTATACGGTAAATTGAGCTCTATTTACGAAATTATAGCTGTACGACGCTTCACGAAGAAAGTAGGACAAGATCGTGTTCCACTGCAAACAGTCAGTATAACGTTCTTATCCAATGTATTACCGGACAATGTGCAATATGATCTATTTTCCTATAGAGTATTCGATTATATTCCGCCACTTCAACAATGTTTCAAATGTTTCAAGTTTAACCACTCTGCTCGAGTATGCAATGGCAAGCAAAGATGTTCTATATGTTCAGGTGAACACTTTTACAAAGAATGTAGTAATCCAAATGAGATCTCCTGCATTAATTGCAGTGGTCCTCATCTGGCTATATCAAAAGAATGTCCAATTAAGATTAAAAAAATATTAGAAAAGAAAAACAAAATTACTTATGCTAGCCTAGCACAAACTAAAATACCTGAAACTGAATATCCCTCCTTGCCATCGCCAAAACAACAAAACAAGCCATTGCAAAAACCTGCACAATTTGTAAATAGTAAACTTGTAAATAAAAATGTAAATACTGTGAATAAATATGTAAATAATCAACCTGCTCCACAGGTTGTAAATCAGGTCCAGCCTATGGATCTCAAAGCCCAAATCATCGGTGATAAAGATGTACTAATGGCCCTGGTACAGACACTGATAGAGCTGGGCAACAATCCTGATCCTGTGCCGATCACCACGGCATCCATAAAAGATAGGTTAATTAAAAATTTGTCCTCATAATGGATTTAAGTCCTTCCGGAGAATCTCAGCTAAGTATTGCGCAGTTTAATATTCAAAGTGCCAATAGTAAAAAGCCTTTATTAATTAAATTTCTGCAAGAAAAAAAACATTGATGTATGTTTACTCAATGAAACTTGGTTTAAAGAACATCACAATTTTAGAATTCCTGGTTATAATCTTCACTACAGATTGTCTAAAAATCCTCACAATGGTGTAGCAATATTAATTAAACCATACTTGAAATATAATACTTTAAATACAACCTTTTATGAGGACATTCAAACTATAGCTGTTTCTATATCTACCGAACGCGGTAATTTAACTGTTTTATGCGTCTACTGTCCTCCATCTAATGGGCACATTAGGTTAAAGAGGCTGCGCAATATTATCAGAGACCTCCCTAAACCTATCTTTATTGGAGGAGATTTTAACGCTCACCATATTGCATTTGGTTGCTTATCAACAAAAGGTCGGGGTAAAGATCTATACGACGTTATTGATGAGTGCGAATTGTGTATCCTAAATGATGGTAGTTTTACTACAGTGAACCGCCCTAGAACTAACCCTTCAGCCATTGACGTCAGCCTTACTAGTGATTCCTTGGCACCTCTGTGTGAATGGTCTGTACATGATGATTGTATGGGTAGTTACCATTACCCCACCATAACCGTTATATCTTTGATTGCTATAAAGTATCAATTTAATGCTCCTGTTGAAAAATTTGTGTACAAAAGAACTGATTGGCGTAAGTATAATGAACTTTCTAAGTGCATGTTTGAGGATTTTTCAGTAAATGTTAATGATCCACTTGCCACTTATACTAAATTTTGCAATCGTCTTGATGCCCTTATGCATAAAAGTATCCCAAAGTTTACGAAATCTGCTCATTTTGCTAGCAGACCTCCTACACCTTGGTGGAATGAGATCTGTGAGCAGAATGTTATAGCATCCTATAATGCTTTGAAATTGTACAGAAGTGATCCAACCATAGAAAATTACATAAATTATAAAAAGTTAGATGCACTGAAAAAAAGAACTATTTCAGAACAAAAGAAAATTGGTTGGAATAACTTATGTCATTCTTTTAACAGAACTACCCCTATAAGCAAGATTTGGAATATGGTTAAAATGTTTAAAGGTGTCAAGACCAATATTAGATCATACAAGGACGAATTCATTTCTCCATTTTTAGATAAGTTATCAGATGACAGTAATTTAAAAGATTCTAGTACTCTACCTAGCTACTTTAACAGCAATAATAACAATAGCAATTCAAAGTTTTTAATGGAACCATTCACTTGGAACGAATTCATTACAAGTCTACGCTCCCGACGTAACACGAGTCCAGGTTTAGATAATTTTCCTTATATTGTAATCAAAGAGCTTCATGTATCTGCTCAGAAGTTGTTTCTTGACGTTCTTAATCTATTATGGCTTAATTTAATTATTCCTGAATCGTGGAAATCACAGTGTGTTATTCCAATACTTAAACCAGATAAATCTCCAGAACAGGCTAATTCCTATCGTCCAATTTCCTTGTCGTCTTGCCTTGGTAAATTATTTGAAAACATGATCAAAGTCCGTTTAGATTGGTTTGTGGAGGCTAATGGTATCATTCCATATTTGCAGTACGGCTTTCGTCGAGGGCGAAGTTGCGCTGATAGTTTCATTTCACTCGTCTCCGACCTGAAAATGTCAAATAATTTAAAGTCACACACTGTTTGTGTTTTCCTTGATGTTCAAGGAGCGTTTGATAATGTTGATCCAGCTATCCTAGTCAATATTATGTCTGATGTTGGTATACCTGGCCGACTATGCCAGTGGATATATAATTTTTTAACCAATAGAACCTTATTTGTTAAATACAATAATATTTTACATGGGCCTCGAACAACTTCTAAAGGCACTATGCAAGGTGCCACACTTTCACCATTACTGTACAACTTGTACACTTGTGAAATTTGTAAATATGTAGATACTAGTAATGTAAATATTCTGCAATTCGCTGATGACATTGTTTTGTACAGTAGTAACCATAATTTGCAGATTGCCATAAATAACCTAAATAGAGCCTTAGATCAATTAGGTATGTATTATAGCAATAGACTAAATTTAAAGATAAATGCCACAAAAAGCAGCTTAATGATTTTTGGTGATGATGATCCAACTTGCAATATTATGTACAGTGGGGAGTCTATTGATAGAGTAAGATCCAAAAAATTCTTGGGTGTCATCATTGATCAAAAGCTGACTTTTGAAGAACATGTAAAATATATTTCTAAGAACAGTTTGAAAGGTATAAATATATTAAGATGTCTAGCTGGTGTCTCTTGGGGTGCTGATCCCAAGATTCTATCTGTTTTATATAAAGCTATAGTTAGGAGCCATTTTGATTATAGTGCTATGGCATATATAAATAGTCCACATGCAAAAAAATTGGATATTCTGCAGAACAGGGCTCTGAGAATTATATCTGGAGCAATGTGCTCAACTCCTATAAGGGCCATGGAAGCTGAGACACATATCATGCCACTTATCTTAAGACGCCTAATTCTTGCTGAAAGATATTGCCTCAAGTTATTATATTCTAACAACACAAACATTATTAACAAGATTTTACCTCACCGAGTTAATGTGTCTGGTCCTTTGGCAACTGGAGAGGGTCTCCTTCTTGGCAACTCTCCAATGTTGTTTCACATTTTTCTGGAAATTGAAAATAATTGTACTAAAATTAGAAAGCAGCATCCTTGGCCATGTTATTCCTCCTATTACAAAAGCATTATGCAACCAATTAAAATACTTGATTCTGTTAATAGTAATGTAGATATGTTACAATTCCTCTCTGATAATAATTACTACACTATTTATACTGATGGTAGCAAAGGTCTGGATTATGTGCGTAGTGCAATTTATGATCCTCAATGTAAATTTACTCAGAGCTTTCTTCTGCAGAAAGTATGTACCATATTTACTGCAGAGGCATATGCAGTCTATCAGGCCCTTCTGCGAATTGGTAATGTAAATAATTGTAAATATTTTCTAATAATAAGTGATTCTTTAAGTTTGCTTCAAGGTTTGGAACATTTGAAAATTCATTTTAAAACTAATTTCATTTTATATGCTATTAAAGAATTGTTATTTAATTATCATCTTAAAGGAGTAGATGTTTCATTTATGTGGGTTCCTTCTCACAAAGGAATCACAGGCAATGAAACAGCGGATAGTGTTGCCTTCAGGGGTATAAACGCCCTTGATGTTAGCGAGGCTATGTACATTCCTATGTCTGATTACTTGTCGTGTATAAATATATCTGTAAACAATTTATGGGAACAAATGTGGAGCAAAGATCAAGACCAAGGAAAAGGAAGATGGTACGGAAGCATTCAGGAAAGTCTGCCTACCAAACCATGGTATAATAACCTGCAAAAAGCCAGTCGAGATTTTATCACTACTATAAATCGGTTGCGCTATGGACACAATACTGCACCCTCACACCTTGCCAGACTAGGAATAATACAAAACAATATCTGTACTAACTGTGAAGCTGAAGAAGGAACCGTTAACCACCTTTTATTTAAATGTCAAAAGTTCCTTATTGACAGATTAGTGCTTGCCAGTGAATTAAGTGAAGTGTGTAAAAATGATAGTGATTTTTCCTCCCGCCCGCCGCCGCTTAATATTCTACTAAAAGACATTCAAACGTACCAACCAATTTACAAATACATTAAAAACACAGTGTTAAAACTTTAATATATAGTGCAGTGTAATAAAAATGAAGACTTGGCTTAAAGGTCTCGTAACCAGGCCATAAAATCCAAAAAAAAAAAAAAAATCTTTGGATTATTGCCAATCCAAACCAAATTTCGAGCACAGCACCAGCGTTGCCAGATGGTCACAAAAGTCACATTTTTCGTGACTTTTCACCTGCTCGTGTGACATGCGCGTGACTTTTGATTTTGAGGCAATTTTTGTGACTTTTTAAGATAGTCGATTTTTGGACAAGTTTATTTTTGCAATTCGTATTATTTAGGAACTCTCCCAAGTTTACTAAGCTCTTTAAATTTGACACTTGCACTGACCGTTGACGTTACATCAACAATCATGTTTATTATCATAGTCATGGCAAAATGAGACTTGTTACCTTGACGTAACGGTGTTATATAGTTTGATAGTAGTAGTTTTTTTTAGTGTAATGATTCATTTCTTTTAGTCTGTATCTATACTACTCATTGTACTGCATAGTAATTTTGAGATTTTTGAGCGCTCTAAAACCATTAATTTTATCCGGGGGTAAATTATTTACGCATATACTTTTTTATTTTCTTTTGATTAAAGATTCGCAAACAGGGAAATCGACTCCACACTCGCGTTCGCGCTTCCACACCGCGACAGTGTAAACTTTTAAAACTTTTTTCGCACTGACTGACTGTGACTCGTATCATCGTAGTAGTTTGTGGACTGATGTGACTGGGTTAAGGTTGGTAGATTAAGGCGTGCCCAGACGAAGACAATCCCCCCCCCCCCCCCACTCTCCAAACTATCCGATCAAACGGACGCGTGGACGCAAACACCAATTTGGCCAGTTTCATGTATTTTAATTTTATGGTGATATTTTCTTGACTGCACATTCCTTATAGGTTTTTCTGTCATCTATAGGTAAATAACTATTAGTCCCAATAGTTTCGGAGATAAGGGGGGCGGGGAATGGTAATTTTTTGCCGATTTTCTTGAATAACTGCTAAACTATTTATTCTAAAATTATATAAAATAAATATTTGAGATTCTTACAATGAGCTCTTTCATTTGATATGTAACACGATATAGTTTGAAAAACTTTATTTTTTAATTTTCTCATTTACCCCAAAAGTGGTCTCCATATTTATTTACGTTACACGTCCATTTTTGGGTCACAAATTTACATGTGTGCCAAATTTCAACTTAATTGGTCCAGTAGTTTCGGAGAAAATAGGCTATGACAGACGGACGGACAGACAGACAGACGCACGAGTGATCGTATTAGGGTTCCGTGTTTTCCTTTTGAGGTACGGAACCCTAAAAATGCCCCTAACCGCGAAAACTAGCGTCACAAATTGGTATTCTTGCGTCCGCACCCCATTGTATCGGTAGTATCGGTCATAATCGGCGAGCCAAATTGGCGTTTGCGTCCGCACGTCCCGACCCAATCGGACAATTCAATCAGACCGGCGAAAAATTGTCCTCGTCTGGACAGGCCTATACTATAGTCTGTCAAGCCATTTCATTAGGAAGTAGAAAAAAGCGTCAAATTTAAAAAATGTAGGCGCGACGGGTCTATATCTTCCCATAGAAAATTTTAATTTCGCGGCCCTCTTCTACTGACAAAGTTATTTGACTGACTTTATAATAACTTATTATCGTAATTTTTTTTTCGTTTTCAACAAGAAAAAATTCAAGAAAAAAAAAGGAACTTACAATTCATGAAATCGATCACAAATAGCATTAAATATAAAGAAAAATCATATAAGGTTAGTAGATTTTTTGTGAAAAATATTATTTTTTTATTTTTTTCTAACTAAATCGATTTACCAAATCGTACTATAAAAATGTGACTTAAGCAGCAAAAACGTGACTTTTAGGGAAACGAAACGTAACTTATGACTCCAGAGCCCTGGCAACACTGCACAGCACAGCACTGCTGACAGCATAGCCGTATCCTGCGTATCGTCAGTGTTATTTATTGATTGCCTTGCATCAATTTTATTTTAATACCTTATATTGCTTCATAGAGAGATTCTCATCTCTTAAATGTCTCGTATTCCAAGTCTGTTGAAATAAGCTAGAGTGCAGTTCTATTTTTAGTGCTGTTTTGTTAATAATTTTACAGTGGAATTTTAATGAGGTCATGTTAACTTTCACCACTGCAGTTAGTGTTGTGTATCGCTAAGTAGTTTCTGCACAGAAAAGAAATGTGCACACGAAATTTAAGAACTTTTTTAGGTTTGTGTCGCAATGGTTCTGCGTTGAATTTCTTGCTAGCTCTTCTCAATGAGTATTTTTACCCGTTAATAAGTTCAATTTGTCTGTAACATCTTGACATTTTCTTGGAATTCCTTAATTTTGCACCAGAAATTTGTTGCTAATCAATAATTTAACCAATAGAATGCATTATTCACATGTAATACAAGAGTTAAAAAAAGGTTTGGAGTCCTAGGCAAGTTCAGTTTGCCATATTTTATAGGTATAATGGTTTTTTTTGTTGAATTATTAATGGAAAGATCTATCTGGTTATGTATTTGAGATGGTTGCTGGTGCCTTGCAGTCTTATTTTAGAAATGGTCAATATTGTGTGTGCCCATAATGTTGTTGTCTCTTGTCTCCATCCATGTTCTTAGAGGATGTCAAACTTAATTTATAAAAATGATATTTGCGGGATGATTCTTTATTGGGAAATGGAAAATATTGTGCATGCACCTACAACATGGCTAGTGGTTATTATGATGAAAATTAAATTTGTTTATGGCAGTAATATAGATGATCAGTGTCTTTTCAAAAGGGCTTATTTGTCCATGAAAACTATACAAAAATAAGCCCTTTTGAAAATACAGTCCCCAAATGTTTGTCTGGACTACATGTTGTTTTTTTTCTTTTTATTAGTTGTTTTTAATAGATAGTTTTTAAAGTTGTTAATTGTGTCTTATTAAAACTGTTTGAAAGGTGACTCATAACAAAAAAAAAACTTAAATTGCAATAACACGATGCTTCTGAAATGGTAAATATTTATTTTGGGCAATCATGTGTTCAGAAGTTGCAATTTTAATGGAATAGAATTCATTCAGCAAGCCATAAATAGCTCATTTACATGTCTGTCTGTTTAGAAGTATATGTGGTACTTCTATGTTGCGGTTCGGGGAAACCTATTTGGTGCTACATGTGTATGTGCACTTGAATATGAGCTGACATAGTTTATTTTATTTATTTATTATTTTAATATGAAATTCTATAAATTTAACCAAAAAAATTCTAAAAACTAAATTATATTTAATACAAAATGTGTTCTGGCACATCCATTCTGGCTCAAATTTTTGGAGCAAGGCTGAGGTATGATGAAGATATTTATTATGATCCTCTTGCTTGAGCGGGGTAGCAAGTATGTAACATCTTCAAATATTTATTCATTCATAAACATAGACATCTTTTATTTGTAATAAGGTCACAATATCAAAAATCAAAATGGGCTTCAGAAGCCAATTTTAACCTAAGTACGTAATTCCAATCTGAATTATTACCCATTCGCCATAAATACTGACGTCCGTGTTGATTTGACTTAAAGCATTTCTCGTCAGTAAATATATGGGTTTAGAAACATCATCCTCATCAGATGATGATGTTTCTAAACCCATATATAATGACAATACATCAATGACAATACACCAGACAAATCAGTAATCGAATACAAAGAATAAAAAAAAATCCAACACAGTAATAATTAAATATAGGACGATAGGCACTATCATGTTGCGAGGGCTTCAAATAATCAATCATATTAATGGTTCAAAAATTACAACCCACTTTTTTGATACAATCATAACAATATTAATGCCAAAGTTGAACAGGAACAAAGCAAGGCACATACATAGTAAGTATAGGTGAGACGTACAAGAATCTTGTAATTGTGGGGCTGGAGTGTGATGAGTGTTTTTTTTTGCTCCCTAATGGTGTGGACAGAACAATCAAATTTTGCAACAAACTTCTTCGTTCTCGTAACCGTGTGCTCCGACTCCCGAGTACTCTGGAATCATCTCGTATATTTGTGGCTGTTTCACGAGACGCATGTAGATTTGTCAACTTCAGACCATACCTACTGCTACTCGTCTTCGTTTCGATTGTCCGCTAAGCTCAGCAGAATCTTTCCTCCTCCTCAAGCTGAGCGCACTCGACTCTTACCCTAGACAATTTTAAGATTTTTGAGGCTATTTCGGACATGTTCAAAGGGAAAGACGAAGATTTCCACCTGTCTAGAGGCTACACATACAACGAAGATGTAGTAGAATAGCAAGATAAATGTTTAATGAGAATGTCGGGTATATTCAATCAAGCTAAGATGTGGGATTTGGATTGCTAAAACCTAGATTTGTAAATGCTCTCAATCCTCATGGCGCTCGGATTGGTTGGCAATGGCTGGCTTCCTTTGTCAACCTTAAACCTTAACCAGACATAGTGCAACATTCATTCATGATTTCTTTAATGTTTGTGGTGCTGAATTTCATAAGCTACCACGTACCGAAAGCAATTCCTTAAAATAATTGTCATGTTATTAAAGTTGGCCTTTTTACACAGATTTTTCTTTTTTACAACGAAGAAGATAAATATATATATATTTACCACGGTTGCATGTTTTAGCGAGCTATTAAACTCTTTATTCATTTTATTCTCCACGTACCATTCGTCCTCATTTATGTGGCTTGCAGTGGGGGTGCGTATTAACGCAAGCAATTTGTTTTCCAACTGTTCAATCCGTTAATTTTATAATGGCCCCAGATTGTATGGGTTTTTGCGGAGGGGTTGTAGAATTTTGTTTCTTATCGAAATACAGGGTTACTTTTTTACCAGTACAATAAATCAACATACGTAATTGTTGCCAAAAATAAAAAAAATACCAGCATTCTTTGTTACTACTATTTGGGAACAAAAAAACAAAAATACCAATGCCCGAACTTATCCGCTAAAGTACTAGAAAATGTGGATGCCTTACGCATCAATTAGCAAACGCACGAACTGGCAACTGTTTGTTTACGTCATCGCGCGCGATTTAGCGAGCGGCGGCGGCGCACGTATTGACATAAAAAAATACTACTTGATCCCAATTCTTCCTTCATACTTGCACGGGCTTAGGACCGTCAAAATGAAGATGTTGCTTTGTGTGAAGTATGACAAAAGGTCTCGAAATCTGATAAAATTACGAAGTAAGTCTGCAATATTTTTCATTGAGGCGTATTTAAAAAAATGGAATCAACTATGTACAATGATAGAAAATTTACCCTACATACCTAATGAATGGAGTCCATTTCTCGTACTAATTCACATACTTAAGTAAATGTTCAAAATGCTGTCCATGGTTTTGTAAACAAAGCCGTGCCCGTTTTTGTACGTTTGCTTCGATTCTTTCCAAGTAATTTTTACGATGAATTTCGTCAAACGCACTTATTATTTTGTCTTTCAAGTCTTGGTAATTTTCGGCCTCTTCAACGTACACTCGCCGTTTTACCTCCCCCCACAAAAAAAAATCACACGGGGTCAAGTCAGGTGACCTGGCTGGCCATGGAACTGGTCCTCCACGTCCAATCCACCTCTGTCCGTACCTTTCATTTAAGTACCCTCGTACTGCCAGTGCGAAGTGAGGCGGCGCGCCGTCTTGCATGAAGAAAAAGTTGCGGTCCAGCTGTCTGGCGATAGGCAACTCGTCTTCAATTTTTTCCTATATCACCCCACGAAGCATGTCTAAATAACTTCCTCCAGTCAGGCGTCCTTCGATGAAAATTGGCCCTATTACTGTATTTTTGTAAACACCTGCCCACTCGTATGCACTGAACCTTCGCTGGTGGTAGTGTTCTTTAATTTGGTGTGGATTATTAAAAGACCACCAGTGTTCATTGTGAACGTTGTAAATGCCCACTCTAGTAAAAAGGGCTTCGTCGGTCCATAGAATGTTTTCTTCGTGGTTGTTTATTAACCAACGGCAGAAGTCTTGTCGTGGGCCGGCGTCACCGTCGTGGAACGCTTGCACTGGTTGGTAGTGGTAGGGATGCATTCCTGCCGTGTTTAATAATTTCCACACCACGTACTGACTAACGCCGAGCGCCGTGCCGCGTCGTTGGTGCTCCTCCTAGGGTCTTCCTCGAAGAACGCGAATATCGCTTCCTCGATCTCCACTGCTAAGTGAGGGCTCCCTCCTCGGCCTTGAGCGTGCGCCGGCGCAGTAAACTGTCCGTAGTCTAAAAGACGCTGCGTCACTCTCATAAATGTCCTGGGATTAGGTATTTGTGGTGCAATAACACCGGCGTTTTGCAGACGGGGCAAACTTTCCTCAGCGTATAGCCGCTGAGCTGCCACTGTATTTTCACAACTAAGAAAGTAACTACGAACCATTTCGTAGTACTCGCGGTTTGTAAACATCGCTAATCGTGTCGCGCGCGTAACTTTCGACTGTAGGGTAGGAAGTACGGAAACTGCGTGCGTGCACTCACGAAGGACGATTCGCGCGGACTAGTCTGTCTTATCGGTCAAAGGGTTGCACTTTGCATTCGCAGTTTCCCGGATGCTTTGTTGTCAAATCGTGCGCCGCCGGCCGCTCGCCCCGCCCCGCCCCTTTTACCTCATACCGTTGACACCTTGTAATTAGTGCAACCAGAAGTTACTAAATTGGTGAAGGATAAATTAATTGATGCGAAATAATTTTTTTTTATTTGTGCAATGTGATCTATTATCGATACCAATGATGTGGTAAAATTTATTGTACCGGTAAAAAAGTAACCCTGTATTTCTCGGTCACAAACTCTTTTACAGTGACATAGTGTGATGTACACGACATTCTCCCCGAAGCTCATATGTATTGTATTCAAAGTACATATAAAATTTACTCAATGCCGATGATCTCAACAAATATATTATAAATGCCGCTGCAGAAGTAACAAGCGAAGATCATTGTTTTAGTCACTAAAGAGTCCTAAATCAGTCAACAGAGTGATCACTAACCTGTGAGCGTCTATCAAATAGCGTTCTTATGTTATAGAATCCCAATGTGATAAACAGTCACAGAGATCATTACATTCTTCGGGGTAACACGCTTCGGTTGATTGGTATATTTTAAAGATGCAGTCTACGTGATGGCAGTTACAAGTTTTTCGAAATTATAAACTGTTTCGGGACAACGGATGCAGTGTTTACATAAGTGATCGAATGTCCTACAGTCCATACATCTCACTCAGGGGAGCATTTTGCGGAGACGTTAATTAGAGTGCTTCTCACTGTGGTTCGGCTTGTATGGAGAAAGTGTCAAAAATCGATTTCCCCGAAAGTTTCAAAGATACCTTCAAAATAAAAATACCTTCATGTTTGTTGTTACGGTTAAGGTCTTATAAAAAAACAGTAATTAGAAGTTTTACTCTGTATATTTTACGCGTAGTATGAAACAAATAAAAAGATTTTTTTTTTCTATAAAAAACCACGACGTTGTATCGTAGTCCACGATTCCTGTAGTTTCCGCAGGCCCTCGTACAATATCCCAAGTACCTATAGATGGCGAGGTAGGTACTCCTCGCGTTTGTCGCCCGGAATTATTTTTCGATACGGCAAGCTCTTCTAACTGCTTCGGGCGCGAACACTAGAGCTGATTGCCGGCGAGTTTTTGCAGCGAACCCGCCTTGCATCCGCCGATGCGATCCAGGTGCTGATTTAGACTCTTCGCCAACACGTTGCTTCGGCGGCCGGCTAGCACGGTAAGCAGGCGCGGCATCAAGCCCATCCTCTTGAAAGCGTCGCCAAAGTCAAATACGAGCTGGCTGGTGACAAATGAGCAGTCGGCGTTTGAGCGGGTAATGTTTCGTGGGCGCGACCCAAAGCTTGCGCGATCCGAGCGATAGATGTATATGACACCGTAAGATTGTGAACCCGTTAGTTTATAATCTAACGTAGGTTAGGTTAGATTACAGTGTACCGTTCTATCGTTGTCTTGTATACATGCCAACGGCGCTCAAAGGGTTAAAATAACCGCTATCTCCTGCCATTTTTTTTTTGAGTAAGTTTGCAAGAAACTTCCCCAATCTTAATTCATTTTTGGAGGCCATTATTAGGCTAGCTCTCTCATTTCTTAGAAAACTTATCTCTAGATTAATTTCTTAGAAAAACATAAGTAACCGGTCGGGGGAGACAACACGGGGTGATGAAGATGATATATTGTATCGTACATAAGTTCCGAAATCAATGGGACAAGCCGAGGTGTGAACCCTCAATCTCCGGATTAAAAGTCGCACGCTCTTGAGAATAAGGTTGACTGGTAGAGAATACCTCATATTATTAAAGTTCGCCTTTTTACAGTTTTTCTTTTTTACAACGAAGTTTAAAATAAATAAATATATTTACCACGGTTGCATGTTTTAGCGACCTATTAAACTCTTTATTAATTCTGTAGCTTTATTCTCCACGTGCCATTCGTCCTCATTTATGCAGTGGAGGTGCGTATTAACGCAAGCAATGTGTTTTCCAACTGTTTAATCTGTTATTTTTATAATGGCCCCAGATTGTATGGATTTTTGCGGAGGGGTTCTATAATTTTGTTTCTTATCGAAATATTTCTCAGTCGCAAACTCTTTTACAGTGACATAGTGTGATGTGTGATGTAGGCATTCTCCCCGAAGCCCATCGGTCCGATCTTATTAACATTTGAGTATAGGTCAGGATGAGGTTGCTGCTGACGACGGCGGTGGTGAAGATGGGGTTGGTGGCGATGATTGGATAAATAATTGTCAAAGGTATTATACCATCAACGTGGACCAAAATAAAGTGGAAAAGGAACTTGTTTTACGTAATTCTCGGAGACGAATTAAAATATGTGATGTGCTGCCTGAGCAGGAGTCACATATCCTCTCGGCCTGAAGGGCTGGAGAGGTTTACCGAGCTAGTCTCAGCTTTGGGAGAAAGGGGACTTACGGGTTATGAATACAAACACGGATAGTACACTAGTATAGACGGGGCTTTATGCCGTTTATTGTAAACACTTATTAACTACTCTTATCACTAACTAATCCCGGCCGGCCGGGTCTCTATGGTAGCGGGCCGATACGCGGGTTCCCTAGGTAATACGGACGCGGGCCTAGCTCCGGGCTAGGCTAACGGGTAGAGCGCGGTCGGTGGGAATGATAGGGAAGATCGGGGACAGGAATTACGCCGGCCGGCGGTGTCCGCTACAGGCCTTGCGTATGGGGGGTGTAGGGGATTCACTGGCGGGCGGTGACCGCTCCGGCCCCTGACGGGAATACCCTGGCAGGCGGATAGCCGCTCCAGCCCGGGTCAGGATACCACTGGCAGGCGGTGACCGCTCCAGCCCGTGGGGGAAGGGAAGAGCCTGGCCTAGGCGCACGTATGTCACCCCGGCCGCGACTGATGGGACTAGTAGTGGATGTCGTTCGGCACCCTTTTGAGGGGGTGCGAGTGGCCTCTTCCGCCTTCCGGCTGCGGAGGCTGCTTCGGATCGCGCCCCACCTTGTGGGGCGGTCGCTTCGCTCGTCATTTGAGGACGGCTGTGTCGCTGGTGTAGGCCAGCTTTTTCACTACCGGCCGTTTATCCAACCCCGCGACCCCTAGCCTGGTGATACCGTTTGAGCGGGGCCAGGTTCGGGACCGCAGGGAAGGCGACCGGCAGCTTAGGCTGGCGTGTGCTTCGTGCCTATATGGCGTCATCCGAGTGTAAGATGTCTTCTTCGTCGCTGTTTTCTTCCATGTGTAGAAGGGCTCGGGGTAGGTGCCGAGCCCTTGGCTGGTCCGGTGGCCGCGTGTAATGCGGCGCGATCCCTCGTAGATGGTCGTGGCTGCAGTTGTCCGCGCGGTCGAACATGCCCCGCGCGAGACGCTCGACGAACTCCTCCAGGCTGCTCCACTTCAGGTACTCGGCGATGGCTGCGTTGGTCACGTACCGCGTTGCTGCGACGATGGTCCGTAGCGAGAGGGTCTCCTGACGCCTCATCTTCTCCTTGTTGGTCCTGGAACAGAAAGAATACCAGGCTGGTGAAGCGTATGTTAGGCGTGAGCGGACGTAAGCTTTGTACAGACCGAGTTTGGTCCGTACAGGGAGCTTACTGTGGAGGACTGGTCGCAGTTTCATGCGAGCGGTTTTCGCTCGCATGACTGTGTTTGCGACGTGCGGTTGCATGGTCAGTCCCCTGTCTATGGTCACCCCCAGGTATTTCACTGTGGGTGCCCATGTGAGGGGTTGGCCCGCGAGAGAGGGGGGTGTGGGCAGCGGCACTCTTGCGTGTGGCTGCCCTGTGATGATGGCTTGCGTCTTGCCCACGTTGACTGATAGCCTCCATTTGGAGAGCCAGTCAGGAAGGGCGTCGAGCGTTGGCTGGATCTTCGTAACCGCGTGCTGCATCTGTAAAGAAGTCGTATAGTAAGCGGCGTCGTCTGCGAATAGGGCTAGTTGCGCTTGTCCAACGACTGGGATGTCGTTGGTGTAGCGCACATAGCATGCGGGTGAGAGGCAGCTCCCCTGGGGGACGCCCGCCCGTATTGGGCGGTCTTGCGACTGCGCCGTGCCTTCCACTTGCACGTGGAAGCGTCGGTCGGTCAGGAACGATGCGATGACTCTCACGATGCGGCGGGGTGCTGTGGACAGAGAAAGTTTGTATATTAGTCCTTCGTGCCAAACTCGATCGAACGCTTTCTCCATGTCTAGGAGAACGGCGACGGTGTGCTCCTTTTTGTTGTGAGCCATGCCCATGTGGTGTAACACACGGGTGAGCTGCAACGTGGTGGAGTGTTGAGACCTGAAACCAAATTGCTCCGGCCTGGGTGCCAGGTGTGGCGAGAGGTTCCGGAGCAGCAACCTCTCGAACACCTTTGATAGGTTGCATAGCAACGTGATGGGCCGGTAGTTCTCCGGCTTCTTCCTGTCCTTCCCGGGTTTGGGAATGACGATGACCCGTCCTGTCTTCCAGATGGTGGGGAAGTGCCCCGACCGCAAGATCCCGTTGAACAGGCGCGTCACTGCCGCTAAGGTGTTTAGCGGCAGTTGGCGGAGCGCCATGTTCGGGATCTCGTCGGGGCCCGGCGCCTTCTTCGGGTTGCAGTGACGCCTGATAGTCGCCTGGACCTGCGAAGGAGAAAAGTAGAGTGGATCATCGTGTGTCTCTATGGGCACGTTGAGATAATCTCGAACGTGCTGTACGATGACCGCCGTGTGTTGCGGGTCGGTGTCGGGGAACGGCCTGAATTGCTGCTCAAGGCTGCGAGCGAGTATTTCCGCTCTGTCCTTGGCTGCGTATTTTAGGATCCCGTCGGTTTCGTCCACTAGGGGTCGAATCGGCTCTGGCGTCGCGCTGAGTTGTCTGCATAACCTGTGGATGGAAGGAACGTGATCAGTTACGCTTTCAATGTGTGTTTCCCAGCTCGCAGCTCTGTGCTCGCTGAGTTTTTCCCTTAACAGTCGCTCGAGACGTCCTTTGCCACTGTTTCCTATACCAGCGCTTTTTCTCTAAAAGCGCTTGAAGCGGTCTCGGAAGCGGCTTACGCCGGTCTGTGTGTGGGGCCGGGTGTGTGGCCTCGGCGAGGGCTGCTTTGATGTCCCTGGTGATTGTGGCTGCTGCGGCATCGACCTCTTCTGCGGTCGATATGGGACCTGTACGGGGAGAGATTACCATGGCTTCTGTGAAAGCCGTCCAATCGTAGCGGCGTCTGGGTCTGTAGAGTCTCGTCGTCGGCTGGTCTGCGATGGTCAGGAGCACCGGCCTGTGGTCGGATGAGAGATCGTAGAATACCTGATGCCTCATAAGAGAATCGACTCCGCGAGAAATCGCAAAGTCGATCGTGGTGCCTCTGCGGTGTACGTCGGCGTTGTGGTAGTGCGTGGGCTCGTAGGGGCCCCCTACGGTGAGGTCGAGGTCCTCTACGACCTGGTAGATGACGTTTCCCGATTGGGAATGTGCGGAGGAGTTCCAGGCGGAGTGTTCGGCGTTGAAGTCCCCGGCCAGGATGGTCGGTACGGGGGAGTCCACTAGTAGTCGTTTGAGGTCGGCGCGCGTCTCTGCTAGCAGACAGTATCTGCTGGGCCTGTAGACAGCAAACAAACGCAGATTATGCCTTTGTAGTTTGATGTCTACCCCTAACGCGGACAGCGTGTTGGGCTGCGCGACGTCCTCCACCAGTTGGTGGATGATTGTCCTCTTTATGAGGATGGCGAGGCCTCGCCAGGCAACCCCGGTAACGGGGTTCGCTTGGTCCAAGCGGTACGCCATGTAGCCGCTGACTGTGAGCGTCATTGCTGACGTCAGCTTGTGGTGTGGGACGTAAAGACAAACACTATCTCTGGAGTATAGGTTTATTCTGATCTATGATACTTATGCTAGGGTATATATATAGGGTACATGTGAGAGAGTGTGCGTGCACACTACACCTCCATTCCAAAGGAAAAAAAAAGATTATAAGTTTAAATATATAATAATCTTTTTTTTTTGTTCATATATTTAGTAAGTGTTAATAAGAGTAAATAGGACACAGTTACACAGTTTTAAAATTTATAACAAAAAAATTATGCAAATAAAAATATTGAATTAAAATCTACGAAATATCAATGTAACCCTTTTATCGTTTAAGGTTATAGATTTGAAAAAAAAAATTGCAAAAAGAAAAACCTTAGTCGTAAAACAAAGCAGATATAATTAACATATGACAATTGCAAAAAAAAAAACAAAGATAATAAACACAATTTCAGCACGCTTCGATGACGAAACGAAATTACAAAGTAGGTACATTACACAGTTATATACTAGTCATAAGAAAAATAAAAACACAAAGATTTATAAAAAAAAAACACAATAAAAAAGAAATCACATTATTCAAACATTATCACTATTATAAAAAACAGTTCTTGTCCATTTAGGACACAATACATGTGTCTAATTAGTCAATCCTAGGTAGGTACCTTTACTTTACATTCGGTATTTATCATATTTTAATACATCAATACATCATATTCTCAAATCCATAATTGTTGTTACATACTTGCAAGTAGTTTATTAAGTATTCCGTTTTTAAGACGTCATTAGTGTTAAATTTCACTTTATTTATTATATTATTTTAACTCAAAGTGTGCATCCTGTGTGCTTCACTTGCGGCAAGGGTACACAACGCATTTATTTTGTGGCCGGCCGACCTTAATACACATTTATTTATTTATTTGCTCAGGATACAAGGAATTTATTTATTACGCGCGCACACCTATTATTTCATTATTTATACACTCAGGCAGTTCTTTTAACACGTCCATACATAAAACCTTCCATGTGTCCAAGGAGTCTCCACGATTGATGCTCGATCGAATCATGGTCAGACGCCAAGGATTCCGTGCCTGCCTTGTATCCTGGCGTACCCTCGCTATACCGTATCGCTCAAGGCCGCCTCTCGGGCCACCGAAGATGCGATAGGCATGTTCTATTTATATATATTTTACTTCATATTTCCCTCTCATACACAAAACATTCAAAAACCAACCGTATAACGCAACACCATGAAAGCTTCAACATGTAAGAATTTCAACAACTCTTAGTTGATCAGGCTAATCGTTCTTTGAAAAACTTATATATATCAGCCTTCCCAAGCACTACTTAAATAAAAACCAATTCCTTCTACACATATCAAACTATACCTCTCAAAACTATTCCATCCTATTTCTTTACATAAACTTCCAATCTCAAACATTTCTAAACCACAACCCATAAAATTCCAGCTTTAAAACAATCCTAAGCATACCTACCAACTAATAAAACTTTTCATAAACGATCACAATCCTGTTTTTTTAATACTTTTTTTTACCACCCGATTCATTTATCGTCATTTATCAATATTGTCATTATTTCATTTCACTTTGATCTTAAATCCGTCAAGTCCATATTATATGTCAACTCCAAACACATTAAATTACAAAAAAAATTGTCTTAAAATCAAAATAATCCTTAATTAATAAACCATCACTAATCTAGTATAATAATAATATGATATATGGTTAAAAGGCGGTATCGCGTTATATTTTGCATTTGTTATTACAAAAATATTATTATGTTAAGTTTTATCAAGTATGATTTGTTTTAATACATTACATTGAATTCAAAAGATCTAAAACACTGCAGGAAGACTATGAAATTTGAGATGAAATGACAGACTTCACGTGCCATTCCATATATGGAGTACACGCGCCGCCGTCATGTGGGCTATAGGTATTGGAGAAGGATGAAGTAATTGTGTCATAATACTTAAGCAAATTTGAAAAAAATATGAATGATCACCGGAAAGCAAATTGAGGCAAGGAAAAATAATAATTATAGGAAAAAAAAATTAGCACCAAAATACACTTAAGACTGAAAATTAATTATTATTCTCGTTATATAATGACCGCCCTTTTATCCATATTGTGTTTCGTCATCTAGCGGCATTATCATAAATGAAATGTTATCAATAGTTCATACACTTATAAAATAATTAGTTAATGAATGCCTTAAAAATGTACGATTAAAAACTTTAAAAATAGAAGTCACTTCAATTATGTCTGTTTTTCACTTTTTTACTACCACTGTGATACGCTGGATCTCGTGCCTTGGCTTAGGGCACCCGTAGCTGCAGACCACGCCCTTATCCACCGACACGAGCAACGCCCAGCAGCAACCAACATCACAAAAATTACAAGTCTCAATTTTATTTTTAATTTTTATTAAGGTAATTCTTATTTATGTCTCGTTTACAGTCACACCTTATTTTTCTTTAAATTATTTTGTTTACTTCACTGCCCGAGAAATATTCATACGCACTTTATTTTTTCCACTGTTTTTATTACTGTCTATTTACTTAGTCGAACTTTTTTTTTTTTTCCCCGTTAATTTTGTAACAGAGTTCCGTTAAATCACTATAAGTTCGGATCACTACTTATCAACTGTTCCAATAGTCCGATAGGTTTTTTTTTTTTTTAATTGTTATAACACTTTAATTTATGCACTAGTTTAACTTTCAAAACTGTCCACACTGTGCAGTATCTATAACTGTCAATATGATTGAAATCAAATGTAATGTCCTTGTAAATATTGTTGATTTAATTTGTATTCTTCGTTTTCTTGTTGTTCGTCCTCTGGCTGGCGCGGCGCGCCGCCAGTGCAGCGCAAGGCCGCACTGGCAGGATCGCCATGTGGTGTGGGACGTAAAGACAAACACTATCTCTGGAGTATAGGTTTATTCTGATCTATGATACTTATGCTAGGGTATATATATAGGGTACATGTGAGAGAGTGTGCGTGCACACTACAAGCTTGGTCTCGCAGATCAGCATGATGTCGATGTCCTGGCTGTGGAGAAAAGTACGGATATCATTAATTTTACCATTTAATGTTTCCGCGTTCCAATACACTATCCTTAACTCTTTCTCTTTTATGCCGTAAGAGGGAGTGAAGCTAGCGAATAACTGGCGTTATTGCTGAGAGAGGGGCGAGCTAAGCCTGATTGTGGTCAGGCTTAGACAGAGACTTAATAGCTAGTACTAACTCGTCTAGCGTTGGCCTCAGGGATATAGTTACCGCGGATTGCACCGCGGTAACTATGTCCTTGTGCAACGCTGTGGTGTCGAGTGCGGGGGCCGCGGGGGGCGCTGCGGTCCGCGTCGCTCGGGGCTCTGCTTGTGGCATCCTCTGCGGTTTGGGTTGTGGCTGCGTCCGTCCTCGATGTCCGGTTGTCCGCTGCCTCGGCTGATTGGCGGGTGCCATTAGAGAACCTGTGGAAGAGTCCTCTACCAGGTTGGGCGTGTCCGAAGCCCTGGTGTCGGGGCCTCGTTGCGGGCGGCGGGTTGGCGGGCGGCGTGTGTGGGAGCGGGTGCCCGCACGCCAGTTGCGCAGCTCCTGTAAATAGAACTCGCACTGCTTGTGGTTGCCCGGGTGGTCCCTCAAGCAGTTGGCGCACGTCGCTGGCTCGTCCCTCGGCCGTGTGCACTGGTGCGATAAGTGCGGCAGCGCGCACTTTACGCAGCGCATCGGCCGGTGGCATCCCTGTGAGGAATGTCTGAAGCCCTGGCACCGGTAACATTGCGGTGGCCCAGGTTTACCTCTCCAAGGTTCGACACGAACCTTGGTGTTGATGTTTGCGATGCTGGTGAGGTCGAGAAAACCGAAGTTCTCTCGCTCCGTGCCGTCGAGTTGGACGAAGAAGATGGTGCCCCCTCGTCCTCTGCCTGTGGAGATAAGACGTGCGTGTGATACGTTATACCCCTCTTTGGCGCAGGCGTCCTTCACGTCCTGCACTGTCATGGTTGACGGTAGGCCGCGGATAGCGGCCTTCATGGGCAGGGTCGACTTCTCCGGGTGCTTGACGAACTGGATCATCGGGTTGAGTTTCTGCTCCTTGCAGAGGTAGGCGAATACCACACGGTATTCCTCCGAGGTCCTGGGGTAGAACCGTACGCCGGTAGGTTCGACGTTCTCGGTTTTGGCCTCAAAACCGAGGCGTTCGTTGAGGGTCCTCAGGTGGTGGCCCGCGTCTGGGAGGACCTCGACCAGAATCTGGGGCGGTTTGGCCCTCTTGGCCGGCGGCTGCGGCTGCTGCTTCTTCTTCTTGCTGGCTGCGGTATCTGTGGGCAGTGAAGAGGCGGTTTTAGGTGGCGATTTTGCAGCGGCCGCGGTCCCTGTTCGGGCGCCACTGTAATACTTCTATTTTAAACTAAGGGTCCTGAAGGGGATAAAACAAACAACCCGATAGTGGACAGGTACAATTTAATTGCCAGCCTGGTTAAGTTTACACTTTTGAGCTTAAACACTACTTAACGACTTATTGGTAGTAAACTAAATTTATATTTATCTAACCGGGTTTTAATTATTGTTGGTGATACTTGGTCGATTGCGCTATTGGATAGTTAATACTAAAAGGTGAATAGTCCAAAATCGCAGTTTAGGAAAAAGTAGTGAAAGGCTTAGCTGCACTGTAGCGACAGTCGACGGCTCTCTCTCGACCAGATGGCCGGAGGTTCCAATAGCTCCGACTCTGGCGGGGCCAGCTGCACAGGTCGACTCGCACAGAATCTGGCCTACCAAAGGCCGCGCCCCTAGTAGACACCTCCTGGAAAATTCCGGGTACGGGATTAGTTCCACTGGCTCAGGTCACGCCAAGAATCTGTGGTCCGCGCCACGTGAGAGTCCGTTTCACATAGGAACAAGGGTTTCCATGCGTAACCCTTTGGGGTTATATTACAGTATAGAATTCAGCGCTACGCGGGATACTTTTATGTGGCCGCATGCCACGCCATACAATTTCTGACGAAAGTATATGAACGACGCCTTACCTGTCGGAGGAAAATCGTCTTGCCGGGGTTTATGAGTGATCGAATATCAACTCCGAAGTGCCCAGGACGCTCCTGGTTCGCCCTTTCGGGAAACGGTTAACCTCAAGGCACACCTGAGGGCAGGCTGAAATAAACGGTTCACGTCAATAATCGCATAATCCAACAACAGATTCCGAATTTCACGGTCTTCACAAACGAATGTAAGATTACTTACCAAAGATGAGAACGTTGTCCCAATTATTTAATATAAAGCCGACCCCGGCTAGGTCGGGTCGGGAAAAAAAATCCAAGTCCCAAAATTGCGGAATCACTCCCTCGGGGCCTCCTCTTCGATGTTGCCAGGGTTACAATCCCAAGGCATTTAACAAAACTGACGTGAAATTCTAAATACGGAAATTAGACCAGAGCGTGGTAAACGCTGCTGGACAAGCACGGTATGATATTTTTTAAGAAAGGGAAAGGAAGACTCGACAATCTATACATTCCTACCCGTTCATCGAGAATGATAATAATTATTTTGGTAAGAACTAGTTGTCGACCGAACTGGTGTCGAAGGGATTCAGACCTATCTCCCTGGCAACACGGAATCGCTGCCAACTTGACAGTTCATCGACACTATTCGAGACACAGATTTAATCGCCCGTCCGGCTTCATAGAAGTATTTTGTTATCTAAATATTTTTCCATTACAGTACGTGTCGGTGTTTGCTACCGGGGTCGGTAGTAACACCTTGCGTGGCGGCGGCTGTTGCGAGCATCCGGCCGCGGGTGTCGATGGGACGGTTGTGTCCATCGGTGAGACCTGTGGGCAGACGGCGGGTTGAGTAGGTCCGCGCGACACAGGAGTGATACGGTTACATTCCCGTTTCTCCTTCTGTGCCGGCGGGCTGTCCTCCGCCCGTCGTCTCTTCTGTTGGCGCGCCCCGGAGTGCGCCAACAGGGTTGATAATAGCGCCGCCTCGAGCGGGCCGAGGGTGCAACTGTCTAGCGATCCCCGAGCTACTCTGTCGAGTTTCTCGAATATCGCCATCCAGGCGTCCTCGGTCAACCCGAGGCCGGGCTGAGGGCGGCAAGGCGGCTGGTGGCGGCGTTGCGGTGAGTTGGCCGGCGTGCTGAAGTTGCCGGCCGGCTGCGATGGCGGCGGGCTCGTCGCACGTGGTGAATAATTACCACGTGATGATAAGTCAAGCGGCGATAAATCGCCACGTGACAAATCACCACGTGTCAATTCTCCGTTGCCGCCTGCCCGCCCCGACTCTCCGTCCACGGGGGGCTCGGAATTGCATTGGTCCTCCGCGTCTGAGCCTTCGCTAGGGCCCTCCACGGGGTCGACAACATCGATGGACTCATCCGAGTCACTATCTGAGATCGTCGACCCCGTGTAGCTTCCACGCGCTGGCAGACGCTTTGGCCTTTTGCATTCCGATCCACCCGCGATTTCGTCGAGCAGGAGCAGGCCGGTGTCTGGGAGCACCACCACGTGCGTAGGGTCCGCCGCCTGGGCTGCGTCCTCTTCCTGTGCTGCCGCCGTCTTGGTGGGCGTCCTCTGGATGACCATGATGGCGTGTGAGTGTGTGTGGCGTCGGCGCGTTGACCTGTAATTAATTACAGGCGTGAGTACAAGTAGTATAGCTTGCGCCGGACTGTCTGGGTTTTCACCCCGTTTGTGGTGTGTGTGCGAACCAGCAAAACGGCCACTGCTAACGCCTGGGGCTTGTGTTGGCACCGTTAGGTTTAGCCTGGCAGGACGATCACAGCAAAAGTGGTCTTTACGACAGGGGCTACACTACACAGAATACACAGATATGCACAATCGTGCGTACATACAGACAAAATAGTACAGCTGGTTGCCGGACTGTCTGGGTTTTCACCCCGCTTGTGGTGTATGTGCAAACCAACAAAACGGCCACTGCTAACGCCTGGGGCTTGTGTTGGCACCGTTAGGTTTAGCCTGGCAGAGCGATCACAGCAAAAGTGGGCTTTCCGACAGGGGCTATACTATACCGGTATGCACTACACTTGCACAACACTGGCGTTAATACTGATCAACTAGTGAGTTGGGTAGGGTGCGTAAGTCTCGAGAGCGAGCTCAAGCGCGTGCGTTCCCCTCAACGTCACAGTTGCGAATAAAAACCTGATGGGACTGTGCGCTGCGCGTGCTTATATAGCTCCGGTCGGTGTTCCCCTCCATTGCGCCTTGCGCGGGGCCGTCGTATCGGTGTGGCCGGATTCCGCTCTGGGCGCGTCGCTGCGGTGACATGGCGCGCTGGTGACATGGCTATGTCACAAATAATTAATACGAAAAATTGGTCCGAGGCTCAAACTGAAAAAATATATCAATGATTTAAAACAGCAGCGGCAAAAGGCAGCTGATATCGATACAACTTCGAAATCCGTATGTATTGTATTCAAAGTACATATAAAAGCTACTTAATCAATGCCGATGATATCTCAACAAATGTTTTGTAAATGCCGCTGCAGTAAAATAATAAAGAAACAATCAAACATCCTTGTTCCATGCAGTGAACATTTTACAGAAGTAACAAGCGAATGTCATTGTTTTAGTCACTAAAGAGTCTTACATGAGTCGACAGAGTGATCACTAACCTGTGAGCGTCTATCAAATAGCGTCCTTATGTTATAGAATCCCAATGTGATAAACGGTCACAGATCATTACATTCTTCGGGGTATCACGCTTCGGTTGATTGGTATATTTTAAAGACGCAGTCTACGTGATGGCAGTTACAAGTTTTTCGAAATGATAAACTGTTTCGTTGAGAACAACGGATATTCCAAAAGAACTACACCTTTCGATAAGGCATTGTTGAATACCGGTGATTACAGCAGATACAACCGCATTTTAAAAAAACTTGCGTGCAGTATTTCCGTCTTTTGAAGTACCAATACCGCCGCTCCGCGGTTTGTCTAAAATTAAGCCCAACTTCTGCCGAAACTTGTCCTGGATCATTTTCTTCGTTAAAGCTACATGATTTTTATCTTCCGCTGATCTTGCTTGCCATCTCTGCGTTTGAAGTTTGTACGATAAGTGTATAAAATATTCAAAGAATCTGAATGTAAAGTCCAAATTCTAACCACGGGCTCGTTCAAATAATTTCGCTCATATTTCGCAAAATGTGGAGGAGCACCATCCAGCTGCAAAATCATCCTCCTCCTGTATGCTACTGGCAGCTCCATTAATGCATCATGGAACTGTGTTCGGAGAAATTCTAAAAATCGTGGGCCATTCATTGTCTCAAGTAGAATAATTGGCCCAACTAAAATATCGTCAATGATTCCCGCCCAAACATATACTGAGAATTGGTGCTGGAACGAACTTGGTCTCACAGCATGAGGATTCTCCAACTGCCACAGATGCTCATTGCGGTGGTTTACGTATCCCAATCGCGTGAAAGTGGCCTCGTCGGTCCACATAATACGTTTTAAAAACGTTTAATCCATTCGTGTTCTTCTTGTTATCCAGGAATAAAAAACTGATCTTGGAGCGTAATCTGGTTCAATAATGTCTTGTACTCGTCTGAAATGATAAGGGTGTAATCCTTCTCTTTTTAATACTCTCCAGACTTTCCACTTCCATAAATTCATCCTGTTCGCTATTATTCTAATGCTCAGTCTTCAGATTAATCTTAAGATCTCTTCTTCGTTCTTGGGTGCCACAAGTCGAACACTTTCATCGGCGGGTCATCTTATGCCGTTCTCAGCGAGCCGTGCATAAATTCTTTATGAATGTGCAAGCATTTGGAATGGGTCTGTTAGGAAACCTTGCGTACTCTCGAACAGCAGCATTAGCGTTCTCGTTGCAAAACCCATAAACGAAATGTATGTCAGCGGTAAGCTGACTAGAAAAATGGCCGTCTTCCATTTTAACAAACACGGAAAATAAATTAATTTAGTGCGCCAAATTGTGTCCAACCAATTTGGCGCAGCACTTTGCGCCTTTTTGGTTGGTCACGATTTGGCGCGTACAAATAATTTTACGAACTAATTATTAGTTAACATTTGAACTATATTTTCTTTTGACACGTTTTGAATCTACTTTAGTTTATTGCGCCAAATTGTGTCCAACCAATTTAGCGCAGGACTTTGCACCTTCTTGGTTGGTCACGAGTCACGCAGAAGAGGGGGGAGACTTCGCCCCACGACTCACATTCTTATTTTCCCCGTAAACATTGCCTCCGACCAAGTTGTGTTCACCCCCGCGACCTTCTCAACAATCCAAATCGGGGGAAATCCCTTGGGGGGGCAATATTTAAGGGGTCTGTTGACAGTGATGTGGCCATAGTTGGCGAAAGCCGTGTCCTCCTCGCCCGCCTCCAGGCCCCTGTGCTTACTCCTAAGGTGCCGCATCATGTGGCCGCCGTCAGTGACGTAACCGCAGAAGGTACACTGTTTTATCTATCTTTTTCCCACTGGGTTACCCTTCGGCGGCCTACCACGGCCACGGCCCCGGCCTGCGGTACTACTGGACTGCGGGACTGCCTTCTCACCCTTTTTCTCTCGGTACAGCTCCCTGAGGCGCAGCAGCCTAGTGCCTGACAAGTCGGTGCTGGCTCTGGTCATACTGATGGCCATACTGGCGGAGGACACCTCCTCTTCCGCGCCCCCGACTTTGCCACTACCCCTCGCGGCTTCCTCAGCCCTCCGGGCAACGGCCGGCTCCCATTCGCTACCCGAGGATTGATACGGGTCCTCGGCCTCCTGTGGGTGCAAGCCAGACGAGACATCACTCTGGTGCTCGCTCCTTGGCAAGGAGGCTGGGCTTTCCTCCATTGCAGCTGGTGCAGTCGTGCCGTCCCCCGTCGGGCTGCGGATGCAGGCGCTTTGCAGCGCCGCCTCATTAGGCTCTATTGGATCTGTTGTGTCACTGTAGGCCATGCCTACATTCGCAGGGGCGGGGGCGCTGTCGGCCACCACATAAGTCTCTTGAGTTCCCCTCGGTGTGCTCTTCTCCTTCTTCTGCCGGGAGGCCAGATGCCCCGGACTCAAAGTCGAGCCGGGGCAGCCCCGCGGCACCACAGCACTCCACGTCGCCTCCCGCAGGGGTCGGCGCGTCATCCTCCTCCCTCGGCGTTCTTTGAGCCCACGCGCAGTGTTCTTCCTCTTCAGTATTTTCATGTCTCCAGAGCGTGAGATCAAGCTGGTATAGGGCGTCGCCGCCCGGGGGAGTCGGCGCGTCGTCTCCCCTCAGCGTTTCTTTGTGAGCTTAAGTTAAGCTCGGTTAGGTCACACGCGCTTAAGTTAAGCTAGGTTAGGTCATGCGAGGATAACTTGTGCGCCAGAAGCCCCATATCCTCCCTACTTGGACATTTGTGTGCGACTTACCGTGAGGCGTGTCAACAACTACAGTTGCTCGAGGTGCTTCATGTTGTTGTCTGTTTTATCAAATCATTGTGTTGTTATTCTTTTAATCCATTTCGACCTTTTTCCATGTCCATAGATTTCGATGTTAATGTTTCACATTTTTTTCTTACTTAATTTGCACATACTTTTAATTCTGTTGAGGCATTTTCCGACATCAAATGGGCGAGAGGTAAGTGGTCTACCAAAAAGAAAAGGATTCTTTTCGCCAACTCCAACCAATTTCCGACTAGCAACATTAAGGTCTATATTTCTCCGCATCTGTTTTGTTAGCAGTACGGGAACTGAGCGAGTCCGTTTCCAGGGATCATAAAGACGTCTAACTGTTCAACTCTATTTTAGGTTAATATTACTTGACAATACACAGATTTTGAATAAAATAAATAAAATATATATTTCTTGCAAAATTAGGGGGTGTGCACCTAAATACTTCATACATTTTTGTCAGGTTTGTATGGTAGACACTGGACGGCGAACTAGCACAATGACCCAACTTTATCTGATTGCTTACCGCTTTCAAATAAAAAATCCAAGTTGTTATGTACGTTTCGTATAATTTTCCACTGGCATTCTTTTTACACTGACTATTTGTAGCTCGTGCATATGCAGAATAATATACCTCAACGATTTCCTTGTCGAATAGTTAGACTATCTCTGACTGAAGCTATATTACGAAAATCTTCACTGGAAATGTTCTTTGAGACAATGTTTTCCAGTTTGTGGTGTATTAGCAACTAGTTCAATTTCCTTCTGGAGCTCTCTGTTAGCAAACCTGTTTCTTGTCCTTCTTTGAGTATAGCTCTGCCATCCAAAGTTCCCTAAATGTAAACACAGGGTGACAGGCGTTAGATTAAATCATACATACACATCATTCGTATACTGATACATGCCTGTACTCCTTGAGTATGACCACCACCTGTCCGCCTCGCTTGTTGAACTTCGAGTCCCACCTTTTGCGTGATTCAATGAGCACCCATTCGATGAAATCAGCCCTGATCTATGAAACCACCATGATATGAACTCGACAAATTTTAATAAGTGGTTGCGGGAAAAATTAGCGACAAATTTAGTAGAAGCTTCTTTCTGTAATTGTGCTTGACAATGCCAGTTACCACACGGTTCAAACAAACAAGCCGCCTAAAGGTGACAGTCCATTTCCAACCGCAGCTGCACTACTGTTCATTTTACTATAGAAATTGACAGTAACAGCGACGCGTTCAGTACCAGTAGTGCAGCTGCGGTCAGAAATGGAATGTTACCCTAACACTAACACACGCAAGGCAGACATATAATCTTGACTCCGTGCCAATTCTGTGCAGTTTGATGAAAGATTATACAGAGCAGCACTTTTGCTTTTAGTTGACAAGAAGGTACAAACCAAAGCCGATTTAAGAGGCAGAGGAAATTCTCGCAGCTCAAGGTCATGAGGTTCTGAGACTCCCAACTTATCACTGCGATCTGAATCCAATAGAGCTCATTTGGAGTAGGTACGTTAAAACGAAAAGTGGCTAGTCAAAATATAGGAAAATCACCAACTGAATTGGAGCAAATTGTAAAAGAATCCTGTGGTAGTATCACTTCAGCTGAGTGGAAGAAAATTACCGAACATGTTATTCATGTAGAAAACAAATATAAAGAAAAGGATGTAATCACTGACCAAATGGAAAGTTTCAACATTATAGTGTGCGTGATGGCGAGACTTCTAGTTCTGATGAATCCTTAGGAGTGGTATTGGGAAACAGATTTTGATTACTCTGAGTAGGTAGTTTTGTTGTCGGGATGAGCTTGAAGCTGCTTGAGACACGCTGAGTTGACTCGCAGGTAGGAGTTTATAGGTGATGAGTAAAACGTCGGAGTAGTTATACTTTATATATTAGTAAGTTCTACAAGTGTACTGAGAGAGGAGCAAGCCCGGAATGAATGTTTAGGTGTCGCAGCACCTCTTTTATACATTGATGATACTTTGTTGCACATGCGTCAACGCGATAAGGATTTCATCACTAATAAGCATATCCGCCACCTTGACATAACAAGTCATTGTAAATCATAGTTTTATTAGATTTTTATTACTAGAACGTGACTGTTACGCAGGAATGCCGGATTAGTCAAATTAGTTGTAACCTATTTAATATATTTGCGTGTGTAGTGTTGATGTTAGGGTTCACTATTGAAGTAGTGGGTTCCTTAACTCCTCCCTTCTTAAGATAAAAATACATTTTTAACAAAAATTATTTTTTATAAAAACTTAGTATAAGTGTTAAATGGTTAGTATACATGGTTCCTTCTAGAACATGATACAATAAAACTTATACTATTATATTATCCTTTAAACGTCTTTTATTGCCCTGTTCCCGGCTTTCCACTAAACTTTTTTTTTGTTACTTTTAATTTCGATTTAGTTCTCTTTCAATTTCACTTCACTTTCACTGTATACTTGATTTGGATTTTTACACCTTGTATTAAGTCACAAAACCAATGAGGTAGACTAATTATCCATTAATTTCGGTGACGAAATACCAAGAGTTCACATATCCATTATTTCGTCGTTGAGTTTCACATCTTCCTTTGTTTGATCTGGATGACTGATTGGTAACAAGTGACCAGACCGGCACGTTGATTCATCGGTATGTGCAACTAGTTACTTAGTAGTCGATGATCCATTGAACTTTTTCTTTTTCCTCTAGTCTCTCCTTTTTAGTTTAGGCACAGACCAACCCCTATAGACCGACCTTATAGGACGACTCGCGGTCACCGCCCGTATGGTGTATAGGTCAAATATAAGATTGTTCGCGCACCGCTCCGATCAGTTGCGCCCAAGGTTACGACCTGTTAGCAGCCTGCACGAGTCTAAGAAAATAAATCGTAAACTATTGAATTCATTGGGAAATCATGGGATATTGCAGCGTAAAATGGTGTGGCAAGTCATCTAAAACTTCTACTTACGAAACAGATGGAATAAAATCCCACAGGAAAGTCAAATTCATTATTTCATTGAATAATGTTTCTTGTCCGCGGGGTTCATTTTATACTGGTCAGTAAGCAGAGGCGAAGTATGTCCGTCCCTTTTCGTCAACTTGAAAATGCAATGCGCTATCCCTTTCCCTTTCGACTAGTGATGTGACGACGATGGTTTCGTCAGTTGCGGAAACTTCGTGCTTCGTCATACCGTATTGTACCATTTTAGACATAATATATAGGTAATATGTTGTGTAAGTTTTTTTAGAATCCTCTAGGCCAGCGGAGCAGTTAGGCCGCATGTCACGCTGATGATGAACTTCAAAGAAGTGCGAGGAAACGCGGTGTTGGTTTGTGATAGACATATGTTGTATGGGTTTTTTAGAATCCTCTAGGTGAGCAGTTAGGTCTCATGTCACGAGATGGACCTGATGATGAACTTCAAAGAAGCGCGAGGTATGAGTTTTTTAGAATCCTCTAGGTGAGCAGTTAGGGTCTCATGTCACGAGACGGACCTGATGATGAACTTCAAGAAGTGCGAGGGAACTCGGTGTTGGTTTGTGATAGACATATGTTGTATGGGTTTTTTAGAACGCTCTAGGTGAGCAGTTAGGTCTCATGTCACGACGAGATGGACCTGATGATGAACTTCAAAGAAGTGCGAGAAAACTCAGAGTTCATTTGTAATAGGCATATGTTATTGGTCCATTTGAATATGTTTTCAATACAACTTTCTATGACCTTAATAAAACGGACAAAAGAAAATAATTGTACCTATGAGATTTTGGCGACACTTTTTTCTCGTATCGAAAGAGATTGCGATTCTGAGTGGAAATAATATAAAAATTCTAAACTTTAAAATTCAAGTTCTGAGTACTTTAAACAGAAATGTCCTAATATGTTAAGTAAAAATTTCAGGTACATTGTTAAATTACTTAATGAAATATTAAATTAATCAATATAATTATTAAGTAAGTTTACCCTAAGTATACTAAATTGGCATTAAATTTTACCACAATAAATTTCGGTATCACTGGTAGCAGTACCCACTACCTGTAATGAACATGTCCCATCCCTACGCGTACACGTGTTAGCGCGCCATGTTTGCAACGACCAATCGCAACGCCGTGAGCACCCCTCCCGCACCTCACAGTTTGGTGATTTGCGTCGGGAACAAAATGGCCAATATTAGGTTTCTATAGGCGGTGTTCTGTGAGTTTAGGAAATGGGGTAGGGAAAAGGATAACAGAGTTGTTCTTAATGCTAAGTTTAAACAATTAATTGTTAGTCTTTCTTTCTAGTTCTAGGGATATTATATCCTATTTTTATTTGCTAGAGATATTACATCCAATTTTAATTTTCTAGGGATATTATTTCAATTTTTTTTATTTGCTAGGGCCCTATATAATTTTAATGTTGAGCTAGCTCTAATTTTCTCAAATATGAGGTAGTGTCGTTGTATTATCATATGAGTAACGTATGCCGTGCAAAGACGAGAATGCAATACGACTCTTGAATGAATAACTCTCCTTTATAAATCAAGTTTCGTTTACCGTGTTTGTCACGAGAATGTAGACGAACTTTTTATAATCTCCATTTATTATTAGGAATTCGTGTACCGTGTATGTCACGAGAATGTAGACGAACCTCTTTATTTTAGTTTTAATTCAAGTACCTGGAGATGTTTTATATATACATTTAGTGTATATTAAAATTGTTAACTACGACACTGCTTTTGCATGGAGAGATTTTGTATATACATTTATTGTATATCAAAAGTGCTAAGTATGACACTACTTGCATTACCTAAATAGTCCTTGTCGTAGAATTTATACTCTTTCGAGTCGTTTATACTCTTTCGAGTCGTTGCGCAACTTTAATAATTACAAAATACCTTTTGAGTGTGTGACCTCACTTTTAGTTAAAATGATTATCGTTTATATTCAGGGGTGAGAACTAAATGATGTTAGTGATTTAAGGATCGTTGACTTGCCCTTTGTGCATTATAAAGTTTAACATCTGTTTAACTTTATTTGGACGTTTAATATTTCTAATTGGAACGGTGGTTTCCCGTCCTCTAATCGATATAGGTGCTACATTTCTTTCCGGTGATGCCGTAATTATAGCCCTTTCATACTTTGGTTTATCTTTCGCTAAACGTTTGTTTACCATCTTTTTGTAAAATGGTAACCCTTTTGGTACATTCCACAAATGGAACTGATTTCCTATCAAACAATCTAGAAACAGTTTTTGAAAATATTTCTTTTATTTGAGGTGAATTATAGAAAATAAAATATTTTTTACTTGGATTTAATTGTTCCTTAATAAATTTTTCAATTAAAGTCAAATTTTTCGCAATTTTACTCTGTCGGCTCCTATTTCGCAATTTTAACTTTGTGAATATTCAGCAATGTCGACATTGTGAAATAACGTTGACAATAAAACATAGTAAAAGTGGTGGTTTATAACATTGCTAATTTAGCAAATCTTTACATTGCAATATGAACATTGTTAATCTAACAAATTTAGTTTTTAACAATTTTTCTTTGATGCCTATTCTGTACATAGCTATCTTAGCAATTTTTATTTTGTGGTTTTATCAAGTGAACTTCGTTGTATACACGACATTGAAGTTGTAGTTTCAGCAAAGTTGAAAGACAGAATAGAGAAGACAGCAATGTTGACATTGCTAGCCCAGCAGAGTAATATTGCGGGGATAACAATGCTGACGTTGTTAGCTCCGCAGTATAATATTGCGGCGATAGCAATGCTGACGTTGCTAGCTCCGCAGTGTAATATTGCAGGGGTAGCAATGCTGACGTTGCTAGCTCCGCAATGTAATATTGCGGCGATAGCAATGCTGACGTTGCTAGCTCCACAGTGTAATATCGTGAAGATAGCAATGCCGACGTTGCTAGCTCCGCAGTGTAATATCGTTAAGATAGCAATGCTAACGTTGCTAGCTCAGCTATGTAATATTGCGGGGATAGCAATGCTGACGTTGCTAGCTCCGCAGTGGAATATTGCGGGGATAGCAATGTTCACGTTCAACATTGCAGAACTAGCAATGCCAAAAGTCTTGAACGACAATAGCTACCTGAAAAAATACAACAATATTAATTATAAAACTAACTTTTATTAATCAAAAACTTACATGTCCATAAGAATAGAAAAAAGTGTTGCCCACTAAAATACAAATAATTTAAATAATAGTGGGTAACTATAATTAACATAAGAGTGTCCAATGCAAAAACTATTTACTAATATGTATATCAAATTCAAACACTCGGTGTTTCGAAACCGGGAATTAAACCCGATAAATGAAAAAAAAAAAGACCTGCAAATTTTACTGTACCAATCGTAAGTGTAAGGCCTGAGTGGACGCTCGAAGCGGAGCGTTCGGCGGGGCGTGCAGCGTAGCGTCGGGCTCACAAGTGATTTGAGCAGCGTGCACTAAGGCCGCTCCTATACGTTTGCATTTGTTTAACATGCACGCCGCACGCCCCGCCCCGCTGCACGCTCAACTCGAACATCCACTCAGGCCTTACACTAAGGCTTAATTACACACATTTAATTAAGATGCTATGTTATTTCGAAGAGTCGTTTGATTAAAGGGGCCCACTGATTAACAGTCCGCCGGACGGTATCGGCCTGTCAGTTGTTCGGAACTGTCAAAATTTTGTTCTAACTGACAGGCCAATACCGTCCGGCGGACTGTTAATCAGTGGGCCTTTCGATCGGTACATCAAAATTGAAGGTTTTTTTTTTTTACATTTAGCGGTATAGGAACAATTAAGCTATCGACTCACTGGCTTTGTATTCCGAGTAAAATTTATTCATCACGTTGCTACTTAAGAAGCAGCGTGAACTTCCGGTATCGATTAGTAGTTTTATGTTTATATTAGGTATTATAATGTATGGAAGAAAATCGTTTTTTATGGGCTTTGAGTTGGGTTGGAGGCCCTGACTTGAAAATTTGTAGAATATTGCGTATTTGAATTACGTAATGAGTGACGTGTAACGGGTGGAGGATTTGTTTCCGGTATCCCGTTATAATTAGGATTCAATTCCCTATGACTCACTCTATGATAATGTAACTCATGATGTGCGGGACTCGCGTTAGACCTTGGTGTTGGCGCCGTTGGTGGTTTAGGACGCGGCGTATTTGTTGATCTATTTGGAGCTTGATTTGGCCTAGGGTTTTGGTTTGTTTGTGCTTGATTCCTTTGCCCTTGAAATGGCCTGATGGGATTACTATTCTATTGTCCGTGGTATGGTCTATAATAATTTTGAAAATTATTTCTCTGCGGATTAGGGTGACTAGTACCCGATGTACTAGGACCTGCGTTATACTTTCGCGTATTTTCGTTAGTCTTATTATTATTAGGTTTTTTATATTGCGGCTGGTTTTTACGATTTTTATAATAGTGTTCATCAAAATGAGCTTGTTCCATAGCTAATTTTAAAGCTTCCTCCAAAGTGTTGGGTTCCTTTATTTGGATTGCTCTAAGGATTCGTTCAGGAATATTATACAAGAATACATCTAAAGCCGTATGATTATATATATTCATTTTAATTTGCATTGTTGCATCATCATATATCTCAGCTAGTTTAGAAAATAATTGATTTTTAATAGATTGAATACGCGCGCAAAATTCATTTAACTTTTCCCCCTGTTTCATTGTAACACTTTCTAATTCAGTTTTAAGATGTTTTTCAGTGCGCTGATCACCGAAATGTTGTATTAAAAGTGATTTTAATAATGCCCAGCTTCTAGACATATAATCATTTTCTGACACCAATTCTGCTGCTTTATCCTGTAATCTGGAGGTAATTACCTCTATTACATACGCGTATTGATCTTCTGATCCATTTCTGTATTGTTGTAAGACAAAATCGCACTTTCTTAAAAATCGACCTAATTGTCTTGGATCCCCGTTATAGGTTGGAATTATTTTAATCATTTCTCCTAACGTTGGCATTTGATTATTTCTGTTATTAGGCATTTCAGGAATTGTCGGCAAGCCTAGAGGAGGCATATTAGGGTTATGCATTGGAACTTGGTAGTCCATTCTAGCATATCCTGGTGGATTTTCCGGACGATAGGGCGAATATCTCCCTACTTCGTCTGTCCCCTCTTCATAACTTCCCACTTCATTCTCTATATTTAAATTTGCCTGCATTTGACCTACCAAATTATCAGCTTGGTTAGGGGCTTGAGCCTGAGCCTGATTTGCGGCTTGATTGTCTGCAGCTTGTGCCAACAGATCCATTTTATTAATATAATATTATGAAATTAGTAAAAAGTTAAATTGTATTTTAAAATTAAGCTTTTTCTAAAAATCAATTTGTTCTACTTTAATGGCAAATTGGCCAATTGAAGTTAGAAATATTATTTTTATCAGGTACCGTGAGTATGCCCGATTTAAATTATTTAATGTTATTAAGGTGCAAGGACGATTCCTTAAATCGTGTACAATTTTTATAAGGATTGTTGTACACTCCCTATTTTCTAAAAGTGTAATAGCCCCTTTTGCATAAACTAAACACACAATTACAAATTACACAAATTATTAACTTACTATTATCGCATAGCACAATTAGCAAGCAATATATGACAATATAGAAAAATAGAAAACGTCTGCGTTTTCGAAAAAAAAAATGAAGAACGAAGAATGGAGCTCCTATTATTTAAAGAAATTACAATTAATAAAATAATTTGTTAAGGAAGGAGCGGTGTTGTGAGTGAGACTTATTTTTTTCTTCTCCACCTTATGGATCCTCCCGATTCCGTTGTCTCCCCTCTCAATGGGTTTTTGATTCAAAAAAGTTTGCGAATTAATAGCACTCACTTTGCTATCGCCTTGCTTCTGCGTGCTCAATATTGATGGAAAATATATGTAGATAATTCTTCCGATTAGTTCTTGAAAGAAGAGATCTCGCAGGGTCAGAGACAATAAAGGGTGGCCACTTACTTCAATGCCTTCGGTCACCTGGAGGTCTTCGGAAGATCCTACCGGCTGCGCCAGTTTTGTTGTCGGGATGAGCTTGAAGCTGCTTGAGACACGCTGAGTTGACTCGCAGGTAGGAGTTTATAGGTGAAGAGTAAAACGTCGGAGTAGTTATACTTTATATATTAGTAAGTTGTACAAGGTAAAACACCAACAATACTGGTCTAACCTAGGCACCTGCAGGCAGGCGAAGGAAGCCCTCCCGACACTCAACCCCAATCTGTCACGGAGGCTGCGACAGCTGAAGAGACCACAGCTCCGGCTTATAGCTGGGGCCATAACCGGCCACGCCTCATTTAACAAACACCTACTAACCCTACGTGTTACAGATAGCCCCCTCTGCAGGGCGTGCATGGAGGCAGAGGAGACAGCCGCCCACGTCATTCTCGAATGCCCAGGGGTGGCAGAATACCGGGCACAACACCTCGGCTCACCGGGGTCGCTCCCAGAAGTCGTCGGCAACGTCAAGGGTCTGCTAGGCTTCCTGGTAGAGCTGGGTTGGCAGGAATAGGCCGCCAACCCATCACGCAAAATAGGCGCAATAATATGACGTCGAGTTGCGGAAACCAAGCCCGCGAATACCTATAACCTATAACCTATAAGTGTACTGAGAGAGGAGCAAGCCCGGAATGAATGTTTAGGTGTCGCAGCACCTCTTTTATACATTGATGATACTTTGTTGCACATGCGTCAACGCGATAAGGATTTCATCACTAATAAGCATATCCGCCACCTTGACATAACAAGTCATTGTAAATCATAGTTTTATTAGATTTTTATTACTAGAACGTGACTGTTACGCAGGAATGCCGGATTAGTCAAATTAGTTGTAACCTATTTAATATATTTGCTTGTGTAATGTCACCGTCGATGTTAGGGTTCACTATTGAAGTAGTGGGTTCCTTAACTAGGTACCTAGTGATAGCCTCGACCGTGGGGGAGGTCTACTTCTTCTGTGTCGGGAACCACTCGTCGTTGGGTGTCTTCAATGATTAAGGCTCGACTTGACAATAATTACTTTATTACTTTTAAATTTTAACAATTTAACAGTTAGGGTTAGAGCTACTGCTAAGAGCCAGAGGACAGAATGAACAGAATGAGCTCCTGAGGATGAGCACGGGTTTATATACCGTCTTCTTATCGTCTAAGAGTAGGGTTATCTTAAAAGTGAAATCATGTGTAACTAATCATGTGTGACAACTGGATTAGGGTCGGTCGTAAAATCTGTGCAACATTGTAGAAGCCTTTTTAATTAACTTATGAGAAAAAGCGAAAGTTGCTCAATCTGTCTTGACAAGGTAAAAATATAATATATTATATCCTATGCAATATGCATACTTAACTCCTCCCTCGTTAGAGTGAAATTATCTGAAGATCTTCTGATAGATAATTTTACTCGTAGGGTATGAATAACAAAACTTAGTTTAACATTAGTGGGTAATATTAATATTAAAAATGTTGTATCCACATTTAACTAACTTATTTTTACATACACTTTTCATTGTCTTTCCTAAATTCGCGCACTTACGAACGTCACTTCAACACTTTATTGCCCTTTTATCACTTTACTAACACATATAGTTTATATTTTCTTGTCTTCATTTTCATTCGTTGTGTGTGCAAAGCCAGTTATATGAGCAAGGACGAGATTACTTTTATTTCATTTAGAAATCCAGCCACTTGGCCATATTAATTGGTATTGAACTTTTCTTCTCATATCCTTGGTAAGAGAGTTATTTTTCCTTTGTCCATTGATGACATGCAGTGGTGAATAGGAATGAAAAGGTAAGGATAAGGATTAGTATAATCTTATACTAATTAACAATTATTTCCTTAACAATTATGTATTGTTATATGTAAAGTATACTAGAACATTATGTTATATATATGCATTTATTGTATATTAGAACATTAGTAATTGTTAAACTATCAACTTAGAATTTTGTTAATTAATATAACATACATAACAAAAAAATTTTTTTTTGAACAGTTGGTAATCTTAAAAAATTGTGATTTCTTTAAATCAAATCATTTTAAATTTTCATTTAAACATGGTCGTCGAACATTTTTAAGTGGGACTGTGGTCTCACGATTTCTTATTTTTACTGGGACAACATTTCTTTTGGTGCTGTCTCTTACTTCAGCTTTTTCGTAGCGAGGTTTATCTTTCCCTTTACGTTGATTAACTAATTTAGTAAGAATTATGTCTCCTTTATTAAAACTTGTGGATGGTATATCCGCTTTTGATTGTAATTTGTTTCTTACTTTCTCTTGATGTTCTAGCATTTTTTCTGCTAAGTGCTTATAAAGTACTTTAGTTCTTTTAGCATGGTCTTTCAATAATTGGTGCATGTACTGCTGTTGGAAATTAATATCAAAGGTGCTTCTGGATTCTGTATGTCCAAAAACTACTTCGAATGGAGTTAATCCAGTCATAGAATGAATTGAATTATTATAAGCCATTATTGCGTAATTCATTACTGATGAAATATCACTAAATTTATGCTCGTATTTAGCTAGTCTGTAAATTTCAATAATGGTACTGTGGAATCTTTCCACTATTCCCATGGAATTTGGATTATTAGGTGTTCCTATGTGTAAATCTATTTTATATAAGGAAAGAGTTTTAATAAGGCGTTATTAAATTCGGAACCTGGATCTGAATTGATTTTTAACGGTGTTCCATAATATGAAAAATATTTTACTAGTGCCTTGACTACTTCAGAAGTTGATCTGTTTGAAAGTTCGATTGCTACCTCGACCTATTTTACTGAAAGCGTCTATAATTGTTAAAAATGTTTGACCTTCAATAGAGAATAAATCCATAAAAAGTTCTTCGAATGGTTTATTTTGAGTTTGAGTTAATTGAATTAATGGTTTCAGCGGGTGTCTGTCATATTTCATACGTTTACATAATTCACACGAACTTATAACTGCAGAGATTGTTTCTAACATGTTCGGCCAATAATAATTTCGTTTTATTTTTGCTAAAGTTTCTTTTATACCATGGTGAGATGTTTTTCCTTCATGATATTTTTGAATTAGATCTCTTTGATCTGTTTCATTATCTATGTAAACTACTCGTTCAGTACATTCACAAAATTTAACTGATCCCTTTTCAAACAATTGTTGAATAATCGAATCGAATTGTTGCCTATGATTATCATCTTCAAAATATATGTAATATTTTTTGTGATTTAAAATGTGCTCTTTTAAGAATTCTTTTAAAAGTTGTGGATTATCCACAGGTAAATGAACTTCTAAAATTTTTTGATTAGGTCTCGATAAATCTTTAACTAATATTTCGTTTTTAAACCATTTATAAAATAAAATTTGATTAGGTTTTGTATCGATAGCTTCATTTAATATGGGTATACTTGATTGAGTTATATCAATTTCATTTAAATTGTCTTCTTCAATGTCAGAAATTGTCATAGTTCGTTCATCATCGGAGTTTTCACGATTTGTTGCGGTGTTATCTTGGTTGTTATCAATACTTTCAAGGTTATGATTTTCTATGGTACCAAGCGAATCTAATGTGTTAACCTGAATTCGAGATAATGCGTCTGCGTTAGTGTTTTGTTTTCCACTACGGTAAGTTATTTCAAAATTATATTCTTGTAGACGTAATCTCCAACGTGTAAGTTTACTATTGGGTTCTTTTAAAGAATAGAGCCATACTAAGGGCCTATGATCTGTGTAAATAAAGAACTTATGTCCATACAAACAGGGTCTGAAATACTTTACTGCCCAAACTACAGCTAGTAGTTCCTTTTCAATAGCGCTATACTTTGTTTCGGCTTGTGATAACGTACGGCTTGCGTAAGCGACTGGTTTATCCGCGCCTATCGTTCCTTGTGATAATACTGCTCCAAGTGCTACATTGGATGCGTCAGTTGTTAATATAAAGGGTTTAGTAAAATCGGGGTACTGTAATAATGGGGCATTCACTAGTAAAGACTTACAAGTTTCAAATGCTTTGATATATGATTCATTTAATTCGATTTTGGATCCTTTTTTCAGGCAATTTGTTAATGGTTTCGTGATTTTGGAAAATTCCTTTATAAATCGTCTATAATAACTTGCTAAACCTAGGAAACTTTTAATTTCCTTTTGGGTTTTTGCTATTGGGTATTTAAGAACTGCTTCGATTTTATCGTTGTTAGGCTTAAGTCCTTCCTTCGTAATTGTATGTCCTAAATATAGAACTTCTTTTCTTAAAAACTCAGATTTATCCAATTGTAATTTAAGATTAGCTTTTCTTAATTGTTCAAATACTCTTTTTAATTTTAATAAATGTTCTTCAAGCGTAGTTGAATATATAATTATATCATCTAAATAGACTAAACAATGGATTCCTTGTAATCCACGGAGAATGTTATCCATAGTTCGTTGGAAAGTCGCTGCGCTGGTGCGGTCTTTAAACCAAATGGGACTCTAGTAAATTCAAAATGTCCTACTGATGGAATGGAGAACCCTGTTTTAGGTCTATCAGATTCAGCTACTTCAATTTGATGATATCCGCTTGCTAAATCAAGTGTGGTAAAATACATACTGTTTCCTAATTTGTCGAATATATCATTAATATTAGGCAATGGATATTTATCATCCAATGTTATTTCGTTTAATCGACGATAGTCAACTACCATTCTATACTTCTGCACTCCTGTGGCGTCTAGTTTTTTTGGAACAAGGTGTACAGGGGCACTCCAAGGGGAATGACTTGGCTGTATTACATTGTCCTTAAGTAATTTTTCGACTTGAGTTTTGATTTCGCGAGCCTGTGAAGGTGCTTGTCTATAAGGTTTAATGTATATAGGATTATTATTTTTAGTTCGTATGTGGTGTTTTATTTCATTTGTAAAACTTAAAGGAATGTCCTCGTGATAAAATATGTCTCTATATTCAAAGCAAAGGTTTACTATTCCACTTTTTTCTTCACAGTTCATATGTTCTGTACGAAGTTTATTCAAATTCTCAATTAATAATTTATCTAACCTCTTATCATTTGGAATATTAGTTTGTAAGTTATATAAGTTTGTATATTTTTAGATTCAATTGGAGTAATTTTAAAAGGTTTAATTATTTTTAAAGTATAATCTTCATCTGACGTATTTTGAATCATAGTATAGGCGTATCCATCTTTACATTGTACTAAAGAACGTGGCATTCGTACATCATTGTTAAACTCGGTGTATTCTAGAATTCCTTCGCCGTTGATAAGGTCAGTGGGGAGTTTCACTTTCTGTTCGCTCCTTGCGCTTATCTCTAAAATTAGTAACGGTTCGGTCTTATTCTGGTAAAATATTGGTATTTCAACCTGAGGTGTTATTAATAACTTGCGCTTTATATTAATAATAGCGTTTAAACGTTTTAATAAATCAATGCCTATTAATCCGTCATAAAAGTCTCCTATGTCGTAAACGTAAAATTTATGATCAAATTCGTTTTTGAATAATTTAAATATTGGAATTATTACCGTTTCGTTGTGATAACTTATTGCATGTGTACTTACAACTTCAAATGATTCATTTTTTTTATAAGGATCAAAATATTTGTTTGCCACTTTGTTAGATATAAAACTTCTCGTAGATCCAGTACCAATTAGAAATTTTGATTTTATTTCCGTTATTTGTATGTAGGGAAGTTTACTTAATTCCTCCTCGTAGTGTGTGAGGCGTTTATGCGAAAATTTCCTGAAGGTCCTGCTTGTGGTTCTTCAGTATTCATGTTTATATTAGGCTTAGAAGTCGAAGGGCCCGACTCTGTATTAGTACGATTTTTTGGGCGTAAGTTAAATGCTTTTGGGTCAGGTAAGGGAAAATGCGCATTTGATGCTGATTGTTGTTGCGGGTTACGTTTATAATCATAATTATTGTTTCCGTAATTCGTATTATAAGGCTGCTGCCTGCTAGGCGGTGTTGGGAAAACTGGGTTATAAAAAGGGTTAGCCTGACTGGTCTTTGATTATACTGAGCTGAATTATATCCCTTTTGTTGCATGCCTGTCCATTTAGTCTCGGGTCTGTAACCTGGTTTAGGTTTGTAAGACAATGGATGCTCTGTGAAATCTTTTGGCATTTTCACATGAGACATAGACCTAGTGGAGTGATTTTCCATAGACGCATCTTACGTTTTCCCTCTTTTGTCTATCATAAAAAGTTTGTTCTTCCAAAACCATCTGTAAAGCTTCTTCTAGATTTTTGGGTCCTTTTAGGCGAATTATTTTACCAAGCCATTTAGGTAAATTATAAATAAATGCGTTTAACGCTAAATGATTGTATAATTCGAATCGATTATTCCTACGAATTTCGTCGGAATTTTCATTAACTTTTGAAAATAATGCGCTTCTAATCGCTTGTATTCTTTTACAAAAATCAGTAATTGACTCATTACTGTTTATAGTAATAGTTTCTAATTCAACTAACAAACAATCTTCTGTCCTTTGGTCACCAAAGTGCTGTAAAAACGTTTGTTTTAGTTCCGTCCACGTTTGTATATGCTCACTTTCACTAATGAGTTCTGCGGCCTTGCCTTTCAACCGTGACGTAATAACTCTAAACACGTATTGACTTTGAATTTTATTTTCACTATTTCCTGCGAAGTTATTTATTAGATACTCGCATTGGGTTATAAAAAGTTTTAACTGCTTTTGGTTTCCATCATAAAGTGGTACTAATTTAATGATGTCACTCGGTATGGTCGTTAAATCGGAGATGCTATTGCTACCTGAATTACTTCGGGTGCTACCGGATTATTTGAATGGTTGTCCCCTTCACTTACTTGGGCAACTTGAGGCTCTACTACTTGCTCAATGGCAATAGGTGCGATGTCTTCCATTTTAATATGTTAAATTAAAATGTAAAGTAATATATATTTATATAATTATTTTTACTACCGAAAGCGTTTCGGGTTGTAAAAAGTACACCAATGAAAAGCGTCTAAATTTGGCAAATAAATTAATTTTAATACAAAAACAATGCTGTCTGACCAACTTAGTTTTTTGCACTTACACTTCTTACAATTTCGATTACCAATTGCTTTACAATCGTTAACGTATTTTACGATAAAATATAGTAAATTGCCAATTCGTTTGGTTTCTACAGTCAATTTTTTCGGCATTCAATTTGAACGATGCGTATTTTAAAAATTTATTTCAGTGAAAATTAGCATGCGCATACAATATGCAAATAATTCTGCTATTTTCTCTATAATTTGATTAATTAAATTAATAATAGCTCGTAAAATTAACCTTGTGCTATCATGGTCTAATCCTATCCCTTGTATTGGATGAGAATTTCCTCCTTGATTATTATTATTATTGTTGTTCCCGTTATTATTATTATTAGGGAAATTATTAGGTAAATGAAATGTACCGTTAAAGTTACTTGGGTTCATACAATTAATAACTAAATCTTTGTGTTAAAGCACTGGGTGATCAGCCTCACGTTTAACACGAAAGATAATATTTTAAACACGATTACAATGTGGTTACAATGATGTTAACGTGATTAAAATACCGATCTAGAAACGATCTCTTTTTTTTTTTTTTGGAACCAGGTAGAATTTTCAGATCTAGAAACGATCTGACAGATCTAGAAACGATCTGCTTAAATCTAGAATTATTATAATTAATTACTACAATATTTTTATTTATTTAAGTTCGCAGTATAAGCGTTACTTTTAAAAAATTCGCACAGGCTTATTTATGCTTTACTTGCATATACATTTTTATTTTTTCAAAATCTCAGGTTTTAATATACCCTAAAATATTCAGATGAGATTTCTTAGAATATTTTACACTTGAAATAAGTAATATTGGTAAAATATCGGATATTCTTTTTATCCTAATATTTTGCACGGCGCCGTTTTATAATTACACAAAAATACACACAAAATCATACAAAAGTAAAAAACATACTTAAAATCTATTAGATTTTGGGTTTGGTAAGGAAGGAAAGGTCTCTAGGTCCGTTTGGATCCTCCCGATTCTGTCCAGTTCTGTTTTAGTCGTTCGTAGCTGTATCGTAGCTTCTCTTAGAATGTTCGAGATTGAACTACTGCGTGTGAACTACGCATTAAGTAATTCTCGACGGTAAAGTTCGTAGCCTCCTGGTTGGTGATTTGTCACAAAATTTTTATAGGTTCAAAGGATTCCTCAATCCTTAATGGGACGATGAAACAATTCGAAGAAAATGCAGCAGAATATAAGCGAAGTCACTTACAGTTTGCACAGTTTCTTCAGTAGGCTGGTGCCAGATGCGTAGTGAAGTCCCGTAGGGTGAATCCTCTACCGAGCTGCGCCAGTGATAGCCTCGACCGTGGGGGAGGTCTACTTCTTCTGTGTCGGGATCCACTCGTCGTTGGGTGTCTTCAATGATTAAGGCTCGACTTGACAATAATTACTTTATTACTTTTAAATTTTAACAGTTAGGGTTAGAGCTACTGCTAAGAGCCAGAGGACAGAATGAACAGAATGAGCTCCTGAGGATGAGCACGGGTTTATATACCGTCTTCTTATCGTCTAAGAGTAGGGTTATCTTGTGTGACAACTGGATTAGGGTCGGTCGTAAAATCTGTGCAAAATTGTAGAAGCCTTTTTAATTAACTTATGAGAAAAAGCGAAAGTTGCTCAATCTGTCTTGACAAGGTAAAAATATAATATATTATATCCTATGCAATATGCATACTTAACTACCTAATGTTAATGTAGTGTTGAAAAATAAATAAATGACAATAATAACCATATACTCTTATTTTTTTTTCCCCTATTTAACGAGTTTCTTTGGCAAACCAATTTGTCAGTGATAGTAGAATAAATTACATCACACAGTTTTTTTCTTACGTTACTATCACCTCAAAATAACTATTGTTATGAATATAGACTATATGACATGTTTACTCGTATTAAGCAGTTTTATTTATATTAATTAGGATGAAGAAGTCCGGAAAAAATATTAAAAAATATAGAAATAGTAAAAAGTATCAAGATTATGCAATCCTTGTAATCAAAGCGTTTCCTGATACAGATTTTTTGAAATTACCGCGGTTTTGCAGGTTCAACTTTCACTAGCCAGATTTCTTGGTGTACTCTATATTTAGCTACTAGCTGAGCTGACTCGGTGAACTTCGTTTCGCCTAGGTACATAATAGTATGTACAATGTATTTTTTTTGCACGTTACGGATTAAACAATCATTGTATTACAGGCATTATATGTGTTTCCGAAAACACAACATTTGATTGAAGAAGCTATTCGAGTTTTATACCAAAAAATATGAAAAATGCCTCTTATGTAGTTTTTCCTTGATGATTTTGTTACCTTAAACGTCCCAGCAGTGTTGACCGCGTGAAAAACACCTCTTGATAAGCATACCGTCATCCTACCTAATTTCATAGCATTTGAGTTGCTCCATATTGAATGACGAAAAATTTATTTTGCAATTTAAGAACATTACAAATACTTAAATGAAAGTGATTAAAAAGTTTTGTGTCGACTTTCTCAAGAGAAATGGACGAGGATACAACAGAAAATCGAGGTAAGAGCGAGGTTTCTGACCAGTCGGACGTAGACATTTTGATAGTTGCCTCGGGCGAGGAACGGTCGGTTCGACAGAATCCGAATTATTTCGAGGGTCAGAATGAGAGTTCTCGCTCGTCTTCGGAAGGCGAAGAGGACTTCGCATCGCTTCCACCTAATAAGCGTAGAAAATTTAGTTCATATCGTCGCTTTGAGGCTTTGGAAAAGCAAATGACGTTTATATCAGGTTGCTTGTCGCAACTGCCTCATTATTTGACAAATATGAATAACGACAAAACAGCTCCGGCTGCATCGAACAATGGAGCATCTAATGTACCAGGAACGAGTTCCTCAAACCAATTTTTAATTAAACTGGGGTCAAACAAAATAAACCTAAGTACACTAAACACTGACTTTGATGAGAAAAAGATAATAGCGCCAGCGAAGAAGGAGACTAGAACAGTGGTTCCTAACCTTTTCAGTCCGGTCACCCCTATGACTAACTAGGGAACCTGATTTTACCCCTCCTCCCAATGGTATTAAAAAAATTATCCGTGTACGTTTGTTGTATTGTTATATTAGGTTAGCTTATTACTCCCGTAAAATACCAGTTTTACCCCCAGGTTAGGAACCACTGGACTAGAATAATTAAAAGAATTACAACATTTTAATACCCAAGGTTGGAAGGGAATGAGATAGGTATAAGAAAACTTTGCATGAATTTTTAGCCACCCCAGGCTTTGAAAACCTGAAAATAAATGAAGAACTGCTCCACTTTGGAACAACCAAAGATTATTTGGCAGCAACTGAGAACCTTTTGGCGAGCCTAACTAATGCAAATTTAGAGCATAGAGAACTGTTACAAGAAGGTCTACAGGAAATATTAAACTGGTCAGAAAAAAATCCAGCCCTAAACTCAGACTCGTTATTTGAGAAAATGATGACACTCCTGGGACCTGGCTCACCTGTCCAAAAATGTTCAGAAAAAATAATGCAAATAATCTGTGGAAAACGGGGAGAATGCATTGAGATAAGAAGAGAAAGAATTCTCAAAGAAATGCAGAACAGCAATCTGAAAGCCACCTTAAGAAACATTCCACCCAGTACAGAACATCTATTTGACAAAGAAAGTATTTGAAATAATCTAATTGCAAAATACCTTTTCTCAAAAATGGACGGCAAAGTCGACGTTGCCGGTTAAAAAATAGGTCGCGAAGTGCGTAGTTTATGGTCATTCAAAAAATTAAAAAGTTAAAAACATTGCAGTCTCGATTTCGGGACTGCAATGTCGCATACAAATTCCATTATTTAACGAGTTCCAAACTTTTTAAAACTTCAAATGGCCATATCAAATGAAGGCATAGGTCCCTTAAACAGCCAAACAGATGATCAGCACTTATTATTATAAAGCCTATAACAGACTATCGCACCGCACCGCGTCCTTGGAGCGTCGCACCCATAAGTGAGAGCGAGAAACAGATATCTCTTTCTCGCTCTCACTTATGGGTGCGACGCTCCAAGGTCGCGGTGCGGTGCGATAGTCTGTTATAGGCTTAATGTTGGTACCGCGACTATTTAGGTGTCTCAAATAGGTTGGCGTATTTTCAGCAGAAAAATACACTTCTTTTTTTTTTAAAGGCGGCAAGCTAATTTTTTTAATGGTTGTATTTTTTTCTGTGAAAATTAATGGAAAATTAGAACGTTGCTTCTGTAAGTTCTGTAAAATATTTCTATTACTTGCACCATTTTTGAGAAAAGCACTATATATGACTCGGCTGGAAGGCTACTTGCTGGCTTCGGATTCAATTAAACGGACTCCCAAGGTCGTCCGTTTAAAACGAATCCTCAGCCTGCAAGTAGCTACTTCCGAACCTCGACAATAATGTACTATTTTCGTCATTTAATATGGCGTAACTGAAATGCCATGAAATTAGGTTGGATGACGGTGTGCTCATCAAGAGGTGTTTTTCACGTACCTACTTATTTGCTATTTTTAGACTGAAAATTTAATCAAGCCCAAAGACTTAATTCGTTTGTATGGTTATGTACCTAAGTGTTTTCTTTTTAAAGAAGAGTTTAAAAGAATTTATCCCTAATATTGTTGATTCAATTGTTCAGAAGTTATTCTTATTAGTTATACATATTATAGTCTAAGTTTGCGTCAACTCTGCATCAACAAGGTGCGATAGCACCATGTTTTCTTACTAATTTAGACATACTAAACTTTGTTCCCGCTTAGTCAGTCGTGGTATAGGATCAATAGGACCAACCAAAATTGTTGATTATTTTGTTACAGTAAACTTAGCACGAGTGCACCATGAGGTAGATAAACTACACGTTCATTCTAACTTTATTAAGTAATAAGAAAGAGATAGTTAGTCTATCTCGCGCGCTAGATAGGTCTTGTCGCAGCGCACTAATGCTAAGGCTACTGAATAAAAGGAAGCAAAAATTGTTGATTCATCTTACAGGTTTTGAATAAAAAGTATTACAAGAGATTGAGTTTTTTTTATTCAAAAGTAATTATTAATTATATAAAGGTCTTGGTTTAGCCTTCCTCTTGGATGATTGGGAGGAGGGAGAGGAAGCAATTCTATCCCAAGGTCTCTATAATCTTCTTCCTCTTCGTCTCCATCTAGTGCCACATTATTCATGACACAGATGTTGTGCAGTACAACACAGGCGTTTATCATTTTTGTGGCCTTCTCTGGATCGTAATGTAGTCCTCGTTCTTTTTTCAAGCAACGGAACCTGCCTTTCAGCAGTCCGTTACAGCGCTCAATAGTTGCTCGAGCAACTTTAAATGTTTCGTTGTAACGGTATACTAGGGTTCCCTCGGCAGGCTCCGTCACAGGTATATGAAGCCAGGGCCTTAGTGCATATCCACTGTCACCTGTAAATATTTCAGAGTATAAATTAATTACACTCTCAAAAGGTGAGTACAACCAAGACAACATAATAAATAATAAAATGTAAGTAAAATATTCACCTATGAGGTACTAACCTAGTGTGCCCATTGTTGTGCAACCCTTCCACCAGTGGTAGCACAGCACTTTGGTTCCAGATGTGAGTCGTGGGTACTCCCCGGAAACAATGCATTTACATTTGTAACACAAATCTGAAAAGGCAGTTGTAATTATCAATATCTGGGGGCACGGCAGTGCTTCCGCCAAGTCGAGCAAAACAAAGAGGCACGGCCCCGTACCATCCTTTTCTCGAAGCGATTCAGGCCATTTTCGACGTCCTGTAATTTTGTGCTGGCTGAAGCTAGAACCCTGAATTTTCAGAGACATACGAGGGGTGGCTGAAAAGTAATCTACCTGACTATAAAAGAAAGGACATAACTGGGTAGTTTATTTTTATTTTTCTATATAATCTCCTTCTACCGAAATGCATTTATTACATTTGTCAAATAATGACATTAAGCCTTTAAAAAAAATTCTTTCGGTTGGTCGTCAAAATAGTCGTTCACCGCGGCTATCATCTCATTATCAGTAGAAAATCTTCGCCCCCTGAGATCTTTCTTTAGAAGTCTGAACAGGAAATAGTCACAGGGGGCTAAATCTGGACTGTAAGGGGGGTGGTCGATGGCGTCGAAGCCATTTCTGGCCATGGCTGACTGTGTAGTGTGAGCCGTATGCACAGGTGCGTTGTCGTGTAAAATCAGAACTCCTCTGTTAAGTTTGCCCCTCCTTTTTTCTTTTATGGCGTCTCTCAGCTGGCAAAGTAAATTTGCGTAATAATCAGCATTCATTGTCGTTTTCTTAGGTAAATAATCTATTAGTAAAATCCCTTCAGCATCCCAAAAAATTGTCGCCATATGTTTACTAGCCGATGGACGAACTTTGTACTTCCGAGGAGGCTTTTCGTCCTTGAATTTCCATTGTAGTGATTCCTGTTTACTTTCTGGGTCCCATTGTCTAATCCAAGTCTCATCACACGTCACAATCCTGGAAATAATTTCTTCCTCTTTCCCGCGACTCATGTCTAAAAACTCTTGACAACATTTGACACGTCTGTCCTTGTCTAACGCGGTCAGCATTTTGGGGACCCAACGGGCACTAACCTTAGACATGTTCAAATAGCCATGAATTATTTCATTTACCCGTTCCTTACTAATGCCCACATCTCTAGCTATCTCCCATTGTTTCACTCGTCGGTCTTCAAGAATTATATTTTTCACCTTGGTCACATTTTCTTCAGTGATGGCAGAAATTGGTCGTCCACTACGAGGATCGTCTTCTAGACTTTCGCGGCCTGATTTAAATTGCCTAGACCAGAACTTAATTGTGAAATCGGAAGGACACGAATCACCAAACACGGGCAACATACGTTGTTTTATCTGCGATGGCGTATTTCCTTCTTTAGTGAGAAATTTAATCACGGAACGTTGCTCAATTTTGAGCAAATTATTTTTCCCTAGCGACATGTTGCAACCATTCAAGTGCCAAAAACAAATGAAGAGCAACTGACAAAGAAACGTTTGAAATTTTGAAAAAAAAATAGTCAATAAACACGAATTCATAGCGGCCAGTATTTTTTTAAAGTATTTATAGGCTAGGTAGATTACTAATCAGCCACCCCTCTTATGGCTTAACATGTTTTAAATATATTCGCAAAAACATTAAATCTGAACTTGTAGTTTAAGAATTATTGTACGTCAAAGTTCCTTAGTTTCGAAACTGACACACTCATTCACTCACCTACGATCATCATAATTCTAAGGCACTTCTAGCATACCCACAAGCTTCAAATTTTAAACATAAGTAGTTTTCAGCTTATCAAGCCATAGAAAACCTAAAAATATTGCAATATTAGTCACGTTATTAAGATCTAAGAACTGCATAAGTAAGTTTGTAATCCCATATAAATATATGCTATTACAAAGTTACTGTTGCAGTTCCTACAAATAGTACGTAAAGTAAAGGTACACTACGATGTACGATGTGAGTATGAATAAAGATGTGTTTAGTTATGATATGTGTATACATAGTATGGGTATGAGTACCCGAAAAGAAGGACTGTCTACAAAAAGAGATGAGATCCTATCAAAAACATTACATGTAAAAAGGTGCAAGTCTCGCAACGCTTCTACTACAAAATAGTTTTGAGATGTAATGTGAAACCAAGTCGGTTATTTTAATTAGTGCCAGGGGGTGTTAAAACCGCATCAATAAGATATTATTATCTTTAATTTTGTAACAATATTTTTTTAGACCTCATAGGACATCTAGCGTTGGGCGATGGTAATACTTGCATTGATCGTATTAACGTCGGTCCGAAAGCTAATTAGTTGCTGAAAATATCGACAGAGGGCGTGAGTAGCTCGCTGTCTGATTTTTCTTCAATAAAAGGTTTACTTTTATTAATTTACAAATATTAAAACACAATTAAATATTTTATAACTTTCTTCTTTCCTTTTTTGGAAATTATTTTTTTATTGAAACGAGTTTCGGTCGCTGTATCTGCGTCGTATGCGCAACGAGACGCAGCGGTGGTAGTATCTGTGGTTCGATCGGTCAGCTGTCATCGGCATTTCGGATGAGATGTTGTAGCGAGAGGATTCCGTTTTCTTCAAAGGCCAGTGTGCCACATTGTTTTTTAAATCGCGGCTTAAACCGCTTAATCGTAAGTATTTTTCTTGATCTACGTATCAAATTGTTCGAGACGTGTTCAGTGCTTATTGTTTTATTACTTATTTTCAGGGAGAATATTATGTTCTACTTACCATAACCTCTGAAGGCCCCATGCATAGACATGAAGGCACGGATTTACTAAGCCGGCTTCTTTTCTGCATTGGGTAAGTTGCTCAACCGTTCTTGCGAATTTTAACCCTCGTCGAGGATCGGCAAAGCCTCATACTTATTGTTTTTAAATTATTTCCAGGGCTTTCAAGAGGAGGTTTTGTTTACCCCTTCAGTTCCCTAGTTAGTCAAGGGCGTCGGCATGAGCGAGGTTGTGCTCCAGGCCGCGCTGAGCTGGTGCTGCCCTTGACCACTTAACTGGCATGGACGTTCGGAGGTGGCTGCTGTGGCACCGGGGTGGTTGAGCTCACCACCACGCGGCTGCAGGGCCCAACTCTCGTGCTTTTTTTTAACCCGAGGTCAGAGTGTTCCCTATAATATATTTTATTAAGGCGCCCAATAATTTAATATTTTTACCTAAAGTTACCAAGGTCTTCCAGCATCTTGAAACACAGACTCACCCCTGTGCTCTAAATTAAATACATATATATAAGTTACGACTGAGCTAGCATAGCTAATATATAGCATTACCTACTTAAATTCCTAATCAAAATATTAAATGTACTTGTTATTACAGATTTCTTTATTTTATTTTATACCACTATAGGGCTCCCCCGCTATACCCGTAACAATTTGTAATACGTATAATGACTTGGTAATCGCACATAATGCTTTACTCTAAAGGGAGCCTGGTGGAGGTGTCGGCTCTTCAACTCAATTCTCTGAATTAGCGCAGGCACTGGTTTATTTCTACCCTCTTCCAGAGATGTGAAAAATACTTTATAAAAAGTATTTAAATACAAAATACAAATACTTCCTTGATATACTATTTCAAATGCAAAATACAAAATAGTTTTTGAATTTGTATTTAAAATACAAAATACGAAATAGGTATTTTCAAAATACTTTTTAAAAATACAAATACTTTGCGATAAAAGGTACTCTGAATAGTGAATACCTAGTCTGAATTAAAAAGTATTACTCAGAATATCCGAATTGAAAAGACTCTTTATTCTTTGAAAACAGTGTGTCAATCAGTCCTCTATCTAAAGTGCAAATTTCTAGTTGTTTGCTCAAATTAACCGGAAGGATGATGGTTTATAACGGACAAATTTTAAAAGCATTAATTTAGATTTGTAATGTTTTACAGCTAGTATTATGCCTCTCGTTAGTGTGATAAAAACGTCGTCGTGATAAAAGTATTTTGTATTTTGAAAATAGAAAATAGGTCCCAAAAACTATTTCAAATAAAATACAAAATAGTTTTTTTCAAAAGGTATTTAAATACAAAATACAAAATAGGTATTTTGCATTTTGTATTTGCATTTTAAATACAAGTATTTCAAATAAGTCACATCTCTGCCCTCTTCTTATTTCTTTTAAAACAAACTCTTGTTTTAATGTCTCAGATACTAACGTGACAGTGCGATTGACAAAACTACTAAAACTAGTTAAGAATCTGCCCAATACAACTGTCATTTTAGTACCAAACAAGATAGTCTTCTCGTTTAAGTACTGCCGAATCTGTGCAGACCAATAGTTATTTTAATACAAAACTGGGTAGATCGGGTATAAAAATAGTGCATAAGTAGGTAGGCCTTATTGTGATATGGGGCTATTCATAAATTACGTCAATTCAAATGGGGGGATGGACATCGGATGATTGTAGCATGAAGTAGGAGGAAACGGGGTCATTCGAAGCTTTACTTCGCCGAAAACTGCTAAATATAATAATAATAATAAATTGAATATGAAAAGGTCATGGCTTTCATAGGTGGAGAGTTGTTGTGGACTGTAGATTTTAAATTAAATATCTTCAATAGGAAAAATTGAGTTTTATTTAGGAAATCACAAAACATACATCTTTGTAGGAAAGAAAATTAATGTGGATAGCTGTGTTCCCCCCTCTGTAGCCCCATAATAGGCGCGCATGACATTCTCGTTCATTTGTCGAGTCCATCTCATGCGACGCACTACACCACCGGCAGCGGGAGCCGTGGGCGGGGCAGGATGTCCCGCAGGCCCCAAGCGTGCCGGCAGCGGTGGCCGCCCTCGTCGCGCAGGTGGTCGTGGCGGCGGCGGCGGCCCGCACTCGTCGCTCGACTCGCTGGTGTCGGGCGCGGTGGCGAATTCATCGCCCGACGACGGTTGCGAGGAGACGGACGAGGCGGGCGAGGGTGGTGAACGTGCGTTTCGTGGAGACGCTAGTTGAGCTCGTGTTTTGCTTCTCGTTTGCATTTTCTTTCATTTAGGGAGTTTTGTCGTACATGTTAGGACATCATATTCTATGGCCAATTACCAATGATCGGAATTGGTAGTGCCATTTCACGGGACTTCGGTGCCTAAGCTTAGTATGGATATACCTTTTCACCCCGAGGTTTCATATGAAAAGTTTAACACTTTAGTGGGTATCGGCAAGTAACGGCAAGATATTTGACGTCTGGCAAATCGAACATATTTTTTTTTAAAGTTGTTAGTTCATATAAATTTTACTTCGGTTTTGAGAATATACTTGTGCCAAACTACTTTTCTTGTAAAATGTTAATAGGGAATGTTACGCGAAAGTCTGCGTAGGGGACGCCACTCTCACGATAAGTCACAATCTAAGGGTCTACCGCAAACGAGAGAGTCGAAATTTTGTTATCTAACCACTCTATCACTCTTGCATATTCGAGCGATAAAGAGGCAGATAGGTGTTTCGATTTCGCGCTTCCCGGTAGGCCCTTTGTAAACAAACCGCCTTAATGTATCAAGGTCATATTTGATTGCCTGTGAAAACTTGACAAAAAACAGTTTAAGGTACCTACAGTATGCATAAGTTACTCTATGGTATACTTAAGTCATACTTCCTATTCTTTGGCAAGATCTTAGATATATTATTTTGATAGCACTATAACATACATGTATTTGAACGAAATTCTTTGTTAATTAATTTTTTTTTGCTGGATTTAACTGATGGTCATACAATTCGTGTTTCAGAACTTTCAGAGACAAGTTTGGCGATATAAATTAAAAAAATCTGTTATTTGATAGTTTAAAGAAATATAGAAGGCGATATATTTGCCACTATCCGTGAAGCGTCTGATGTTTATTAAATGAAAGGGTAGCTTGGGCTATTATTATTATATTGATTTATATTTAGAACAATGGCATAATTCAATGGTTTAAATTATTACATGCTAGCAACCTACAAATTACGAGTCTCGGAATCCCGAGTCTTATCCATGTTAAGTACAATGTTTGAGGTCATTCACCCGAAATGGCACTACCTATTCCGATCATTGCCAATTACATCTTGAGAGACTCTCGCTAGGTGGTTGGATCAAGGGTCAGATGCAGAAGGCGGTGATCTTGGACACGGCGCGGATAGTCCGCCTGTTCCTCTCTCTGCAGCCCTGACCACCGGCAGCTTGGGCCTTGCCCCGCTGCTGGCGGCACCCTAGGTTAGGTTTTTTATAATATGTTTATACGTATTTTGTATTGTTTTTGTATTTTATTTTTATATCCATATTATAAAATAACCTAACTTAAGACCAAAAATAAATAAAAAGAATAATAATAATATCAGTTGTATCAGCGAACGGTCTAATAGCGAAGAGTCTCGACCAATATCTTGAGAGACTCTCGCTAGGTGGTTGGATCAAGGGTCAGATGCAGAAGGCGGTGATCTTGGACACGGCGCGGATAGTCCGCCGGTTCCTCTCTCTGCAGCCCTGACCACCGGCAGCTTGGGCCTTGCCCCGCTGCTGGCGGCACCCTAGGTTAGGTTTTTTATAATATGTTTATAAGTATTTTGTATTGTTTTTGTAAGTGTTTTTGTATTTTATTTTTATATCCATATTATAAATTAACCTAACTTAAGATGATAAATAAATAAAGAGGATAATAATAATAAATTTCTTTATTTCAATAACACAACTAAAATAACAACAAAGTAAAAGTTAGTTTTGTTGTCGGGATGAGCTTGAAGCTGCTTGAGACACTGCAGCTGCTTTGAGTTGACTCGCAGGTAGGAGTTTATAGGTGATGAGTAAAACGTCGGAGTAGTTATACTTTATATATTAGTAAGTTCTACAAGTGTACTGAGAGAGGAGCAAGCCCGGAATGAATGCTTAGGTGTCGCAGCATCTCTTTTATACATTGATGATACTTTGTTGCTCATGCGTCAACGCGATAAGGATTTCATCACTAATAAGCATATCCGCCACCTTGACATAACAAGTCATTGTAAACGCATTTATTTATAATTTACCTAAATGGCTTGGTAAAAGTACTACTACTACTTACTTCCTAATAAAGTAGTTTAAATTATGGCATGCACTAAACAAAATGGACCAACCGCAGAACTATGGGTTCAGTATATGGAAATGACAAATTCAGTAAAAAAATTATTGAATCAGAACGTACGGGTAATTGGGCTTTACATTTAAATACAATAAAAGAAATGTTGCCCTATTTTTATGCAAGTGGACATTTTCATTATGCAAAATGGGCGTCCCTATATTTAGATGACATGAATGATCTGGTCAACAAAATGCCAACAGACGAGTACCGTAAAACGAGGTGACTTTAGGAAATTTTGGGGATACTTTGATAGTTTTAAAACTGCCACTAAATTATCATTATTCATTATTTTCTCGAACTGTTCGTGTAACAAGTTAGATTATTATACATACTTGTTTACCTACTACTAAAAAATCCGAATAAAAATATGTAACGGCTGAAAAACTGAAATATCGAAGTCGCCCCTGCATTTGAAAGTCACCCCGGTTTACGGTATTCAAAATTTACAAATGGACTTTTCACTATTAGACGGTCAGACAAATTCTGGGCTGGAGTATGGTCTGATATGACAATTGAACAAACTTTGATGCGTTCAATGAAATGCATCGGAGGCCTAACTCTCCATGAGGTTTAAGTGACAGTGTAACATCAAAATGGATTTTAAGTTTGCCCGCCTTGCAGAAAACCACAGAAGCCGTTGAAGAATTCTGCGGTATCCACGTTATTAATGAGCAACACGTTGATTCAAAAGAATCTAGACTCAAAAGAGATAATTTAGACAAAGAAAAACTAATTAACTGGCTCACAGCACACGAACCATTTCGCCAAACGGATAAACTAGTTTCAATAGGCAAAGGATTGGTCGGAGACAAAAATGTTAACTGTTATAAAGCTGGCATAATTGGGAACGATTTAATGAAAAAATACGTTGGAAATAATTACAATGATGTGAAGTTTTCGCGCAAGGACAGGATAAGTAATTTCCAAACCATGACATCAACGGTTAAAATTGATAATGTTAAGGTTCCTATTGCATCTGATGTAATAATGAGAAGAATATGTTTCAACAAACAGTCACAAGAAGAGCTAAAAACATACTTTGAGTATGAGTTGACTCCATACCCACTATCTCTTTTTGATGATGCGGGTATGCGAAAGACAAGAAAGTCAGCTCTTTATGATTTATTTAAGCCATTGGATATCGATCTAAATGTGACTGATAAAATGCATGTTGTTGATGGAGGTTACTTACTCCATAAAGTAGTTTGGACGAAAGGAACATCTTTCAACGACATATGCCAAACTTACTTCAATTATGTAATAAAGACTTTCGGGAGAAAAACTGTAACCGTGTTTGATGGCTATGAAAATAAAAATCAGAACACAAAAGATGCAGAACGTAGTCGGCGGGCAATGGGAAATTCTTACGTAGATATTATTTTTGATCGTAACACGATTTGCACAGTTCCGCAGGATAAATTTCTAGCGAATAATAACAATAAACCAAGATTAATTAAGATGCTCACGCAAACTTTTGTGTCAGATGGAATTACGATTGAACAGAGCGATGGAGATGCAGATACGTTGATCGTGTCTACAGCTATCGAACTGGGCTCGACCAATGAAAATGTTGTGATTTTTGTTGAAGATATCGATTTGTTAGTAATCCTTACCACTTATTCAAATCCGAAAGTAGTTTTGATGAAGCCCGCAAGAGGCAAGGTGCCTATAAAAATATATAACTCGGAAAGCTTGATAGACCAATCGCTTAGAGAGCATATTTTATTCATACACGCGATGTCAGGATGTGATACCACTTCTGCTCTATTCAAAATAGGTAAAAAGAAGTGTGCTACTCTTTTAAAAAAGGACATTAACTTGAGAATGGCATCTAAAATCTTTACAGACCCAGAAGCAGATGCTGAATCTGTAGTAGCAGCTGGTGAACAGTTTATTTGCAAGCTGTATGGTGGACCATCACTTGATTTAAATACTATCAGATATGAAAGATTTGCTCAAGCTACTATTAAAACAAGTTTTAATATGGCTAGTCTTCCACCTACAAAAGACTCTGCTCGACAACACTCATTAAGAGTGTATCACCAAGTTCAGCAATGGCTTAATAATACAAAAGATGCCACAGAATGGGGCTGGAAGGTAGAACACGAACGATTGATCCCAATCCAAAAACTAAATGACTCTGCTCCACTAAAAATAGTGCAAACTATATCCTGTAAGTGCAAAACTATCTGTGGCCATAACTGTACCTGTAAAAAATGTGGAATGAACTGCACAGATTTATGTTTTAACTGCGTAGGAAAAGAATGTTACGCAACAAATTCGAATTTCAAAGGCGATGGAGAAAATTCGGAAGATGAGGATGGGGAAGTTTTTTATAGAATGATGGAAAACGAAGATAGTGTCGATGTTAAAATCTGGTAGTGTTTGTATACATATCATACGACCCCAAGATACTCTTAGAGTTATCGTAGGGCTACTGGACTACACAATAGATAGCGTTGGCGCTCCTAACATTCCAAACATCTATTGTAATTCACTCAATTTAGTTCATGGATCTCAGACTGTACGGTGTCTTAGTATGTATAAGAATTAATATAAAATAATTTGTTGCCAAGACTGAATTGTTGTAGTAACTTTTTACTTGTTACCTGATAAATATTTAACTGTCCTGAATTGTCATTTAATGTCAGAGCTGCCTAATAGTACATATAAATATAAAATGCACATACATGTTCATAGTAATACGAGATAGTTTTAGGTATAATATTTGATGTTTAAGTCTGGTAGTGTATGAATTCATATCATACGACCCCAAGATACTCTTAGAGTTATCGTAGGGCTACTGGACTGCACAATAGATAGCGTTGGCGCACCTAACATTCCAAACATCTATTGTAATTCACTCAATTTAGTTCATGGATCTCAGACTGTACTAGATATGAGCGCCGATAGGCATTTAGCCGGCGGCGGCGCGCCGGTCAAAATTGGTCGGCGGCGGCGGCGAATCGGCGGCGTGGCCTTGAAACACCTTCGATTAATGAAAAAAAAAAAATTCAAACCAAAATTTTACCGAAAAAACATGTTTTTGCTGTAAGAAAGTTATAAAATAAATGCTTTTTCTTTTTTCAAGGATAATTTATTGAGTAATGATACGAAAAAAGTTTTATATCGTATAAACTGTGGATAGGCGGTATCGCGCTGCATCAAAGGCGGTCTTAATCTTGGCGAGGTTCAGGCCGGAAGATCTTAGCGAGGCCCTTATCTTTTGTGGTAAGTTAAAAATTGCGGATATACTGTATCAGGGAACGTCTTGTCGACAGTTCAGATATATTAAATTAAAATAAAGATAAATTAAATAAATTACCTAAGGAATTCGTACACATTTTAGAAAATAGAAAATCATCGTAACTCAATAAAATTCTAAAGGAATATTTCACAAATGATAATGCTCTGGCAAATATACTGGCAAACAAACTAAAATAAACCCATTAGTTAAATTAAGAAAAGTAGATATTTACATTTCGAATTACTCAATGTATTATTAGGTAACATCAAAACGCGAGTTTTAGTGACCGCGCACATAATCTCATACTAGAGATTTTGCACACAAATGTATGTAGATTTAAGTACTTTTTTAGCGAAATAAATAGATTTAAATTTAAATTTTTTTTTTAATAAAATCGAGCTCCGTCATTAACCAACATCGACCCAACAAAACCGATTTATGTCAAAAAGTGAGGCCCAAGGCCGAGCTCCATGTAACACCGAAGACTTGATTTCGACGCCTCCCAATGCGAGGCCAGAGGATAAGCTGCAGGTAAGCATACAGCTAAGAATCGAACGCCAACAGCGCGCTTCTGTGCGAGGCGGAGCTACAAGAGAGCAGAGCGAGGGCGAAGGCTAATAAAGACCGAAGCCATAGTGTTAAAGATCTGGAGCTTTCCTGCGGGCGCATTCGTGCGACGCCAAAGGCCGAGCTGCAATGGAGCTAAGATCAGACAAGGACCAATGCTCAAGAGTTTTAAAAGAGGCCGAAAGCTGAGCTCCAAACAGGGCCAAAAACTTACAGGTTCAGATAGTGGCTTACTTCCATGCAAGCGATGCAAGGCCAAAGATTGAGCTGCGAGAGAGCAAAGCTTGAAATTTGATCAGTGGCCAAGTTTAAATAAGACCCGATTCCGACACCCTTCCGCGCGAAGCCAACGGCTGGACATTTGGACGTGGAAACCATTAATATCTCAAAATTAACCCCTTTTTATACCTTTTAAAGACGATTAATCATGCTTGCAATGGTTAAATTCGCGGTAAATGACGGATGGTTAACAGTTGGCAAAATTAGTTATGCATTGGGTCGATACTCCAAAGATTCGAGTCTCACGTTAGCCAGAGTTGATTTGATCACAGGTAATTTTTTCATTGTGATTGACATATCTAGTGTATATACAATCTATAAATTGTAATGTACGTTCCACAATAAAAATGGAAGGAAATCAGTATGTTTATTACGAGCATATTGATGTTTAAATTGATATTAAAAAAAATCGTTTCCCCAAGACTAGTAGCGCGGTTACTAAACAAATAAATTTGCATTTACCTTCGATATTTTTGAATTATATGGGCCTAAAATACCTTTTGAATGCCTATAAACTATTCGAAGTGGCGCCGTTATAGATCTAAACTCGATTTAAGATATATTATCTGGTTCTTAAACCTCTGAAAGTAGTAGTAACTACCAAGGTCACGCCGATGCCACGCCGATAGGGCAGCGTCGGCGGCGGCGGCGCGAAAATTTCGTCGGCGGCGGCGGCGCGCCGGCGCGGCGCTCATATCTAGACTGTACGGTGTCTTAGTATGTATAATAATTAATATAAAATAATTTGTTGTCAAGACTGAATTGGTGTAGCAACTTTTTACTTGTTACCTGATAAATATTTAACTGTCCTGAATTGTCATTTAATGTCAGAGCTGCCTAATATTACATATAAATATAATACAAACATGTTCATACTGATACGAGATAGTTTTAGGTATAATATTTGATGTTTAAGTCTGGTAGTGTATGAATTCATATCATACGATCCCAAGATACTCTTAGAGTTATCGTAGGGCTAATGGACTGCACAATAGATAGCGTTGGCGCTCCTAACATTCCAAACATCTATTGTAATTCACTCAATTTAGTTCATGGATCTCAGACTGTACGGTGTCTTAGTATGTATAAGAATTAATATAAAATAATTTGTTGTCAAGACTGAATTGTTGTAGCAACTTTTTACTTGTTACCTGATAAATATTTAACTGTCCTGAATTGTCATTTAATGTCAGAGCTGCCTAATAGTACATAAATATAAAATGTACATACATGTTCATACTAATACGAGATAGTTTTAGGTATAATATTTGATGTTTAAGTCTGGTAGTGTATGAATTCATATCATACGACCCCAAGATACTCTTAGAGTTATCGTAGGGCTACTGGACTGCACAATAGATAGCGTTGGCGCTCCTAACATTCCAAATATCTATTGTAATTCACTCAATTTAGTTCATGGATCTCAGACTGTACGGTGTCTTAGTATGTATAAGAATTAATATAAAATAATTTGTTGTCAAGACTGAATTGTTGTAGCTGTAATTGTTGTAACTAATAAATATGTCTAAATGCTAGGGTTCGATTTGAATATGGGAAAACAGTGCTATAAATAGAAATAAGTTTGTTTGTTTTTTGTTTTTTATTTTTGTTAAACTAGTTTTTAGAACAGAGGGCCTACCGCGAACCACGTTCGACGTGTTGCCTCCCTGTCACACTTAACGTACGAATTTACAAGTGCAATAGAGAGGCAACACGTCGAACGTGGTTCGCGGTAGGCCCTCAGATTAAGGGTTTAAAATTTTTATTTCATTTTAATGGTGTTATAACAATAACATGAAAATCGGTACCGATGACAATGGCTGTGAATATTTAATTTTGTGACTATGTGTGAACATTTGGTACTAACTACAATATGATATGTTATACTTAATGCTATAAGTTGTTTTATTTACAATTCCTGCATTCTCTAATCGCATGTCTGCAGACTCTGCAGCATATACATGACAAAGTTCATGTGTACTTACATTAGAATTTATTTAGAAGAATGGCAATGTAAATCGATGCAAATTTTATAATGATTCCTCAAATTCAAATCATTTGGGTTTGTGGACGTACTTTTGTTGAGTAAATTTTTAATGTATTTTTTTTATAACATTAATTTGGATTGGATTTATCCCATCAAAAACATATATGAAATGAGAGCAAAGTTCAATATTGAGAATATGCGTGGTATGGTCGTTGTCTTTGCCGGCAAAATCATTGAGGTATATATGGCTTCCAACTTCTAATTCACTTGATATGTAATTAAGATTTGACTTGTCTAGTTTTTACATAGTCTCTAATATATTTAATTATGTTACTTAAAAAATATAGTTTGAATTAAAACTAGCCAAGATAAATCCTGAACTTTAATTACAATATACCAACTTGGAACCCATATAGATCTCAATTTTTTGCCGGCGAAGTCAACAACGACGCATATTCTTAAGAGCCCGTGCACGCTTAAGGGCCTACTGCAGCCGCGTCTGGCGCTTCGTAAACCACGCCCGCTAGTTCTTCCCTCCCCGCTAACACGCACACATGGAAACGATTCGCGCCGCACGTGAAGTTTGTGTGACCTTTTAGCACCATCTAACGTTACAGAAGTTAACTACCATTATACGTGGTCGCTGCGGTCGGCCAGAAAATTAAATTCGGAAAAAATTGAAACAGATGGCGTTGTTACTTGTTCATAATAGCAAACAATAAAATAATTAATTCATAAACCTGCATATTTATTGTTGTTTTGGAAGATGTTAACATCATAGAAGCAGCAGCGTATATAGCATAATAAGTTAAGAGTATTGATAATAAGAAAATAGCACAAGAACAGAAAAGAGATTATTTTTGATAAAATATGATGAAAACAGATTTACTTGATTACGCTCACCTGACTTTGCGGTCACTAAATGCAAATTTCAACCTTATTGTTATGGGGTTACAATAACCCTGGGGTTGCAGGCGTCCATGGTCGTTATTATTATAAATGCTTTGGTTGAAATGCTTTTTAACCCTCGAATTTCGAAACAGTCACCTGCAATAATATGTTACTCTTCGACGGCCGCAAAAATATGTGACAAGCTCTTATGGCTCTACAAATAAGATCTAACATGATCTACCGCAAAACGGCCTTCGGTGTGTAACATATTATTGCAGCTGACTGTACTCGTATTCATTGTTGTATAGGTAGGTATTAATATCTTTTATCCGATCGATTTGCATTTATTTGAAATAAATCACAGTGTTTAGTAATTATATGTTTTATTGAATAAGAGATTATTTAGGTATGTAAGGAATACAGGGTGCCTTTTTGAAACACTAATTTTTAGGGTTCCGTAGCCAAATGGCAAAAAACGGAACCCTTATAGATTCGTCATGTCTGTCTGTCTGTCCGTCTGTCCGTCCGTATGTCACAGTCACTTTTTTCCGAAACTATAAGAACTATACTGTTGAAACTTGGTAAGTAGATGTATTCTGTGAACCGCATTATATTTTCACACAAAAATAGAAAAAAAAAATTTTTTTGGGGGGTTTCCCATACTTAGAACAACTGAAACTCAAAAAATTTTTTTTCATCAAACCCATACGTGTGGGGTATCTATGGATAGGTCTTCAAAAATGATATTGAGGTTTCTAACATCATTTTTTTCTAAACTGAATAGTTTGCGCGAGAGACACTTCCAAAGTGGTAAAATGTGTGTCCCCCCCCCCTGTAACTTCTAAAATAAGAGAATGATAAAACAAAAAAAAATATATGATGTACATTACCATGCAAACTTCCACCGAAAATTGGTTTGAACAAGATCTAGTAAGTAGTTTTTTTTTAATACGTCATAAATCCCCTAAATACGGAACCCTTCATGGGCGAGTCCGACTCGCACTTGGCCGCTTTTTCTGGATAATTTTGAATTTCAATTGTCAGGGGTGCCTACATTATTTTTTAATACATTTTACAACGACAACAAACAAAAGTTCAAATTCGCCGTATTTTTATTACCCGGGTCGATCGCAACAAAATAGAAAATCATGTTTTTCAAATCTAAGCGTTATTGTAATTTATCTCAAATAACCAAAAAGTCAATCTGACTAGAACTTAAAAACGAACTGAATTATTTTTAATATGTCGATTTTTCTTGGTGACCCAGGAGAATTTTTTTTTATCCCATACAAAAAGAGCGTATCCCAATCGCGTATCGGTTTTGGTTTTTACTTATAAGTGTGAAAAATATATTCTACCATATACGAAGGATGTGTGTTTTTTCATGTTTTATATGTCTTTTTGTACAATAAAGTGTTTTACTGCTACTAACTATATATCATATTAACGATTAACTAAAAAGGTATTTACATCTAATTTAACTGGTAAATTATTAAAGTCCGCTAAAATTAATATATATTCAAAAAAATATTTGTTAATATGTCCCAAAATCATGGCTCATTTTTTAAGTCTCCTGACTTACCAAACATATCGCAACGAAGGCAAGGGTACAACGCGGCATCGTGAACCTAATAACGTAACGTTTCAGTTACTTTTTAAGTCGCCGACCATTTTATCCGGGGTACGAAAAGAGGTATTAGATCTATCCTGGGTCTAATATGTTATAAAAACATAGTTTTTTGAAAAATGTTCGTAGGTAGTACACAAAATTTACATTTTCTTTTAAATGTGATTTGGGTCATCGTTCTCCCTGGTGACTTTTCTGGTGACCCAAGAGACATCAATTTTATTATGACTCAGGAGACTTTTTTTCTATGCACTTTGATTTTTTTGATGCGCTAATTTTGTAATCTAAAATAACTTTAAACTGCTGATATACTTATATCACTTTGCTGATGAGTGGAAGTGGAATTTAAACTTAATTTATTGTTCTCTCCCTTGACATTTTGGCATACATTTGACATGCTGCAGTGCACTCCTAACGTTAATAAAGACATAATTTTTAGAAAAAGCTTTAGGAAAACTCACTCTTGAGCTTAAAACGATTAAGTCCTTATCATATTATGTTAGATTTTTAGTACAGACCCCAAATCAGTGAAAATGTGTCTTAGCCAACTAAATTTGTCTCTGGGAAAAGTACGATATCCCTAAAAATTGTACGTACATTTCGCATTTTTCTGAAGGAACGGAATTCATAAATTGGGTTATTATTATTTTTTCAGATTATTTGATTGCATTGACATATCACCAAGATAGATAGAACATTTAAGTTACCAGAAGAAAAGCATTTGTGTTCTTTTATACAGTGTGGAAAAAGTAGGTTCGATTCCCGGGCGCGACTAAGCGAATTTAAAAAAAAACAACGTGTTGCATTCCGGGAGTGCCGACAGAAGTGAAAACTCAATGACTAGTCCAAAATGTCTGCAGCACTATGTATAATTGACCCATCCTCCTTTCTATTGAAAACTTTTGGTTCCGAAATTGCTGGTCAGTGAGCTTGTTTAAAATTCGAAATTCAAATTTATAGCGTTAATTGTTTAAAATTCGAATAGAAATTGTAAAGTTACCTTGCAGACCTCGCGTCTAAATATATTTGGTCATGATATTTTGAGTTTTATTCACCAGTACTAGAGTTCACTTTTATTAGCGATTTCATCAAGATGTAGCTTTATTGAATTATATTTGAGTGATATAAAGTTATAATACTGTGAGATCCTCGTATTTCAGCCCGTACAAGATTATAACCTTTTTCATGTAATGTCATTGAGTTTTTCTTTATTGATTTAAATGCCATCTAAACCTTACGGTCACATGATCGCCTTACGCTGTCTCGAGTTTATCATTTTTTCCCCACCTCAAAGTGCCTAGCGCCGCTAAAGAAGTTTTCACTTCAAAAATCTTTGAATGCAGTTGTTTCTTTAAAAAACAATAATGTTTCATTTAAGTAAAATGAGCAAACTTAAGGTTTTAAGGCACTTTCCCTCCAGGGCCCATAATTTTTTTCCACCCGGTAGTAGACAACTATTTTTTTCAACTAAATGAAGTTTTATTAGATAAATCGTTGATCACATGGTTCGTTTCACACATCACATCAAATCGTTTGTCATCACAATCAAAATTTGTCAAAAGTAATGAAATTTATGCCATAAAAACATAAATAAAACATATAAATTCAACACATTTTTTTAATAAAAATCTTTCTCGATGATATAAAAAAGAACATCGACAAATTATGTTCAAAGAATTAATATCAAAACAGATGTCATAATTAGGATTGGCTACTTTAAGAAAAGGACAGAGAGATTTAATCCTCTCGCTCTGCACGTTTTTCTCATTCCTCCTTGTCAAGCCAAAATAAACTATAAAATGATAGTAACACAGTACATTGTAATATTCACTTTTTCCACGGTATCATGTCATTGTAAATTACTTATGTGAAATTGTAGTGGCGTGCGACTTTCAAACCGGAGGTCACGGGTTCGAACCCCGGCCCGTGCAAGTGAGTTTTTGTAAGTAGAGACCTTTTTTAGTGGTACTTAAATATAATAACTTTTCGTATTATTGAAATAAAATATTTTATTCAAACAAACTTAATAATATAATAATTAAAACAAATAATATCAATTAGTTTTTAATATTTATTCAATTATTTTAAATTATTTGAGCATGAAACATACTAGATTTATTTTTATCATTACAATAGAAAAAAAGCAAAAAATATATTCTTATAGATATTTTATTTTCAAACAAAAATAAAGCAAAAAGTTACGGTTAGATTCTGATGGCTAAATACCAAACAGCTACCGATACATTTCAATATCTGTCGAAATTTCCTAACCCGTTGTAACTGACAAAGAGTATAGATTTCGACGTAGCATGACGTAGCTAAGCAAAAACGCACACATGCGTAACGTATAGGCCTGTAAGAAGGCACCATCATAGGTTTACCTCCGATTCCGTTACTACTCAATGGAGTTACGACTCAACGTTTATTGGATATTAAAATTTTACGTAATTCGGAGCGCTGCGCGAAGTGACATAGGTCTTACCTCTTTTAGGCACGACGGCCATCTAACATTACTGGCATAAAGGATGCATTTATGACTTTGACGCATGACAGAAAGAGAAACCGAACTGCGTAAAATGGGCGTTTGCTGTTGAATTCATAAAATCAAAAATCGATAATAAATCCATCGGTAAAGGATAATAAGTTAATATTTAGTTCTTTGAAAGTTAAGACGAGATGAAAACCTTTGCTGTAAGGTGGATTGTGCTGGATATGGATGTGTTTTCTAGTTGCACGAAGCTAAAACCGAAAAATGAACACGTAAGTTTGGATTTATTTTCTATCGAGAAAATTTTAAGCATTCGTGTTTCGACTACTACGAAATGTCTTATCATATAGTCAAGAAACATATATCCGAAAATCACTACTGTTTGTTTCCGGGGCTAGCCACTGCCACCTTTCTAAGATCCTGTTATTTTTCGATGCACGGCCTTAAAGGAGGCAGGTGCCGAGCCACTGCTAAATAATAGTGATTATTTAAATTTAACGACCTATGCGTCCAAAGTTTGATGGATAATTCAGCAACATAAAAAGTAGTTTGATGTATTCAAAAGGTACTTAAATACAAAATACAATACGTAGCTGCTCCCTTAAAAAAACCCGTACGTTAAATTTAAATAATCACGATTATTTAGCAGTGGCTCGGCACCTGCCTCCTTTCGTACTTTGAAACCCTCGCAACTCTTAATGTTCCATTATTTAAAGCACCCGCTATGCTCCTGGTTTAAAGACAACACCTCCCTTGTTAATCACATAATTGTTTTAAGCCTCTTTTAAACCAAAATAATTTCCAACTACTTGAATTGCCCATAAATAATCAAAAATTGAAGTCTACCGCGAGCATCGAAAATCCAAGTTTCGTTATCTGTCTATCAAATATACAAGTGACAAAGATAACAACATTTCGTGATAGGCCCTATGTTTACAAAACAGGCCAAGTGCACGTACATAATTATCTAGATGCCTAATGGACGTCCTTTTGTCAAAACGTTAGTTGTGTGCTTGTTTGCGACTACAGTAATAAACATTTATTTCAATTTTCAACATGCATGGTTAAAATAAAATTCTTATCTGCCATACACGTTTTTTATTCCTACAAAAATAATGAAGTCTGCAATTTGCAGAAAGATCTCGTACTATAATAGATAATTTGTTGTGTTGGTTAACGTTCTTATTTTATACTTATCACGGAACTTAGGAACGTAGACTATGAATAGAAATAAATCAATATAATGCGTTTGTTGAAATATAAAGTCTGTCAAGCCATTTCCGTCAGTAGAAAAAAAACGGCAAATTTAAAAATGTAGGCGCCAAGAGTTATTGTCTCATAGAAAATTTGAATTTCGCGCCTTTTTCTACTGACAAAGTTGTTGGATAGACTATAATATAAATTCCTAGAGTGGGCCTACACACACTTCGCTGTGACAGAATGTGAAAGTATCACCAAAACTGTCAAATGACTACGATAATAAGTACTCCTTTTATAATGCCACTCCACACTATGCCATTCTGAAATTAAATAAGAACGATAGTCGGGCGCAATTTTTATTTTTGCAGTGGTTCATAATCGACGTAGGTATATAATTAACAATATAATTTTAACATCAACCAATATTAGAATAATATTGCAAATTATATCAGTTATTTTTAATTAGCTATCATTCACGCGCGCGTTCATTTCGCTCAGACTTGGCCGCACATTATTGGTGCGAGCGAGACGCCCGCGCACGTCACTTGTACCTACATACCTATTGTCCACGCGTCCTTGGCACGAACTCCCGCCACCGCCCGCATCAAAACTGTCCCCGCGCGCCGCAAGGAAATTTAATCTTTAGCATTTGCGCAAAGAGTTCAAATTTGGTGGTGTCATTTAGCGAATTTGTTAAAATGCACTTATTTATTACTTTGACCATATTTCTGTGTGATTATGTAATTGATATCACTTTGAACGTTATCAGAACAGAGTCTGCAAGAAATTATATCTATAACCATTTTTTCTAGCATGTTTAAGGCGTAAATATATATACAAGTAATACAAATATTATTTATGTAGGATTTTCGGATAAATAGCTTAATGAGGTAGTTTTATGGCAATTCAATCAAAGACGTAGTTATTACTATTTTTATCTATCAACTTACGACGTATATCCGTAAGGCCCCGCCATTTATTGAATTAGTTATTTTCCGTGTAAATATTTTGACTGATTCCATTGTCGACTCATTATAAATATTATATTTGTCACGTTTACAAAATAAAAATGCTATTACTATTTTTAACAAACAAGAACGGCTCTTTTTTTTTACTATTTTTTTTTACCTACTTCCGGAGAGAAAGTTTGTTGGATTCGAAAATAAAGTATCTTAAAATGATCTAAAGAACGGGAATAAAAAAAAAATGCCTATTACTAATTAATGTTTAGCGCAACCGTTCCTTGCTCGGGCTATTGCGGCGGGCGACGCCGCAGAGCGGTTTGCGGTGCCGCGCCGCGCGGCGGCGGCGGCGCCGCACCGCTGACATGTGGCCGGGCCCTTAGGTAAGAACGTATGACCTGATTCTAGGTAGTTGAGAGTGATGGTCTTTAAAGTTGGGTGTGTATTTAGGGTTACCTTTAACATAAGAACAATTTTTATGTTTCTGTTTTGCCCTCCACAACAATCACTCCACAATGACAGGTGCTCTACTTTGGAATCCAGTTTATTTTTAATAAAATGAATTAAACATCACCCAACTTCTTGGGCCCCTCGTCCGGCTTCCCCTTCAACCCACGTATAACAGTGCCCGCAATCGTTAGAGCCAGCATGTATACCACAATAATTGTACAAACATAGCTGGCTTCTTACCTTCCCCAAATACACGCTTCAACTCCAATAAATACAAATCATACATAACTTGAAGGGTGGTTCCAGGTTTTAAGTACTTTACGCCATTAATTTGCTCCCGCCTGTAATACTTCGGTATAGAATCGATTAAATTTTTTATGAATGTAACATCTTGATCGGGTGTTTTGTTCCAGCCTCCATGTTGGCCCCTGTGATCTTTTAAAGGACCACCGTTTCATTACACCAGTTGTTTTATTGTTTGTTACTTTAATCTTTTATGTTTATAATTCCTTTTTTTTTTTGCAGATAATATTGTTGACTCCCCATTAGCACCACTGTTTTCGCCGCTGACACCGTTATTAATAAAGAGTTTAGAACGTAATGAAACTCAAAGTAAGTACCTTTTATAAATATAGCATAATATAAAATAGGTTTGTTTTAAACTGTTTATACGACAACGGTTATAAAAATTCAAGTGAGTGAAACAGATGTCGTATAAACAATTTAAAATATGTCTCACGAAAGTTTAATATCGATGATAGGTTTGTTTTCTTTTGCTAATATTTTTTAATATTATAGGTAGACAAGAAAACTCGTCGCCGCTGCGCTCTATGTCACCTGATACTCTAAGCCTGCTTGAAACCTTTAATGAATTCAATGAAAATCTAGAGAAGAGCTATGAAGAAGATGACAGTAGAACACAAACTGAAAAAATCAGCAACTCTTCAAACAATAAAACTAATGGATCAATAAATACCCAAGTGGTTGTACCCGTTTTTTAGCAGTGACACAGACTTTGATTATGTACCAGATAGCGAAGATAGTTCTAATTCCGAAAATATTTCAGCCAGTTGTCAGCAAACTATGGAAAATAATAATTATAACATTGAGTCAAATTTAGATGAAAACACACACACACATATGAGGATCCAAATGACAAATCGCTGAATGACCACGAAGGTGAAAATGAAATAGTTTCTATAAACATGTCAACCAACACCGATAATTTCAATAAAAAGAGACAAGTCCTATCTGACGATGAACAAGCGCCTGACGAGAACGTAGATACTATTAATAAGCAGCCTGAAAGAATAGACACACCGGAACCTGCCGCAGGACGACCAAAAAGAGGACGTAAACGAAAATATCACGAGCACACGTTAGCTGAGATAAAGCACCGAAGATATAACAACTTACCATATAACCCTAAAACGAAATTCGTCGCGTCAAAGAAATTTATTGACTATGATTGTAAATGCATTAAAGTATGTCCACATAAGGTTTCAAAAGAATTAAGGCTAAAATAATTTAATACATTCGTAGCTTCAGGGTCTTATGAAGCTCAACTGCTATATATAGTAAGTTGTGTGACAGAAACTACGAAAACACGGACATATACCATGTTAAAAGGAAACAAGTCAGGAAAAAAGAAGCCAAAAGCCTTCACTACAAAATATACAATTTGTAACATTCAAGTTTGTAAAACCATGTTTATAAAAACTTTTAAAGTTACACCCAAAAAGATTGATCTGGCTTTAAACAAGAAACGAAACGGTGGTCATTTAAAAGATCACAGGGGCCAACATGGAGGCTGGAACAAAACACCCGATCAAGATGTTGCATTCATAAAAAATTTAATCGATTCTATACCGAAGTATGAATCCCATTACAGGCGGGAGCAAATTAATGGCGTAAAGTACTTAAAACCTGGAACCACCCTTCAAGTTATGTATGATTTGTATTTATTGGAGTTGAAGCGTGTTTTTGGGGAAGGTAAAAAACCAGTCTCGTTAGCAACCTTGAAGCGCATATTTTATGATAATTATAATTTGCGTCTCAAAGGCCTCAAAAAAGATACATGTAACAGATGTGACAAATTGACAAACCAGATAAAAAATACTGCTGTGACTGAAGAACAAGATAAACTTATAGAAGAAAAAGAAAAACACTTAAAACGGGCAGAAGGCTTAAGACACCGAATGAACGAAGAGTTAAGAAAAGCAAAAACTGATGAAACTTTTGAGTGCCTGACTTTTGATTTAGAGAAAACTCTTCCTCTGCCTAGAATACCAACCAATATTGTATTCTATAAAAGACAGCTATGGTTGTATAATTGTGGTATACATGCTGGCTCTAACGATTGCGGGCACTGTTATACGTGGGTTGAAGGGGAAGCCGGACGCGGAGCCCAAGAAGTTGGGCCATGTTTAATTCATTTTATTAAAAATAAACTGGATTCCAAAGTAGAGCACCTGTCATTGTGGAGTGATTGTTGTGGAGGGCAAAACAGAAACATAAAAATTGTTCTTATTTTAAAGGTAACCCTAAATACACACCCAACTTTAAAGACCATCACTCTCAACTACCTAGAATCAGGTCATACGTTCTTACCTAACGACACAGATTTCTCAAAAATAGAAACTCAACTGAAACATCACGAAAGAATATATACTGCAGGCGAGTACATCACAGTAATGAAAATCTGCAAGAAGAAGAACCCATTGAAGGTTTATAAAATGAAAAAGCGAGACTTTTTGGGTTGTAAGAATATTGAAAAGAAGATAGTGAACAGAAAAACTTTTGTGAGCAAATAAAGAACTAATTGGCTGATAACGAAAGGGATTTTATTAAAGAAGGAAGACAAGGCTGCAGTTTTCATGAAAATAGATTTAGACGATGAGTTTCAAGAGCTCAATATTGAAAAAAAGTTTAAAGGTAAAGCTATAACCATCTCTGAAAGAGACTTTTCACTATTATGGCCTAATGGCAAAGAGATACCCCAGGCAAAACTGGATGATTTAAGATCAATGTTTGATCTTATCCCAAAAGACTGTCTACCGTTTTACTATTCACTTCGAGGAAACCCAACCTATGAAGAAGATGTTGAAGGATATGCTGGCCCAGTTGATTTTGAAATTGATGATCCTTATATTAATTATACTATAACAGAGGATATTGACACTGATGAATAACGAAGATCTCGCATATTATATTGAGACTGATTTTTATTGTAAGAAATATGTGATTATGGAGCATTCCATGAAATTGTCTACCGTTTGTCCCGTACAAACGCGATTTTTCTGAAGATTTGCAAGTATAAGAGTTTCCTTTTGTATGACAAATGGTAAAAAATATGCACAGAAAAATAATCGCCTGCTTTAAATGCCAAAAAAAAGTCGCAACACAGGAAATAAAATGCGTTTGTACGGGACAAACCCGTGGAATGCTCCTTATATAATGAGACTTAAGACTTTTAAACAGAACTACTGATCTCATTTGTTTTAATTAATAATACGTAGTAAACAATTTGATTACTAAAATGTTTTTTATTTGTATTCTTAATGGTTTTCTATGATTATTATTATTTTTTATGTCAATTTTATTACTTGGATCCTTATTACGAATTTAAACAAAAGTGTCCAGGACCGGTCCTACCGCGTCAGGCGACAGAGGGGAAAGAAGGGCGCGGGGGACGGCCCCGCGCCAGAGCCTATACAACCACGATCACGAGCGCGCGCGCGCATCCCTCCAAATTAAATCGAATAGTTTAAGTTCAGCATGTAATTTTCCGAAATTAAATATTTTACCAAGAATCTGCATCTTTCCATCACCAACAAAAGTGGCGACCGTGACAGGACACATAAGAAATGAAGAAGGAAACTACATGTTAAACTAGAACCCGTTATTTAACGGACGTAATTTAAACTTCGCCATACGACGCATCGACGAGCTGGGTTGGACATTATGCAACATGAGTGAATAGTGGTACCTACATCGCGGCGAGTCAGCGTTATTGCAGATGAGTAGCCCAATCCTTTCTTTTATTTCCTAAATATTCCCTCTTCAAATTTGTGTGATCGGCGAGTTTGATTACGAGTGTGTAATACTAATATTCTTTGAGCACTAAGTGTCGTGTTAATCTAGAAGTTAATTTCTTTATTGCATGTACACCACAGTGCTTATATTTTTTACGTGGTCTAGCTCTTAATATTCGTAAGCAATTACATTATTTCCGCTTTGCTAGCCTTTATTTAAAAGTGTTTACTTAAATCAAGCACTTCTTAACGCTACGAGGGTAAATAAATGCTTAAATACCTTAATTTTATAGCTAAACGCTTAATTTTCACGTAAATATATACAACATAAATATAAGCGCAGCGTTTTTCGTGACATTAAAAATATAATTTATCGTTCTTTGTTTGCAAAAAGGCTTCTCAAATTCGTAATTTACATTTTATTTTAAAATAACTTTATTTCTAAAAGTAAACTATCTTTATGCCCTATAAGTTGCTCGATACTTTATTTCTTCGCTTAAAAGTAAAATCAATCGTAAACATAATTGTAATAAAACCATTTTGCTAATTATTTTCGCCGAACATTCCAGGCGGATCGCTTACGTAACCGGCAAGTGGCCGTTGCTACCTGCATTGTCATCGTGCACTGTGAATCGCACGGCGCGGCACCGTGTCTCAGCGTGTCGAGTCGCTCGCGTTATCAGAGCGCACCTCACACGGCACTGTGTCTCACCGTGTCTACACGGCGCGCGGCTGCTACTTCATTTTAACTGGTTTGATGCACATTTTACTTTGCTTAACTCATTGATTACGTTACGTTTTTAGCCTTAAAAATGGTTGACACTCCTGGCGTTGATCCTGATGGAAAGAAATTGAAAGAGTTAACTAAATTACGGGGCACTATTAAGGGTCGTTTAACACGATTTAGAGATTATGTTTCTGTCTTGAATGCATGTAAACAAGAGGAAACAAGTGAGTTAAAACTTAAAGAATTGAAATTTCGTTTAGAACGAATCGAAAACTTGTTGTTTGAGTTTAATGAAGTTCAGTCTCAAATTGAAATGTTTTCGTCTGAGGAAGACGACAGTGAGGTAGATAATTTTGAAAGCGGGTTTTATAGCACGTTATCTTTAGCTCAGCATATACTAGACACGCGTCTTAAGGTTCATGAAGATAAGGAAGGGAGCCTTCACTCTGCTCGCTCGGCATGTTCAAATACGTGTAGTCATCATCATAACTCAAATATCAAACTACCCACTATAAAATTACCTACTTATGACGGAAATTATTTGAAATGGCTCGAATTTAGAGACACTTTTGAGTCGTTAATTCACTCCAATGATTCCATATCGGACATAAATAAATTCCATTACTTGAGGTCATCATTGGAGGGAGGTGCGGCTTTAATAATCAAATCATTAGAGTTTAGCTCAAAAAATTATACTGTTGCGTGGGATTTAGTACGTGAACGATATGATAACAAAAAGGTTCTTATCAATAACCACTTAAAAGCGTTATTTGAAATAGAATGCATCTCAAGTGAGTCTCACAAAGCAATACGGTTCATGATAGACTATGTGTCTAAAAACTTAAGAGCGCTTGATACTTTAGAGCAGCCCACTGACAAATGGGATGTTCTCATCATATACTTAGTGTCTACGAAATTAGACGCAACTACCTTCACTAAATGGGAGGAGCATAAAAATACGTTCAAGGACTTACCAGCTTTATCCGATTTTATGCAGTTTTTGCGTAACCGTGCTGATATTCTTGAGACAATGGCGATCAGCAGAAGCAACCAACGCGAGAGTAAACCTAATTTCTTTAAAAATAATCAGAAACCTGAACCTAAAAATAAAGAATACCCTCATAATAAAACATTAAAAAGTTTTGTTGCCTCTGCTAGCGCCAAACCGACATTTTCGTGTCCATTCTGTAATCAGCAGCATCGGATTATAGATTGTCCTTCTTTCAAGCAGCTGTCACCTGAAAAAAGACGTGATGAAGTTTCTAAATTAAAACTTTGCTCCAATTGTCTGCGTAGGGGTCACGCAACTAATGAATGTCGAATCCTGGGTACATGTAAGACCTGCAAAAGCAAACATAATACATTATTGCATGTAGATAGTCCTACACCTGGAACAAGTCCTACCTTAAATCATTGTAGCTACGTACCTGTGTCCCTGCCGGCCTGTTCTTCGGGTGAAGTTGTCCTTGGCACCGCCATAATCAAAGTCATAAATCCTAAAAATAATACTACTTACCTTGCACGTGCGTTCCTCGACGGGGGTAGTCAACCATGCTTCATCACGACAAACCTGAAAGAAAAACTCGGATACGTTAGTAATGGTACGAATACATCATGTGTCTTCGGCTTAATGAAACAGCAAACTCCCATATATGACAGTTGCGAAGTGACGATACAATCATGTGTAAATGATTTCGGTACACGCCTTAAATGTCTAGTGGTTCCTGACATCACAGGGACACTCCCTAATTCCCCAATAAATGTAACAGAACTTAACTTACCTGATAACATTCAACTGGCGGATCCTAAATTCTTCCACCCTTCAAATATTGATATCCTAATAGGTGCAGAGTTGTTCTATGATCTCTTGTGTTACAACAAAATAGAGCTAGGCCCAGAAAAGCCGTTGCTTATCGAAACCAGGTTAGGTTGGATGGTGGCAGGTCGTCGTTATATCACCGATCTGCAACCAAAGCGTCAAGTATACTGTAACTTCACAAAAGAGATCAGTGATCAACTGGCAAAGTTTTGGAGCCTTGAAGAAGTTCCAACCTCAAAACCAACTTTGTCAGCTGATGACGAGTTCTGTGAACGTTACTTTACTGCAACCACGAAGCGCCTTGACGATGGTAGGTTTTCAGTACTCATGCCCTTTAAAGAGACTCCAGAGGTAGCTCTTGGCGACTCTTACAGCATGGCTGAAAAGCGCTTCTACAGCCTTGAGAAAAAACTTAATAAAGATCCTCACTTTAAAAATGAGTATTGCAAATTTATTCGTGAATACGAGGATCTAGGTCACTTAACTGAGATCAGCAGGCCTCAATTCGGGTACTTTATGCCCCACCACGCCGTAATTCGTGAGCGTAGCGAAACTACGCGCTTACGCGTTGTTTTTGACTCGTCAGCGAAATCATCTTCAAACAAGTCGCTTAATAACATTCAGCACGTTGGCCCCGTAGTTCAGGATGAGCTGTTTAACATCCTCCTTCGGTACCGCCAGCATAAGTACGTGTTGTCTGGAGACATTCAAAAGATGTATAGACAAATCATGGTAGATGAGTCACAAAGGCACCTCCAGCTTATTTTATGGAGAGAGCAGGATAGCATGCCTCTTAAAACTCTGCAGCTGAACACAGTAACATACGGTACTGCATGTGCACCTTACTTAAGCACCCGGTGCCTGGTTCAGTTAGCAATGGAATGTTCTGATCCTGTCGTGTCTAAGGTAATCAAAAACGACTTTTACGTCGACGACCTCTTGACAGGTGCCGCGACGGAGGGCGAACTAGCTCACATCCTAAAGACGGTTACCAAGGTCCTTAACTCTGCCGGTTTCCCCATACACAAATTTAAGACAAATTGTCCGCAAATATTTCAGGAAGCCACAGAATCTGACTCTCTTAACTTGTCAAAAGAGTCAAGTGTACTGGGAGTATTGTGGGCACCTAGTACTGATACTCTCAGATTTGAAATAAACATAAACAAAAATGAACATAAAGTCACCAAACGCATGATTCTATCGAATACATGCAAGATCTTCGATCCTTTAGGTTTGCTAAGCCCGTGCACAATAACACTTAAAATTTTGTTACAGAAGCTTTGGGAACTTAAATTAGAGTGGGATGCAGACGTTCCAAAGAACATAAAAAAGACGTGGGACAGGATCATTAAAAACTTAGACGTGTTGCTTGCACTTTCAATCCCCAGGTCTGTTCTGTGCGCTTCTCCTGTCTCCACAGATCTTCATTGTTTCGTGGATGCCTCACAAGACGCGTACGCTGCTTGTGTGTATTTACGCTCAACTGACGATGAAGGCAACGTAAGCATCCACCTATTATGCGCCAAAACGCGCGTTGCTCCCTTGAAACCTGTTACGATTCCCAGGCTCGAATTATGTGCGGCTCTTTTAGGAGCGCGGCTTGCAACAAAGGTTTGTGAAGCTTTGCGGTGCAAAGTTGACTCTAAAACGTTTTGGTCTGACTCGTCAATAACCATAGGATGGATTAAAACTCAGCCGAAACTCTTAAAGAGTTTCGTTTGCAACAGAGTCAATGAAATCCATGAATTGACAGAACGCGAATCATGGAGACATGTACCGACTGACTTGAATCCAGCGGACATGGCTTCTCGAGGCGTTGAACCCAGCGCGCTTGCTGATTCTGCGCTGTGGTGGTACGGTCCTAAGTTTCTGTCAAACCCTGAATCTGAATGGCCTCAGCAGCTAACTGGGCATTCAGAAACTCAATTGCCTGAAATTAAAGTCCATCATGTCCGAAACGATAATCCAAAATTCGTGAAATTCGAAAATTTCTCGAATCCTTTACGCCTTCAACGAGCATTCGCATATGTATTTAGGTTCATAAATAACTGCAGAAATCATAAAAACAAAACGGTGGGTTCTCTTAATGAAACTGAACTTCATCAATCTCTTACCTTCCTTCTTAAAACCGCTCAGCAGGAGTCCTTTGGATTTGAGATAAATGCACTTCAAGAACACAAGTCGCTTAAAAGGTCCAATGTTCTGCAATTATCTCCCTTTATTGATGAAAAGGGACTGCTGCGAGTAGGTGGTCGGTTAAAACACGCGAACCTTAATTACGATGCCAAGCACCCTATTTTATTGCGATCAAACCATCATTTTACCAAAATCCTGATGTCAAGTGAGCACTTAAGATTATTCCATGCTGGTCCTCAACTGCTTCTTAGCTCTTTCAGAGAAACATACTGGCCTATTGGCGGAAGAACACTAGCTAGAAGCATTGTGCATAAATGCGTCACTTGTGTCAGGATGAAAGGTAAGACGATGGAGCCATTAATGGGTAACCTACCTACAACTAGGGTGTCTCAATCTTATCCTTTCCAGGTTACTGGAACCGATTTTGCTGGCCCTTTCATGATTGCCAGCAAAACAGGTCGCGGCAGTAGAACCACAAAATGCTATCTGTGCATCTTTATTTGTTTCTCTACTAAAGCTGTGCACCTTGAGACGGTCAGTGATCTCACAACCCAAGCTTTCATTTCTTGCCTTAAGAGATTTATCGCTAGAAGAGGTAAACCTGATTACATTTGCTGTGACAATGGCAAAAATTACGTCGGAGCAAACAATGAGTTAGGCAGAGTGTTGCAGTCAAACCTAAGTAGCATAACTGACTTTGCGACTAATAGGGGCATAAAGTTTGTTTTCAATCCCCCATACTCTCCAACTTTTGGCGGCCTCTGGGAGGCAGGCGTAAAGAGTGCAAAATTTCATCTTAAACGGATAGCAGGGAATGTTAGTCTTACATACGAGGGGTTAAGCACGCTTTTTACTCAAATTGAAGCGATCCTTAACTCCCGACCCCTAACTCCTTTATCACCTGACCCAAACGACCTTTCTCCTTTGACCCCAGGGCACTTCCTCATCGGGCGGCCGCTGACGTCACTACCAAGCCCGCAGAAGCCTGAAAACATGAAGATTCGCACAAGGTACCAGTTGGTCGAACAGCTCCGATGCAACTTCTGGGAGAGATGGAGAAAAGAATATCTGGCCGAACTGCAACAAAGAACAAAATGGCGTTCCCGGCAGATAAACCTTAAGAAAGGAGATCTGGTGGTCTTCAAAGAACCTAATTTACCACCACTTAAATGGAGACTCGGTCGAGTTCAACAGCTTTACCCCGGCGATGACGGAGTGGCCAGAGTCGCCGACTTTCTGACTTACCGAGGCGTTGAACGGCGAGGCGTCAACAAAGTCTGCCCTTTGCCAACCACAACGGAGGAGTCTGATGTCTTGGAAGAAGCTGCAAGTCCTTCCAAGGGCGGGGAGGATGTCCAGGACCGGTCCTACCGCGTCAGGCGACAGAGGGGAAAGAAGGGCGCGGGGGACGGCCCCGCGCCAGAGCCTATACAACCACGATCACGAGCGCGCGCGCGCATCCCTCCAAATTAAATCGAATAGTTTAAGTTCAGCATGTAATTTTCCGAAATTAAATATTTTACCAAGAATCTGCATCTTTCCATCACCAACAAAAGTAAGGGCCTATGAAAAGTATATTTTCTCAAAACGGATCCAACCTCACTATAGGTCAAATATCTTGAAAAATAAGGCATTTAACTGAATTATGTCTGTAAGAATGTAAAATACATGACTCAACTCAATTTTCATCCAAACACATAGTATAAAAAATATCTACCAGTATAGAGGAATACCGATTCAAACTTTAAACTGCCATAACTTTTGTTTTAGTTTTTGTGGATTGGATCTTTTACCTGTAACTACGTCCATTTGATTTGGTGTAAATTGGCATGTCCACGGTAAAAATTTGAAAAATCTTTAATTTAGATATTTGTTTGGCCATAATCAAATGTTTAGGATGCAAGGATTTTGAAAAACGTTATGGTCCCTTTCTGTGAAACTTATCTCCGAAGATATGGACCTCGAAATTTTAAAGTGCCATGGTGATGACATTTTATGTGATTAGTATGACGTTTGTACATGGTAATGACAAATTATTATTTTTACCTTATAAATAATAATACATATTTTCTCACTTTAAGTAAAATATTATAGTATATGAATAAAATACAAGCAAATAAAAATAACTCTCCTTCGGCAGATTCTCTTAAAGGAGAAGATAAACAATAAAAAAGCGTTCCATGTCATTACCGTGGAGAAATAGTCATTAGCGTGGTCGAAATATCCACGGTATTCCATGGTAATGACTACCACGGTGATGACAAAAGCTAACATTTTGTCTCATAAGCCTAAACATAGTTAACATTCTTCCAATTACGTCATAACAGTTCGAATAAGTCATCGTATCAAATAGGATTCATATTAAAATAATTTCCACTTACCGAGAAATAAGACACACAGAACCTGACAATTTTTTTGAACGGCTCCACGGTAATCGACTTATTATTTGAAAATAAAATATATGCGGGCACAATGTTGAAGTGTGTTCCCACTGTCGATTACTAGGCGACGAAGGGCACGCGGGGGCAGCGGAAGGATCTCAACACTGCTTTCTATTGGACAGCTATAAGATGTGCAAGTAGCATCCACGGAATGACAGTACCGCGAGGGCCGCTAATGTTCGATGTTGCCATTTAGTTCTGGACGACACAATTTAATTTGTGCAATCAATAATGAATGTATTAACTAATATAGTTTTAGGCAATTAGTAAATATTGAATATATAATCTAAGCATGTAACAAAACGCATGACAGTGACAGCTAACGTCACTTGATACTATATCCGTATCCTTCTTTCGATTGCTATCTCTCTTCCCTAATGTCCGCCATCCCGAATACTGTTGTGCGCGATACAATTTTTATATTAATTATAATTAAGGCCATCTTGACCTGCGAATGGTGCGTTTATTATTGTAATAAAAGCTCCTTATTTGTGGAAACTAAAGTGCAGTTTATTTTGAAGATTCCTCCAGTCCAGCCTAAAAGTGCAGCACATCGACTCTCACGCGGAAGCTGTGTCGGTCCACCCTGGCCTTTTTCAATAGGTTCTGCGCCCAGATTAGAACCGGTGGCGATTGGAGGACTAGAATATCGCGCCCACTACTCTATCTACCTTAAAGAATGGCTGAAGGCGACAATGATGTGCCAGCAGAAAACGGACCCGGCGCGGCCAATATGGCGCCGCCGCCCGCTGTTTCGGCTGTTTCCACAACAAGTTCGGCAACTTTTGTGCACCAAAACATGGAAAAACTACAAGGCCAAGTTAATTTCTGCTCTTGGAAGTTCGCCATTAAAATGGCATTGATTTTGGAAGGTTTATGGGACTGTGTGACCAGTGTAGTCGTGACGGACGCTGCGCGCGATCAACGTGCGCTGGCGCGCATTGCACTTAGTCTGCACCCATCGCTATATCAGTATATTACCAGTTGCACCAGTGCCAAGCAAGCTTGGGAAAATCTTAGAAATATATTCGAAGACAGAGGGCTTTATCGTCGAATTGTTTTGCTACGTGAACTACACAAGGCCAGCTACGCCGATCACGCCGGTATGAACGCGTATATCGACCATACTATGAAATTAGTACAGCAACTTGCTGATATCGGCAAAACTATAGAAGATAGTGAAGTGGCAGAACTGCTTTTAAGCGGGTTACCTCAAGAGTTTGATTCCCTTGTATCAAATATGTCTACAGCCTGCCTAACGTCGACTATATCTAGTGAGTTTGTACGAGCCAGGCTGATGCAGGAAGAGTCCAGGAAGCTAGCGACATGTTCATCTGAGACTGCTTTTGTTTCCAAAGTACAGTTCAAAGCAAAGAAGAAGTTTACGTGTGCTTACTGTCATAAGGAGGGCCACGTCAAATCCAAGTGCTTCAAACTGAGAAGAGATAAGAAGCAGAAGGAGGATCCCATGCCAGCCGCGTTCCTGGTTTCCCAGCAAGACGTTTACATAGATTCCGGATCGAGCTGCCATTTATTTAATGATAAAAACTGTTTTAATTCTATAAAGAAAGGACAATCTTCAGTGGCTGTGGCTAATAATAGCAAAGTGCTGTGTGAAGGCACCGGCGATGTAAAACTAAGGACATTCGATAAGGTACTTACTTTAAATAATACTTTATATGTGCCCCAACTGTCATGTAATTTAATATCAGTCAGTAAACTCTTAAAATCGGGATGTGATAGGGTGATGTTTAACTCGGGAGGATGTTTTGCATATGACAAGAATGATAATTTAGTTTGCTCTGCAAGTGAGGTAAATGGTATCTATAAATTAAATGAGTCTAGCAAAGAAATGCACAAACAGGAGCACTCTTTGTTCCTGCAGGATAGGCAGGAATCACCGAGTGCCACAGTTGTTGCTCAGCGGTCTGATATGTCTCGATGGCACTCTAGGCTTTGTCATATCAGCTCTGGAGGTATGTACGCCCTTAGGGATAGACTTGCATGCAGTGTTATGTTTCAGGATGGCGAAACACTTGAACAGTGTGTACCATGCCTTAAGGGGAAGATGGTCAAGACTCCATTTCCCAAAGGTGGTGGAACGCGTGCAACTAGACCCTTGGAGCTAGTACACTCCGATGTGGTTGGTCCTATGCCAGTGAGCAGCTTGGGTGGTGCCAACTTTGCTGTCACCTTCACAGATGACTACTCGAGGAAATCCTACTGTTATTTAATGAAACATAAATCAGAGGTATGTGACCATTTTATTCACTTTAAAAATTTTGTAGAAAAGCAGACAGGTTTATCTATTCTTTGTTTACGTTCGGACAATGGGAAGGAGTATGTAAATAGTAGACTTTCTAGTTATTTAAAGAAAGAAGGGATTGCTCACTAGCTAACTGTTCCTTACTGCCCCGAACAGAACTCCGTGGCGGAGAGATTAAATTTAACTTTGTTCAATAAAGTAAGGTGTATGTTGCAAGAGGCAGGCCTAGGTCAATGTTTTTGGGGAGAAGCGCTAATGGTAGCGACTTATGTGAAAAACAGATCTCCCACTGTTGCATTGAATGGCCGTATACCTGAGGAAGTGTGGACCGGGTCCAAGGTGGACCTTAGTCACCTCAGGGTTTTTGGTTGCAAGGCTTATGCTCTGATTCCAAGTGTCAAGCGCAAGAAGCTAGATGCTAGGAGTAAAGAATACATTTTTGTGGGTTATTCTGAGACCACAAAGGGTTATAGGCTGGCAGATCCCTCAGATCCTAGGAAAGTCATTTTATCTCGTGATGTGAAATTTTTGGAGGATAAGTTTTTTACTCCACAACATTCAAACAATGTACCTGATAGTAATAGCTATGATATTAATGGTATGATTAATTTACATAATAATGAATTGAATATAAATTCCAATAATAATTTGAATGTTGATAATGATAATTTTATTCATGGATTACAGAATAATGAATTAAATAATTCAAATTTTAATGATGACATTTCAGATGAGGTCATGGAAAATAATGAATTAAATAAAAGTAATGAAAATGTTAGCGAAAATAATAATAGTCAGTTTTTGAGTGATGAGGGTAATCGGTCTGATTTTACAGATGAATGGAGAACCGGCAGCGACCAGGAGTCCTCCGATGACTGCTCGGCGGGTGCAGCGGGTGAAGAGCCTGTAACGTCACCTCGCGCGGCTTCATCTAGAGGCGAAGGGTTAGCTGCGGAGTCCAGGCCCGTACGTAGTACTAGGGCAGTTCCTCCTAAACGGTATGAGGATTATGATTTATCTATGCTCGCTCAAACTGTACTTGAAGACGAACCACAGTCTTATGATGAGGCAATGGCCAGCCGTCATCACGACGAGTGGTTAAACTCAATGAAAAGTGAGTACGACTCTTTAATAAATAATAATGTCTGGAAGCTTGTGGATAGGCCCAAGAATAGAAATGTAATTAAATGTAAGTGGGTTTACCGAGTCAAATGTGACTCTTCAGGCAATTTTCAAAAATATAAAGCTCGTTTAGTCGCGAGGGGGTTTACACAGAAGTATGGTATCGACTACACTGATACTTTCTCCCCAGTTGTACGTCACTCTACAATGCGTCTTTTGTTTTCTCTAGCTAACGAGTATGATCTCAATATAGATCATATAGATGTAAACACGGCTTTCTTAAATGGTGAACTTAACGAAACCATATACATGGAACAACCAGAGGGTTTCCATGATGATAAAAATAAAGACAAAGTGTGCCTGTTACAAAGGAGCATCTACGGCCTTAAACAAGCCAGTAGAATGTGGTATTGTAAAGTTCACGATTTATTAACTAAAAACAATTTTAAGCAAAGTAAATGCGAGCCATGTGTTTATTATTTTAAGTCTGACAAGGAGTTCATAGTCATTGCGTTGTATGTAGATGACTTTTATATTCTGTATAGAAAAGACAGCTCACAAATTAATAGTAGTTTATGCAACAGTGATATAATAAGGGTTCTTAAAATTCAAGGGTCGAAGTTACAAAACGAGACGTAGTCGAGTTTTGTAAAAAAAAGACCCGAGAATTTTAAGAACCAATTATGAGCTGTTGCATACATTACTTTTTCTATGACAGCTGCAGCAAAAAAAAAGAGTTATTATTAAAAAAAAGAGTTATTATTTAAAAAAAATTGAGTTATTATTTAAAAAAAAAAAAGAGTTATTATTGTAAATGAAAACATACCTCTTTCAATCAAGATGATCGGAACTTGTATCTTTAAAAAAAATAAAGCAGTTGTATTATACTCATAAGATGACTGCTAGCAGTCATCTTATGAGCCTATAGACAAATCATTCAAATGACATTGCTTTAGATATCACTGTCAGTCATTTAATTGACACATTTAAGTGCTGGAGTAGAAAAAAGTTTATTAAAGTTGTTAGAAAGTGAGTTCAGTATTAAAAACTTAGGTCCTATACAGAATTATCTAGGTATTAGAGTAACTCGAGACAGACAGAAAGGCATCCTTAAGTTGGATCAGTCTGTTTATATTAAAAAGGTACTTCAAAGGTTTGGTATGTCAGAATGCAAACCCGTTTCGACTCCCATGCAGACAGGTTTAAAGTTGTGTAATTCTGATAAACCATTGAATGATGAAACTTACAATTACAGACAATTGTTAGGATGTTTAATGTATCTTTCTGTCTGCACAAGACCTGACATAGCCTATGCGTGTAGTCAGTTGAGCCAATATAATAACTGTTTTGGCTTAACTCATTGGTTAGCTGCCAAAAGAATTTTAAGGTATTTAGCAGGTACAATTGATTATAGTTTACTGTTTGTAAAAAGTAGCCAATTGAATTTAAGTGCATATGCCGATGCAGATTTTGCCAATGATCATAATGACCGCAGGTCATATACAGGTTTTGCTATCAAACTTGGCGGAAACATTGTTCACTGGGAGGCCAGAAAACAGAAATGTATTGCTCTATCGAGCTGTGAAAGTGAGTACCTAGCTCTATGTGATGTAACGAAGGATCTATGTTTTGTAAGAAACTTTCTGTCTGAAATTTTTACAGAGTTAAAGTTACATTCTATTTTGGTGTATAATGACAACCAAAGTGCGCATAAATTGTTAGCAAGCAAAGAATATTGTCACAAGCGCACCAAACACATAGATATTAGATATCATTTCATTAAAGACCTGGCCCCTATTTCACCAAGCTGACAGGTACGACAATTGTCAAAAAAATGACAGACCTTTGTTTCACCACGCCGACATTTGTCAGTGACATATGTCGAGTGACAATTGTCAAGTGACAGGTGACAGATGACAATTTCGTAAATTGTTTTGTATAGAACTTCATATAAACATGACAGGTAGTTTAGTACAATTGTCCATCTTAAATTTAATGACAATTATTTTGTGAAACAAGGGTAATGTTTACTAGTCGACATATTTGTCAATTCTTCACAAGAGATCGTTAATTGCTTTCGATGTGCCGTGTTGTCATCACTAACATGATATTGATTGAGATCCCATCTGTGTCCCGACCCCATTTAATGCAGCGTATACCTACATTATATGATGAGAGAAACCTTGGATAAGTGGACAAGAGACCTTGTAGAGTGGTGCCCTAGATATAATAAAAGAAAGAGTGGCCCACAAAAGTTTAGACGGTCGAATGATTTAACAAGAATAGGAGGTAAATGGATGCAAACAGCAAAAGAAAGAAACAAATGGAAAGCTATGGAGGAGGCCTACGTCAAAGGACGAGTTGAAGCTAAAGTTGATAAATCAAATTAATATATGTTATGTACCAGCTTCAATAATAAAGGCTAATTACAATTACAATTACAATACCTACATTATTTGTTGACAAGGCGTCAAAGCATTATTTTTTTGTTCGTTTTAAGTATTTTTTTCTGCAAATGCAAAGTCAGTGACGTCAAAGTAGGAATCTATTCGTACTTTATATATTCCCTTGTATAAGAATATCACCACTATTGCTTTCGCGGAGATTCATTTTCCAACTAACCAAAACCCTAACTTTACTGTTAGTGCCCAACTTCGCCCAAGTAAATTATTAAAAAAACAATAAGATAAGATAAGATAAGATAGTTTATTCCATAACAATTTTACAATCATGTCGGAAATTTAACTTACAATACCTATCTAAACATACCTAATTTCGCTACCGGTCCCCAACTTCGCATTATATATTTTTTTTTATTATGAAAACTATACTGAGACTTATTCCAAATCCTAAATGTTGAATTACTAAACGCCTTCATAGGCAACAATTACAATTTATAATGGAATTATGATTTAATGCTAGTTAAGAAGAATTTAAAAGCGATTTAAAGCGATTTTTATTTGTACCCTAAAGGCGAATTTAGGGTACACAGTTTTGCGAACGTTTATTTTCAATGAACTGCAACGATGATAACGGGGTTTGCTAACAACGAAAACACTACAATTGTCACCCAAGCCTGACACAGCTCCGATCTCATGTCAAGAATTACCGACAAATTTACAAATATGTCGACTTATAAAAACTACTCTTGTTTCACCAAATCATTGTCAATTGGACAATTGTAACTAAATGCCTGTCATGTTTATAAGCACTTCTATACAAAAACAGTTTACGAAGTTGTCACTTGTCACCTGTCACTTGACAATTGTCACCCGACATATGTCACTGACAAATGTCGGCGTGGTGAAATTGGGGCCTGGTAGAGACAAATTTTATTGTTATAAAATATTTAAATACTGAAAAAATGTTTGCAGATGTCCTTACCAAGCCACTGAGTAAATGTAAGCATGTCGAATTTATGCATGAACTCCACGTCAGAAATAAGTATCCATAAGGTATAGTTTTAAGTGTCTTTATGTACCTAACATATCTATACTTAAGGGATAATTTTGTTGTTATATGCTTAAGGGGAAGTATTGAATATATAATCTAAGCATGTAACAAAACGCATGACAGTGACAGCTAACGTCACTTGATACTATATCCGTATCCTTCTTTCGATTGCTATCTCTCTTCCCTAATGTCCGCCATCCCGAATACTGTTGTGCGCGATACAATTTTTATATTAATTATAATTAAGGCCATCTTGACCTGCGAATGGTGCGTTTATTATTGTAATAAAAGCTCCTTATTTGTGGAAACTAAAGTGCAGTTTATTTTGAAGATTCCTCCAGTCCAGCCTAAAAGTGCAGCACATCGACTCTCACGCGGAAGCTGTGTCGGTCCACCCTGGCCTTTTTCAATAGTAAATACTAGCCATAAATTGACATTTAAGTTGACTTTTAGCTCATGTTTTGATGAAATCTGATCAAGCGACACGCGTTGGTAGTGACATTTTGACCCTTTGGAGCCTTAAAAAACATAGATCTTCTAAAGATAGCGGGAAATGGAACACGGCATGTATAAATATTTTTTATTTACTACTGATAAGTATAAGACACGGTAAAGATCCAACTTCGTTTTGTGCCGAAAAACGCCGCGACATGCGATTTACACCAAATCAAATAATGACCCTAGTACAATACAAACATCTCTTTCCTCAATATGTCAAACGAAAGTGACGCAGCAACAAACCGAAAAGTCGACTTACGGTACACTCACGTCGGTTTAGTCGACTTCAGGCCTATACCTACCTCGGGTATACCTAGCTTAGAAATCGGTGCAATATTGTGTAACTGTCGTGCTTGTGTAATTCCCCACTTTTGGGTAAGTGTGAACACAAATTAGTATTTAAATATGTAGTAGGTATCTTCACTTCAAATCTATAGTTCGAAATTAGTGTTGAATACTCTCGCGTTAATGTAATCATTTCTTGGCCGCTAATTGCTTCATAGCCTATTGTTTGCCAAAAGCCAATAATAGTTTGTGCCTGTTTTTCATATTAAACATTCTCGCTTTGTTCATAGTTATGTTGCAGTTAATAGATTTAATTATTGGTCATTTCAACAATTGACGGGCGGTCACGTACTTATGTTATTCAATATACCCAATCTGTAATACTGCTTGCTTTGTAAACTCCGCTCTGCTTTTGTTCACCGCCACACTCAACCACTAGCTTTAGCACTTCTCCTTAATAATAAATTCCGGTGGCGCTGAACAAAGGTTGATTAGAAGACCTGCACTAAACCGTGGCCCCGGAACATTACAGGAACACCGTACGGGCTGTTAGAACCCGAGGCTGGCGTTCCGAGTAATTGGACATTTCGCCAAATTCCCGATCAACGGGAAGTGACTACGACATTTCGACGCTTATCAGTATCTCCGTGCCTACGCCGCGCCGCTACCTGCGCTCAGAGCAGCCACCGCCGGCCGAACGGATCATTAAGGGAAGTGTCGATTAGCGGATTCCCAAGTTTATAAATTAGGCTGTTCATAGACCCACGACCCGTAGTTAATTTTTTTATTTATTTTTATTGGTAATAAACCTAGTGTTTAAAGTTTATGTTGTTTTAATTAATCCGTTATTCTAAGTAATAACGCGACAACCATACCATTAGACCTGCTTAAGTAGGGACTGGAAGTACTATGTTTAATGTGCCAATCTTTAGCAAAAGTTTGAAATTCTACAGAATTAAAAGGTGGACCATTATCCGACATCATAAATTCAGGTATGCCATGACGGGCAAAAATTGATTTCAAGTGAGCAATAATCCTGTTAGCAGTTGAGCCTGTATTCAAAAGAGCAAGTTCAACATTCTTAGAAAAGTAGTCAACTACAAGAAGGTATTTTTCATTGTCAAGTTCAAAAATATCAATACCGACTTTGTTCCAAGGCAAAAGCTTATAATCATGATGTAGAATTGGCTCCTTTGTATTACCTCTACGGTAAGTAAGGCATGTATGACATTGGTTAATGACTTTTTCTATATCATTTGCCATGTTTGGCCAATACACAGTGGTCTTAGCTAGCCGAATGCAGCTGTTAATACCTTGATGGCCCTCATGTGTCAAATTTATAATATTTTCTCTTAGTGGCTCTGGAATTACAATTTTGTCTGACATAAAGAGAATATTATCAATTACACTTAACTTGTCTTTCAATGAGAAGTAGGGCTTTAATTCTTGACTTACAGACCGTCTGTGTTCCGGCCACCCATGTTGACAATATTGTACAATTTGAGACAAGGTACTAGACTTACATGTCTCTTCTTTTATTTTTTCTATTTTTTCTGGACTAGCAGACAAATTGGACATGATGAAATTGACATGTAAATCTATGTCCTTCTCGAGGTCTGAAAGAGTTGTTTCTTTTAGGGCAGCTCGAGATAAAGTATCTGCAATATATAGATAACGACCTGGTTTATATATCACATTAAGCTCATATGGCTGAAGACGAAGCATAATTATCTGCAGTCTAGCAGGAACATCATACAAAGCTTTTTTAAACAATGTGATCAATGGCTTATGGTCTGTTTCTACTGTGACTGTCCTACCATATATGTACTGGTGGAATTTAGTACAACCAAATAGAATAGCCATAGCCTCTTTTTCTATTTGAGAATAATTTTGTTGACATTTAGTTAGTGAGGCAGATGCATATGCTATTGGTTGTTCGGAATGAAGTAAAACAGCACCGAGAGCATCCTTTGATGCGTCAACTGACATGGTCAGTACCTTGGTTTGATCGTAGTATGTGAGCACTGGGGCGCCACATATAAGTTTCTTAATACTATTAAACTCAGCCTCGTGCTGACTTAACCAGGACCATTCTGTTTCTTTTGATAACAAAGTTCTTAGAAGACTATTTTCTTTGGACAAATTAGGAATGAATGGACTGAGGTAGTTAACCATACCCATGAACCTTTGAAGATCATTAACGCATGCAGGACTGGGCAGGTCACAGATGGCTTTAATCTTGGCTGGATCTACCTTTACACCTTCTTTACCAAAAATATGTCCCAAGTACTTAACTTCAGGAACACATATGACACATTTTTCTTTGTTAAATTTAATATTTATTTCACGAGCTCTTTCTAAGACCTTTTTTAAAGTCTCGTTATGTTCCTCAATAGTCTTGCCATAGATGAGAAAATCATCCATCATTATTTTTACATTCTTGATGTCGTCAAACCTTTTTACCATTTCACGATGAAAGATCTCCGGAGCTGCATTGATTCCGAAGGGTAACCGTGTAAAAGAGTACCTACCGAATGGTGTGATGAATGTGCAGAGCCTGGAAGCTGCTTCCGACAGTGGCAGCATCCAGAATCCTTTGTTGGCATCCAGCGTGGTGAAGAATTTTGCATCCGCCAGGTCTGACTTGATTTGATCCACCGTTGGAAATTGGTAGTGGGACCTCCGAATTGCCTTATTGAGCTTTCTCGGGTCTATGCAAAGACGTAACTTACCATTCTTCTTTGTTGTAAGAACAAGCGAGCTTACCCATTCTGTAGGCTCGTCAACGCGGCAGATAATTCCATCTTTTTCCATCTCATCCAGCTCTGCCTTTAACTGAGCTCTAAGTTGGAATGGGACTCGACGACATGGATCACAGGTAGGAACGACATCAGGTTTTAGTTTTAAATCACACGAAGTTTTTCAGGCAACCCAAGCCTTTGAAAAGATCACTATACTCAGACAGAAAGTCTTTGTCCTGAGTATTAATAGAAACAGAATGGACCCGTTTTACTAGCTTCATAGCTGTGCAAGAATCTCTTCCTAAAATGTCTTGCCCGTCGACGTCTACAACATAAAAAGTTATATCATAGTTGACATTGTTATGGAAAATTAGAAGAGTACATTGACCTATACTAGGTATAGCATCGCTATTATAATTTGTCAAATTATTATGGTTTTTCGACAAGACATCAGGTGCAAGATTCAGCCTATTAAATGTATTTAATGTCAAAAGATTAGCATCTGCGCCTGTGTCGAGCAAAAGACTTACATCTACATTATTGACTGTAAAAGTAGCTTTCCAGGATTTATCTGATGATACATTGTTAATACGAATGGACCCGAAGAAGAGATTGTCAGTTACCTCAGAGTTAACAACGACTTGTTGAACCTGTGTATTTCTGCAGACCGAAGCGAAGTGGTTAGACTTCCCACACTTCTTACACTTAACTCCTCTTGCCGGGCACTTGAATCGATGTATCTGACCGCAGCGACCGCAGGTAGTGGTACTGGAACTGCTCGGCGATCTGGCTGGTCTTGGTCTGGTAGCTCTGTTGTTGCTAGGCGACTTGCTGCTGGCTGGCTTCGCTGGTCTTGACTGGACTCTGCCGACGAAGTTCGGCGTCTCTAGCGTCTTGGCTTGTAGCTTCGATGTTTCTATAGATCTTGCTAGTTCTATGGCATCATTTAGCTTCACGGGCTTCTTCATGAGAATATGTTATTTGATATGCTGATTCTTCGTGTGAAGGTTCCAACTGAAGACATCGCGGAGGAGGCTGTCTTATAGTGAATCGAACTCGCACTGTCTCCCTATATTTCTTAGGTCAGTGGCGTAGTCGTCTATCGACTCTTCTGCACCTTGGCGTCTGTTGAACAATTTGTGCCTTTCCATTGTGACATTAACTTGTGGCGTGAAATGTGTAGTGAATTTGTTGACCAGTTCGTCAAATGTTACTGTGTCAATATCCAAGTTAAATGAATAGAAAACTATTAGTGCCTCTGTGCCGATGAGCAAGATGGCGACTTTTCGACTATTTGATTCATTTTCCAAGCCGTTGGCACGGAGATAAATCTTCAATTGCGTGATCCAATTTTTCCAGGTGATTAGCATGTTGGTATTTCGCAAATCCAGCGTTGCGAGTGACCCTGCCAATAACTTAGGCTTTTCTGATCCGCTATGTCCGCCATTGTTCGATTTCGGCTCAGGACGCGTAGTTTTTTCTTTCTTAGACTTCTTCGACTCGTCGTCCGACATGATTTATTTTTCGAATTACTTCTGACACCATGTTAGGTTCTCATTTAATGATGAACAGCGGTTTTAACTTCTAGTATTATTTATTTAAAGTAATTAAGTAAGAGGACAAGATTTAGGTACATGTCGAAAGCATGGCGTAATCGACCATAGAGAGCGAACACTCAGTGTTGCTATGCTATATCTAATAACTATCAGGCATCTAGTTGAGCTCACAGGCATCTCGTATGGCAGCATTCAAAGTATCTTAACTGATGAACTACACATGAAAAAAGTCGTTGGGTGCCTAGAATGTGTTACGGCTGAACAAAAGAAAATACGATGTGAGATTTAGAAGTCTAATCTTGACAAATATCAAACTGATCCCGAAACATTGTTGCGTCGGTTTGTAACCATGGACGAGTCTTGGTGGATATTTCGATCCTGAGACCAAACAGCAATCCATGACCTGGAAGCGAGCGTCTTCCCCTACACCGAAGAAATTCAAGGTAGCAAGCTCCGCTGGCTCATGGCTTCAGTGTTTTGGAATGCTGAGGGAGTCATAACAGCGATGTTACGGTTCGACTTCACAAACCGGTTCAAACCGAGTTAGGCCTAAAGTCGACTAAACCGACGTGAGTGTACCGTAAGTCGACTTTTCGATTTGTTGCTGCGTCACTTTCGTTTGACATATTGAGGAAAGAGATGTTTGTATTGTACTAACGCGAATCAATTCCATACCCCTAAGAAAAATGTTGCCATGCACATTGCCGCCATTATTGAGTCGGTCTAACTCTCATAGAGTTAAGTCAAAACTTGGTACGAACAGGTAAAGTAAAATGAAACTTATTACATGAGTTTTAAGGTTCACTTTCGCATGGGCTTAATTAAAGAGATCGACTTGGCGGTAAACTTCGGTTCGGTTTGGCGGTTTCGCGCCGCGTCGCTTTGCGCGAGGCTTACGGAAATGTACGAATTCGCGCCGATAACTGACAGAACCGCACGAGACCTCACGCTCTTTCTTGCTTACTCTTATACTGCTTTCCCGTTTTAGCTTTAGCAATGAATGAAATTGTGATCTACCGCGCAACGCAACTAAATTATTAGGTACAAATGTTTCTAAGAATTATTTTGAGTCAAAGTTTTTGTTGTCGTGTAAAAGATGTGCTTTTTCGTATAATTGTCTGTATAGAAGGGCAATTGGCAATTTAGCAATTCTAGGCGCGACTTAGGTTTCTCGCCATTTTTTACTGACAAACAAACTGGTTTTCCAGACTATACGGACCATTAAAAAAAACTTGTAGGTACTATTCGCTTTTAAATCTCCTTTTCATAACGATAATGGAATAGCATTAACCAAAAAAATTTAAGTTCTGATTGTCCACCCTAACGTCCCTAACTTAGGATCGAACAAACCGTAAAATTGACAAATCGATTTGGTCGACTCAAAACCAAGTGACTTTAGTGACTACACGCACTGACTTAATATAAAAGAAATAGACACACAAAGCAGAACAAAAACGTCAAGAAATGTGGATCCCAATGACGTTTCGCACCATTTGCATTGATGATAAAAACGCTTACGTAAATTTTGAGTCAAGATAAATGTTTCGTACAGAAAAGAGCTTAATGTCGTAAGCATTAAGTGTCAAATTTGCAAACATAAGTACCAACACTGTTAAAAAATTTAGTCCGATGGCACTAAACGTAACGTATTTACGTCAAACAATGTCAAACGAGAATAATGAACGAATGGAGTCACTTTGGTACACTTTAATATGTATTACTGTACAGGAAAACCAATTGAAGTAATAAATAAAACAAATTTAATTTAATCGGGAGCTCAAATAAAATTAATTCGTGGTTCAAATTCAAACAAATTAAATGTTTAATTCGTAAGTATACGTCTTTAAATACTAATTTCCTTGAAATAAATTCTACTTATTAAATAACTGTGTATTTAAGATCTACATTTACTCATAGCGCGGGTGCACGGGGACATTTAGATACTGATTGGATTTTTTTAATAAAGTCTACCTATACTTTATAAAAAAAATCCTATGGTTGTCACTGTGTTCCGACAGGTTTAGCATTTACAGTTAGTCGATATAAGTCCTTATTGGTGGTGTATATGTCGGAAACAGGGAAATGGGCCGAACACACAAGTGCCGTTTTGCCTTGTTTAAAACTGCATCACCCCTATCTCTTGCTATAATTAAATAGCAGTCCACTTTGCACGTCGCATAGGTTTTCTTGGAAATCTTGAATTTAAACATAATATTATTTCTTATGAATTCCATATAAAAATATAAAAAAATATTGACCTCACATCGACTCATTAGATTTTTGTTCCTTAACATCCCTTCTTTGGTACTAACAAATTAATTTATTCAAAACCATAAAATTACCACCAGATTACATAAATTATGTAATGCTATCCAAAGAACTAACCGAAAAAAATACACTCCATCCTTTTTCCTTGTTTTATCATTGTTATTTTTACATATTTTAACGGCACATTTCGTAATTGTTGACAACTTCACATTTGAGCGTTTCAAACAAGACTAAACGAAAAAGTAATGCATGATCTGTTTTGACATCACTTTTGTGGGGCCATTTTTGGCGGCTGATTGGGTATCCAGTTCTTTATACTATATCAATGACTACACGCCATACACGGTGCGGTTTGAACTAATGATACTTAAAAACTATAGAAGTTAATTCGATTTGGACAAACCGGTTTGCAAACCTGCGCTGCGTGACGTGCGCAGCACCCCTGTCACACCGGGTGACGCGCACGTCGCGCAGCGCACGCCACGCAGTGTGCTGCACACGCCACGCAGGTGCACGCTGCAGCTCAGTCATGCGTGCAGTAAAATAAAATACTCCTGCGACAGTACCTACATCATGTGACTCCCGTTGCAAATGGAAGCAGCTCACCTAATGCCGCCATTGCAATTATTACACATATAACATGCCTGGTACCTAACATCGATTTGTTCCCACGGGCCAAATTATTTATATAAGACGTATTTTTTTGTAATCTTTGTGCTATGTTGTAAATATACATTCGTATTGACGAAAGATTTTAATTAGTTTTTCTTTTATCACTGAATCCATATTAAAAACCAGCACGCGCACCGACCGAGTTGTAAATAAATACAAGCGAGCTGCGCGTGTACACGCACAGCACCTATGCAGCACCGAGCTGTGCGTGTCCGAACCTGCTCGGTTCGCCCTCTCATAGGGATCGCAGTTAAACACAACGTCATCACTGCACGCAACGAAGCGACGTTGCCGCTCCGCTGCGTGGACGCGTGCACGCAGTACGCAGCCAGTTTGTCTCGTCGGAGCTGCGTTGCGTGCAAGTCACGCGTACGCGCACGTCACGCACACGTCACGCAAGCGGTGTGTCCTCTCTTATGTGTTTTCGTATTCTACAACGCAGCGGGACGCGTACGTGTACGTGCACGTCACGCACACGCATCCGGTGTGGCTTGGCCTTTCACCAGGACAACGCACCTCCCCACAAGGCCGGCGTTGCGATGGCTGTCATCCGTGATTCAGGGTTCGAATTGCTGGAACACCCCACCCCCCCCCCCCCATATTCGCCTGACCTAGCCCCCAGCGACTTTTATCTCTTTCCACGGCTGAAGGAACATCTTAGAGGTAACAAATTTTTGGACTTTATTGCTAGGTCAATAAGGGTCGCAATAGATGATTTTACTTTATGCTCTAGAACATAATAAGCAACTTTATGTCGTCTACGCACGACATAAAGGTGCACTTTTTGAGCATGAGAAGTGAAAAATTATTTTATTAAACATTTTATGTGTCTTTCATACTGATTATCATTACTTTTGGATCACCCCTCGTACATCACTATTATATAAGTTTTACGATACATGCAGTAAAATATGGCAATGTCAAGCCATTCAAATAAGCTTGTGGAATATAACCACAGACATAAAATTGTCGCGCTCAATAATTGTACAAAATGTGCCATAATTATTATGTCAATAAAAAATAAAATAAATAAGATAGAATTGTATTTAAAAAAATTGACTACTTCATTATTTTTCAACTGTATTACAATTATGTTACAGAATTAATAATATACCTACCTAAATAAAAGTTTCGAATTCCTTACTTATTGTTTTTCTTATTTTTTCGAAACTGTATTAAGGCGCTAGACGCCGTTTTTGGCCGAAAACTCTAACATTCTAGAGTCTATATCTTCTTAACGGTTCAACAAAAAAATATGAAAAAAATATATATGATTTTACGTTTTATGTACAACATTTCTAACGTTTGACTTGTTCCCTATGACTTATAGTTTTTCCAAAAAAGGAACATTACGACAGGCCGTTTTGCGACTAACTTTGCCTATTTCTAGTAAACGGTTTATTCGATTAAAGTTATTTTTAAACTAGAATAATTGTTTTAACAGATACTACAAATGCAACGTAGAATAATGTTAATAAATATTTTTTTTTTTAAGAAATCGAATATTTTTCAACATTTTGTGCGTATGTAGCTCGAAAAAGGCGTGGCCGGCAGTCGTGTGCTAGCTTTGAGACGAGGAGGCTGTGTCGCTCGTCGCTCCGTGCCTTCCTTGTATTCTGCATGCTTGTTCTGAGCCGAGGTGCAATAAAATTGGAGTTATTGTAGCCAAAGATTAAATAACTGCAGAATGTTGATTTGGTTGTGACGCGCTTTAGCGCGCGCAACACGGTGTTTCGCAGCCTATTATTACGAACGTAATGACAATATTTCCACTTATGTTTGAGAAAGCTTCATTTGAAATATATAAAAAATGTTTTCGAACATGCGCCGACATATTGCCATTAAAATTTAACGTTTTTAATAAAGTTCAATTTCTAAAAAAAAATTGATCAACATTGGCAATTTATGTTGTAGGTATATACTATATAGTTTGATTCAGAAACCATTACATTTTTAGGATTGTTACCCATTAAAATGATGGTAGTTTATTAAGTAAATCTGGGGGCACGGCAGTGCCCCCGCCAAGTCGAGCAAAAAAAGAGGCACGGCCGTACCATCCTTTTCTCGAAGCGATTCAGGCCATTTTCGACGTCCTGTAATTTTGCGCTGGCTGAAGCTAAAACCCTGAATTTTCAGTAATATATAGGGCTAAACATGCTTAAGATATATTCTCAAAAACATTCAATTTGAACTAGTAGTTTAAGAATTATTGTACGTCAAAGTTCCTTATTTTCGACACTGACACACTCACTCACCTACGATCATCATAATTCTAAGGTACTTCTAGTATATCCACAAGCTTCAAATTTTAAACATAAGTAGTTATTAAATTTAATTTTAAAACCTAAAAATATTGCAATATCAGTCACGTTTTAAAGATCTAAGAACTGCATAAGTAAGTTTGTAATCCCATATAAATATTTGCTATTACAAAGTTAGTTGCAGTTCCTACAAATAGTAGGTAGTAAAGTAAAGGTACACTACGATGTACGATGTGAGTATGAATGAAGATGTGTTTCTTTATGATATGTGTATACATAGTATGAGTACCCGAAAAGAAGGACTGCCTACAAAAAGAGATGAGATCCCATCAAAAACATTACATGTAAAAAGGTGCAAGTATCGCAACGCTTCTACTACAAAAAAGTTTTGAGATGTAATGTGAAACTAAGTCGGTTATTTTAATCAGTGCCAGGGGGTGTTAAAACTGTATCAAATATATATCTTTAATTTGTAATACATATAATGACTTGGCAATCGCACGGCTGCAAACAAGGTATACGAGTATAGCGCCAACTGCACGCCTCTGGGCTGTATCTTATTCTTTGAACCTCGTGGCGGTGCAGCGATACAAAATTCACGTACGATCGCAGCGAGCGGGGTAAGCGGGTGGTGCGGGTACAGAGCGCTTAGCTCCGCCCTGACGCTCAAGGGCATTGGGCCTTCCAATCGTCTTAAAAAACGTCGATACACGTGCGGAAATGTCATTCTTCATTCACAGTTTGTGTGTGAAAAACAGTTTAATGAAACTATTAGTGCGTATTATAATGACAGGCAAAGTAAAGAAATGGACTATGGACTCGTGAAAGGATTGAAGAAGCTATCACGGCTATCAAACAATTTAAATTAACTCCAGTATTAAAAGCACCACTGACAAATAAACAGTACTATAACGGAAATAAATACGATCTCATGGAGGTTGGTACTCAAAAATATTTGATTATAAAGAGAAAGTCAGTTTCTGACCCCGTTGTGAAAGTGGTTGCTGTGGATGAATTTTATGACATACGTACTTTAATTTGAGGTATACCTACTAATTTTTATTTGAGGTATACTATACAGTCTCCCTAGTTTTTATGATGAAATATTTTAGTTTCAAGTGGTTAGCAAAGTATTTTAAGTGTCCTCTCTTTGTGTTAACAGGCATGGTGACCTTAGCAAGCCGAATGATGGGCCACATGGAAAGGATCTTAATACACGCCGGTGGGCCGAGCTCACACAACTTTAGAACGCGGATGCGACAGGCGACACTAAAAGTACAGAGAAAAGGAGAAAGTATGTGTATAACATATTAAATATATTAAAAACGGGTGACTAATATCGGGTTCGGGTAACGTCGGTTTCTTAATACTGTAACAATATTTTTTTAGACCTCTAAAGGCCATCTAGCGTTGAGCAACGGTAATACTTGCATTGATCGTATTAACGTTGGTCCGAAAGCTAATTAGTTGCTGAAAATATCGACAGAGGGCGTGAGTAGCTCGCCGTCTGATTTTTCTTCAATAAAAGGTTTACTTTTATTAATTTACAAATATTAAAACACAATTAAATATTTTATAACTTGCTTCTTTCCTTTTTGGAAATTATTATTATCTTTTTTTATTGAAACTAGTTTCGGTAGCTGTATCTACGTCGTACGCGCAACGAGACGCAGCGGTGGGAGTATCTGTGGTTTGATCTGTCAGCTGTCATTTTATTTCGTAGGAGATGGTGTAGAGAGACGTAATCCGTTTTCTTCAAAGGCCAGTGTGCCTCCTTGTTTTAAATCGCGGTTTAAACCGCTGCATCGTAAGTAATTTACCTATTTCCTTCAAAATTTCGTGTGGAATTAGTGCAGTACTGATTATTTTTATCTTTATTTCAGCTATTAGATGTGAATCGTTTTGTCAAGAGTGAGCCCCGGTGGCATTGAAATTATGCAGTACATATCCTCTGAAGGCCTATTGTCTGCCCCGGGTAAGTCACCCTCATTTGCGCAGTGTGGAACTCTAAATAATTTTGCGGAAACTCCGTTCCTTTGCTTATTAATTTTGTAATTTTCAGGGCTTCACGACTTACTACTTTACTAGTCAACGCGGTCGTCAGGGCCAAGCGTTTTGCTAGTTGTACCCAATGTTCCTACTTCCTCACCTGGTCGCGTTGTCCCAAGCGCACCCTGAGGCTGTCTGCAGCTGAGAGTGGACTGGTGGGAGCAGGTCCGGACTGTTCCCCAGTGCTAATTCGAAGCATGGCGTCAGTGCAGGAGTGTGGTCTTGCAGACGAGGTCAGAGTGTTCCCTATTACATATTTTATTAAGGCGCCCAATATTTAATTAACTTTACCAGTAGTTTACCCAGGTCTTCCAGCATCTTGAAACACAGACTCACCCCCTGTGCTCTAAATTTAAATTAAGACTGAGCTAGTTTACTACCATTATTAGTTATTACCTAACCTAATCCTACCGCTAAGCAGGCGTAGCAAATTGTAAGGTGAAAGAAATATACCCTTAAATACAGTAATTCCTTATTTTATTTTATACCACTATAGGGCTCCCCGCTGTACCCGTAACAATAGGTATATTTATAATGCCTATAATACGCCTTACGATGTTTTCATTTACCTATTCATTCATATAATTTTTCTTTGCATGTAGGTATATTTGGTTCGCTCTTCTTCACTGATTTTGTGTGTGTGCGTGTTGGGTGTGAAGGTATGGAGCGACTTGAAAAACAACACCAAGAAAAAGGCTGCACGGATATACAAAGCTGGAAAAGGAACTGGTGGTGGTCCTGCTTGTACCTTAAAATTAAGTGACTTAGAGCAGAGGGTGCTGGCTATTACAGGGACACGGGCAGCTATAGGAATTATAGAAATTCCGGAGGTTGGCCTGGACATAGGGTTGCCAGATCGAAAGACGCTATTATCGGGAAAAATATCAATGTCTCGGGATTTGGGCCTTAAGTCGGGAAAAAAACCATTCAAATTAAATTAATTGTATTAAAAACAACGATATTTTACATTATTGGCACTACGTCAGCTGCTCTGCCCAATCTCGCCACGCGCGCCCCGCGCGCGCGCTGACGGGCTCGACGCGGGTCGCTTGCTCGCTCGACGACAGTTCGGAACTTGAAATTATTGTTTTATAACGTGAAGCTGTTTTTCGGGACAATTTTCACTTTGTCAGGAATCGGGAACACATGCTAAAAATCGGGAGAATCCCGCCGAATCCCGGCCATCTGGCAACCCTACCTGGACAGGAGGTAAAATGGGTACTTCATGCTTAATGACAATTTCATTCCATAGAGGTTCTTTTACCTGTCATTACTTAGCGCTGGTAATACACATAATTAGAGTCTGGCTACTGAAATATTATATTACACAAATGTTTGGCGGGAAATTCAAAAAATCTTGGGCTGGTCACACTTTGTGTAGTAGGAATTATAGTTTTCATATTAGAAAATATTTTTGATTTTCTGTGCACTGTGTCTGATGTAAGTTAAATATACGTTGACGTGCACTCAAAGTCAGCTCACATTATTTCTACCACTATGTAAAGTACAGTCAACGATAAACACATATGTTTACACTTTCTCACCATATACCAGTGTAACAAGGCGAAAAATGAAATGTAGTGTAAATAAGACCTAGCTCGATAATACCGTAATATTAATCCATCACCAAAAAAATTACATAATTAGGTACTATGCCAAATATGCTAAATGCTAAGTATCAAAATATTTATAGAGCACCAACCTCCTAATTTGTTTAGGACTTGTAAACATTGCAGTTTCTCGTTATACAACGCAACACGTCGACTTCGCACATTGTCGTAATTATTTACGAGCTTAAATAATAGTATGCGGACGTCACTCAGTATAGACATTATTAATATTATTTAAAATAAACCCCTTATAAACCGCTAACAATTTGAATGAATGACATAAATTGGCAACTGACTTCTAGCTTTTTTTTTAAATCATAGACAATTGGTGATACAAAAACGAAATATCTGTGAATATTTTTTGGCAAGCCAGACACTAATAAGTCATTCATTTAATATCTGATTCCATACATATAAATAAAGAGTAAGAACTCCCATACTTAATCCCCTACACAGAGAAATGCTATCCTATGGGAGTATGTTATTCTTTATTTAATCTTACTCTATAGTCATACCTAAATTAAAATATTTTACAAGAAGAAGTAACTGGACTGACAGTACTATCGACTCTTGATCAACCAACCGATGACAGCCCATCTATTTTTATACTACATGATGAATTTGCTCAACAAACTTGTTCCAGTGAGTTTCCGTATCATTGTTACCATGAAAATAAGATCAATGGAATTAATTTAATTCATGTCTTGAGAAAAATTCTAACAACATACATAGTTAACAGTCCCCATAGCCTAGCTGGTTGATTCTGCCTAGAAAGCTGGTTGTCCCGACTTAGTATCCTGGAAAGGGTAGCGGCACAAATATATTTTCTTCATTTATGGATGGATGACAATGAATGATTTATTGTGTAACAAGTATTAGATTTATATTTTTGTATGAATATTATTGCATGATTTATTAACAAATCGCACAAATCCTCAAAAGCTTCCTTGCTAAGCCTATAATCTTAAATATTTTTCTCATATCGGCTTCATATTTTCTTTGTTCACGACGTTCGTCTTCATATGCAGCTTTCGCTACCATATCCCATGCCAAATAATGCCTTTCTGACATTATTTACTTATTTAGCACCTATTATTTTAATTTTGCAAATAAGTATTAATTGTGACAACATTTAATGTAGGTTACGAGTGTGAATCAAAAAGTCCTTAGAACTGGCTGTTTATAAAAAGTTTTTAAATGAAGTTTTTATTTTATTTTGAATTGTCATTATAACGTAATATTTGACAGTTGGTTTCATTCGAATTGTTCCCGCCGTTACAGTAAAGGGCCAAAAAGAATGCACATCGAGCTTTAGAAAGAGGCAATTGGCTAATTTCGACTTCGTATAGCGATATCTGTGTCGCACACACCATGACGTTTGTTTTGTCAGTCATGGTTCAAATGCGAGAGAGTGCAGTCGCCTATCTAAGTCAATATATATATATATAGAGCTGCTAAAACCCCTATAAAATTAAATTTGTACTATGGCATCTATAGGGAAAAAAAGGTAAGCCGTTAGTCACGCGAAATTATCCACAATGTTTATAAATATTTTTTATCTGAAGCCAACCAATTTAAAAAACATGAGGATGTTAATGTAAGTAATTATTTTAAGAAGGTTCAACAGAGAGTTGCAGATGCCACTGGAATTTCAAGAAGAACTTTGAACAATTTATTAAACGACGTCGGCACTGGCACTGATAATACACATTCCAGTGGAACAAAATCCAGCTCTCGAAAAAATGGGAGACCAAAAAAACAATTTCGTTTAGATATAGACGATTTTGATTATGATGTTGTTAGAAGAATGGTGTAGGTACGATTTTCATCTGCGTTACAAAGAACTGCCGACAATAAAATAATTAAAAGCTAAATTATCTGAGGCTATTAATTATAATGGGTCTGTAAAGACGTTGAGAAAAATTCTTTATGAAATGGGATTTGAGTTCACTAAAATGAAAGACAACAGAAAAGTGCTAATGGAAAAGCAAGATGTAGCTCTCAAACGAATTGAATATCTGGACAAGATACTAGCCGAACATGGGCACACTGTGTTGCGATTGCCACCGTACCATCCGGATTTTAATCCAATTGAAAATATATGGTCTTAACTAAAAGGCTATGTAACCGCGAGAAATGTGGATATGAATTTAAGTTCAATAAAGACATTATTAACTGAAAAAGTAAACATGATCGGGGCTGATGAGTGGAAAAAGGTTTGCAATCATGCGATCAAATGCGAGAATGAATATCGAGGAATTCAACACGCTATGGACGACAGAATAGATAGATTGGATAGGCTAGTAATAAATACAGCTGATAGTGGCAGTGACACAGACCTCAATGAGAGCACAGATAGTGAAATGGAAGAAATTGAATATACATGATTTTGTTTTTATTATAATTCCGTATTTCCCCCGTGCGGTGTTCGATTAGAATAACGCCAACCTTTTCTTTCCTGGGGTGTCGCATAAGTCGACTAAAGGTACAGGGTTAAACCGTGTTGTGGCCGATGGCCTAGCAATTTGTCATTACAATATTACACTTTTTGTCGATCTTATATAAAATATATATATGAAGATTATTTTTCCCTAACAAGAATATAGCAATAATTAAAAATAGTTACATCGTGTTTTACAGCTCTATATATTTCACGTGAAATCAAAACAAAACAACAATAAAGTACTTAGTTCTAAATTCAAATTCTGATAAACGACTAACCTAATAATTGATGTACATGGAAATGAGCATTCGTTTGTATTCGGAAATGCGATGACTGCCGATGTGCATTATTTATGGCCGTTTACTGTAGGTACATGGTAAATCAATATTTTGCGTCCCATTATGGAAATAGTTATTTGTACAACAAGAGATCAAAGTTTGATATTTCTTCGAGTGCTTATTTTGAGTCCCGTGCAAGCGAAAGATTCTATACTAGATTCACGAGCGTAGCTAGTGAATCTAATTTAGAATCTTCAGCGTAGTAAGGGACTCAAAAGCGCACGAGATGTAAATAACTTTGATTTCGTGTAGTTCACAAAACTTTTCACCTCAGCAGTGAGAACATATTAGAGAACCCGAAAAATGTATTCCTTCTTCATCACTTACCTATTCACTCATGTTTTCTTAAGATATACTAACAATTAAGTTTTCACCTCAGCAGCTCGAACAAGGGTACTTTGCTACTCAAAAACAGTCAGCAAAATCGCATTTTGCTCACTGAGTGAGCAAAATCGCATTTTGCTCACTGAGTGAGCAAAATCGAATTTTGCTCATTTTGTCTCACTCAGTGAGCAAAATGCGATTTTGCTCACTGTTTTTAAGTAGCAAAGTACCCTTGTTCGAGCTGCTGAGGTGAAAAAATTAGTTACGTGCCGTGATAAAGTACTTGTGTATGAAAAAAATGACTACTAAGGATTTTTTTTTTGGATATTCAGCAAACCGTAGGCACTAGTGCTGTACCCTATTCCACCGTCGCTTTCTGGGTTGCCGAGTTTAAAAGAGGCAGATCTAGCTGCGAAGACGACCCCCGCTCCGGCCGGCCATCTACCTCAGTTAACGCAAAAACCGTTGAAAAAATTGAGAAAATGGTTTGGTACCGGCGACTAACAATTAAATACATAGCAGAGACTCTGAAGATTTCGTTTGGTAGCGTACATTCAATACTAACCGATGTTTTGGGTTTTAAAAAAGTGTCAGCAAGATGGGTTCCGCGAATGTTAACGCAGGCTAACAAAGACTTGCGTTTAGAAGTTTCGAAGCGGAATCTAAAGAAAATCTTGCATGATCCGGACACTTTTTATCGTCATTTCGTAACAATGGACGAAACATGGGTTCACCATTTTGACCCTGAAACAAAAAAGCAAAGCATGTCCTGGAAACGGCCATCCTCCCCTCCAATAAAGAAATTTAGAGTATTTCCGACAGCAGGTAAAGTTATGGCCTCAGTTTTCTGGGATGCAGAAGGAATCCTTTTTATTGATTATCTGCCTAAAGGAAAAACCATTACAGGTGCCTATTACACCGATTTGATACCAAAAGTGCGTCAAGCAATCAAAGAAAAACGTCGAGGAAAATTGAGTGCGGGAGTGCTTTTTCACCATGATAATGCTCCGGCTCATCGATCACAAATGGCTCTCACTGCAATCCGCCAAGCTGGTTTTGAGATCTTTGATCATCCGCCCTACTCGCCAGACTTAGCTCCTAGTGATTTCCACTTGTTTCCGAAACTAAAGGAGCACATTCGCGGAACTAAATTTGACGACAACAACGCGGTCATGGGTACCGTAGAGGAGTTTTTTGAGGCTCAAGAAAAATCGTTTTTTTATGATGGATTAAAAAAAACTTTAAAAACGGTATAATAAATGTATAGAACAAGAAGGAAATTATGTTGAAAAGTGAAAAAAATAAAAATGATATTCGTTTGTTTTTGACCCTATTTCTAAGGATTTTTTGATTCACCCTCGTACATGTGTTTTATAAATATGTAATTTTAAAAAACAATTGACACTCCACTCGAAGCAGTGAAACATTTAATACCTAATCATGGGAAATTACAGTAGCAAGAGCAAGAAAGACTCGGAAAATAAGGATAAATTTAATACCATTACGGCAGAAGCATCTATTAACGTTTCCGGTCTCGGTACCCAGATAAACACGTTCGGTTTCGTGTTATTGGCAGGCAATAATTATTGTTATGATTATATTTTTATTGTGCTACTTCTACAGTCGTTGTAAACAAAGGATGAATAAATGGTTCACCAAGAGAGTTCAGGTCCTGACGAAGGACCAACAGCTGTCTTCTGGAGTTCAGGCGACTCCAAGCCAGCCACAAGTGCCACAACAGATTTATTTGAAAGTCTAAGTGCAGTGCAAATTGTTTAACGTGTTAAAATAAGCTTCTCATTTTTATTGTAAGTCGGATAATATCTATGTTTAGATATCATGACGTGTTTATGTATTAAGTGACTACCTATTGTGCATTCATAATTTCAACCTTAAGTCCAGCATTGTACTCAAATTACATTGTGTCCTGTTATCGCTCTGATTTCAAGTACCTAGTAACTGCGCGATATTGTTTTCATAGCACATTTGATATGATTTAAAGTTTGTTTGATTTAAATAGTGGAGGTAACAGACACAATAAAATTGAAAATATGTAGATCCGTTTAATGTGTAATTACAAATGGTTCTTACTGAAACATAACGATATTATGTAATTTGTTTATTATAAAGTTTTCTTGAAAAAAATTGTAATTTTTTGTTTTTTGGGGCGGGACGACTACAGGGACAGATTACGTGGTCAGCATTTCCCCGCGCTATACGGAATGCCCACCGCGCGACTTGCTCCTTAGTTGTCCCCCGGCCGTGTACTAAGAAATACACGTTCTAATTAAGTATTCCTGATTATCATTTATATACTCCCAGATAGTTAATTCCTATATCAGCTACGACAAATTCCCAGGCCTACGTAATTTTAGATCTAAAGTTAAAACTTTTACATCATGCGGTCTAGCATGAGTTGCGTTCTCGCGCGCGAGTCTATACTTGAAGTCGCGCTAGATGTATGGAGTCGCGCGCGAGAACACAACTCATGTGCTAGACCGCCATATGTTCTAATCTCCGAGCCGTTTGCTGCAAACAGTTTAAGATCAGAGCACTCACCCGCGCGATGTTTGTTATGAGCTGGTAGTAATGAAATGTCAGCACCTGTGTCCACCAAAAATCGTAGTCCACTGTTCAAGTCTGTTACACATAAACGACGGCTTGGTGTGATAGTACAGATCTCCGTCTTTGTTGCGCTCTGTACTATCTCTACTGGTTTTCCGACTGCCTCTCGGTCCATGCGCAAGGTTGACGACACTTGGTGGCGGCGGTCCCGAAGCGGAAGTGGTAGTAACAAAGCCAATCTGGTTTTCTGGCCTTGTTGTGATGGCGCGAAATGCTCCTTGGTCTGGATGCTGACTGGCCTCCACGGCCTCTCCTTCCGAAGTTGCGGATCCTTGGCCTTGACCGTTCAAGGTCCATCATTCTAACGCTTAACTTGGCAATCTCTGCCAGTATTACAGCTGTGTCGCCTGCTCCGGAACCACTTGGCGAAGTCCTGCGTGCTGCGCTATATGTGTAGGCGTCTCTACCGCCGCAACGTGGGTCTTGGTTGCTTCTGCTACCTCGTCAGCTATGTTAGCTAATGTGTCTAGGTCTGTCTCTCTGGAAGCAACTAATACCGCCCGCACTGTTGTGGGTAGGTGGTTCTGCCACATTATGCGTAGGGTGTCGTCTGGGAAGCTACCCTTCGCTAGGTTTCGCATCTTAACTAACAAGTGTGATGGTTTCTGGTCCCCTAAATCCATTTCACTGAGTACCTTCTCAATCTGCCTGTTCTAGGAGTCTTCTAATGTCGTTAGCAGCTTGCTCTTCAAGGCCTGGTACTTATTCGTCTCGGGTGGTTTGGTGAGGAAGTCCGTCAGACGCAAAATAACTTCCTTTGGTAGTTTTGAGACTACCATGTCGAATTTAGCGTCGTCGCCTATCTTCTGTGGCGTTAAAACGGCCTCCGTGCGTATGAACCATACTCTGGGCTGATCAACCCAGAAGTCTGGAATACGGCTCGACACCGAGATCGCCATGACCTGAGCGCCAGCAACTGGGCACTGTTAACCCGGCCGCGTCGGTTTTCGGCTCGTCGGCTCCACCCATTGTTGGTCTTTACACTTTGCACGATAAAGTCTACAAGTCTAAATCAAATTGTCTTTTTATAACTTTCACTTTTTAGTTCAATCAATCAAACGTCGGAAGGTCACCAGTGTAGAAGTATTGTTCTACTTCTATATATATAATAGCTGGGTGACCTATTTAGTATGGAATGATAATCACTTTCTTATTAACTCCGTATATTAAAACAATCAAGTTGATCGTACAAAGGTTCGAGCGCGACTGGCGTCCCGTAGTTCCTTAAAGCTATACCTAAGCTTTTGGCTAGTCAGCTCATATCGCGGTGCACGCGCCCTTGAATATGAGCTGACGTAGCTAAACTGTTCCTATAAGGCTTTGGAAAAGCAAATGACGTTTATATCAGGTTGCTTGTCGCAACTGCCTCATTATTTGACAAATATGAATAACGACAAAACAGCTCCGGCTGCATCGAACAATGGAGCATCTAATGTACCAGGAACGAGTTCCTCAAACCAATATTTAGTTAAACCGGGTTCAAACAAAATAAACCTAAGTACACTAAACACTGACTTTGATAAGAAAAAGATAATAGCGCCAGCGAAGAAGGAGAGACTAGAAGAATTAAAAGAATTACAACATTTTAATACCCAAGGTTGGAAGGGAATGAGATAGGTATACGAAAACTTTGCATGAATTTTTAGCCACCCCAGGCCCCAAGACAAATATTTATGTTATTTTGAGGATTACGGGCAATAGTATTTGTTTTCGTCCCTAAAATATGCCAGTTACCTACGAGTATCTATTACGAAATATAGTTTGGCGAAATAATTTTGTCGGTAGAAAAAGGCAGCAACTTCAAAATAACTACGCGTGGCAACCCTTCCTAATCAGGCACCATATTTTTCACAAACATTTCAATTTAATTATCTTTTACATTTAATACCTATTACATACGTTGTACCTATAGAGCGTTTCATTCTTACATAAAAGCAATACTGAAACGTATTTACATTCACATTGAATTAATTTTTAAAGAAAATGCAAATATCTTAACTAAATTATAATTTGTTGTTGACGACCGATTGCAGTAGAGCAAAGGCCTTCTTTGTAAAAGGTCAACCAGGGAAACAGTTGGAAATACGACTTACATCAAAAGTTTTAAAATATGTTTTGATGTTTATTGCTGCTTTTTAGGGTTCCGTAGCCAAATGGCAAAAAACGGAACCCTTATAGATTCGTCATGTCTGTCTGTCTGTCTGTCTGTCCGTCTGTCCGTCTGTCTGTCCGTCCGTATGTCACAGCCACTTTTCTCCGAAACTATAAGAACTATACTGTTGAAACTTGGTAAGTAGATGTATTCTGTGAACCGCATTAAGATTTTCACACAAAAATAGAAAAAAAACAATAAATTTTTGGGGTTCCCCATACTTCGAACTGAAACTCAAAATTTTTTTTTTCATCAAACCCATACGTGTGGGGTATCTATGGATAGGTCTTCAAAAATGATATTGAGGTTTCTAATATCATTTTTTTCTAAACTGAATAGTTTGCGCGAGAGACACTTCCAAAGTGGTAAAATGTGTGTCCCCCCCCCTGTAACTTCTAAAATAAGAGAATGATAAAACTAAAAAAAATATATGATGTACATTACCATGTAAACTTCCACCGAAAATTGGTTTGAACGAGATCTAGTAAGTAGTTTTTTTTTATACGTCATAAATCGCCTAAATACGGAACCCTTCATGGGCGAGTCCGACTCGCACTTGGCCGCTTTTTTCACTGATCTTAAGTGTATATAAATTATAAATCAGATAAATTGCATTGTATTATATTTGTTATTTTATATTATTGTTTCAGTAATAATGGTCAACAAGTATAAAAGGAAAACAAATAAAGCCTCTTATTCCAAAGAGACTTTACAGGCTGCTGTACATGCCGTTAAAAATGGGGAACTGAGCGGGTACAAAGCAGCCCAAATGTACCACATACCTCGTATGACTATTATGGACCATGTATACAACCGAAGAAACAAATCGACCACCCTTGGAAGAAATACGGCATTAAGTCCAGAACTTACAGCCAATTTAGTGTCACTGCTGCATTTGATGGAAAAGATCCCGCAAAAACGAAAGTAGTTGGCGTCAAGGGACATGCGTCTACTAGAGTGATTTCTTCACCGGGCAAGCACAACACGACAGTTTTACTTGGTGCTTGTGCAGATGGAAACAAAACTCCACCTCTCATCATTTTTAAGGGTAAAAACGTATGGGATGAGTGGGTATCGCCTGATGCATATCCTGGTACATCATATGCAGCCACAGCAAATGGGTGGATGGAAACAGACGTGTTTGAAATGTTTTCCAGTAAAACTTTTTTGCCAACAGTTGGCAACCAGAGGCCCATTCTCCTTATGTACGATGGCCATGCGACACATGTAGGACTAACATAATCGAAGAGGCGCGTAAAAATGGAATAACAATCCTTAAAGTACGACCACATACAAGCCATTTTTTACAACCGCTTGATGTATCAGTCATGAAATCCTTTAAAGACCACTGAGATGCGCTTCTTGTTAAGTGGAGGCGATCGAATGTTGGGATTACTCTGCCCAAAAAAGAATTTGCTAGATTAATCGGAGTTGTTTGGGCTGAAATTGAAAGGACTACTTTGATTAATGGATTCCGCAAGGCTGGAATTTTTCCTTGGAACCCTGAAGAGATCAAAGATGATCAATACGATGCGTTAAAATTACAAAAATGGAAATAACTCAAGGAACAAAAAAATACACTTCATGAGGATATGGCCACCACAAAGAAAAATCCACTAAGTGTGGAAGTTGGCACTACCAAGGAAGATCCCCAAAGTTTGGAAGTTGGCACTACCAAGCAAGATCCCCCAAATTTGAAAGTTGGCACTACCAAGGAAGATCCCCAAGTTTGGAAGCTAGCACTACCAAAATAAATCCACCAAGTTTGATAACTTTAGCGTTCGATTCGATTAGAAAAGAAATATCACAGTGTGCACCTATTAGTACTATCCCACAAGGACAAGCTACTCAAGATCGTGAATCGGAGCCACTGTTACTAAATGGTGAACCGATGAATAACCCCAGTACTAGTAACCTGAAAGTAACGGTTTTTGAAGACAAGAATAAGTTTTTAAGAACTACTTTTATTACAAATGAAAGCCGGAAACAACACAAAATCGAGAAGGCAAAAAATAGCTCCCGGAGCCGAAGTTAAAACTCACGATGACGTGATAAAACGTAAACAAGAAGAACGACAAAAAAAAAATAGGGTCAGATGCAAGAAAAACCATGATTAAATTACAGCCTATACCTAACAAACTGAAGAATTCAAAAAATCTACCGAAACAAAAAATACAATGAAAGGATACCAAAGACAACTCCACGCCTGAAAATAATGCTAATATCAGTGGCGGTAATTATGAAAGTGACAAATAAAATTCATCATAATCTGCGGACGGTGAAAAATTGTTTTATCAACAATATCACAGTATGTACGCCTGTAGACCCGATGGAAATGCTGCTGTACGGACGGCGTTAATCAAACAACAGCTTCGATGAAGATCATGATTTATTCTGATCTAATTGGGCAAGATACATGTTTTTATATGCAATGCTTACGTACTAAGGCCCACTTGCACCATCCCACTAACCCGGGGTTAAGCGGTTAAATCGTTAGCCTAGTGTCAAATTGTACTGGTAACCATGGTAACTCCAGGTGTAATCGGTTAACTCCGGGTTAGTAGAATGGTGCAAGTGGGCCTAAGTATATACTACACCACACTGCAAATGCCACACCAATGCCCCCCCGTCACGTCAAGAAGAACAGTCGTTCTTGCAACCGCGCCGACGACGTCAGCGGCACCAACGGACCATACGCGGAGGGTCAGGCCGCAACACACCACCAGAAACCACCAACCATCAATCAACCAGACGCTAAACCAGAAGACTAAACCAAACCTACGATCTGAGACAAGTGTGGCCCCCGCAAAGCCCGCCGTTACCAGAAACCGAATAAGGTTTCTGGTAACGAATACATCTAGTTACCAAGTTTCAACAGTATAGTTCTTATAGTTTCGGAAAAAAGTGGCTGTGACATACGGACGGACAGACAGACATGACGAATCCATAGGGGTTCCGTTTTTTGCCATTTGGCTACGGAACCCTAAAAAACAATTCATCTGTTTATATACCTGTTTAGATACCCCAGTCAACGAAATATTTCAAAATTTAACCCCGAGTGAGTGATTCGAAAAATTGAATCTTCAGCGTTGAGAGGGTTTCAAGGCACAAGGGTTAAACTAATTTTGCCCTCTTGTAAAACTAATAACTATTGTTAAGTTGTTTTTTGTGTTACTAGCTATGTTCACGAGCCACAATTCCGCAATGGCGATGGCGGAATATGATGATACTCGGGACGAGTACCTACCATCCATCCTACCTGCCGTGTTGAATCAGAGGCAAGTGGTCGGCACACATTGGCATAACTATAAGTTCCTTCATAAAACTTTACGGGCCTGATTTAGTTAAATTATGTTTTATCCCTTTCTTACAGATACATAAGTCATATTACAGATAAGGACAAACGATTATTAGCTAATATATTAGGGTTATAGCGCATTTATGAATAAGGGGGTTATACTAAACCTACATATATTATAATTCGATAGCTGCATGGAGGTACAAATTTACTTCTAGTTAATTGTTAAGAAATTTTAAATTAAGTTGAGTAAGTACCTAATGTAGCTTTCTACATATGTCAAACCAAAAGTTATCTAAAATTAAAATTTTGATTTCACTAAGGTTTTTTTTGCGGACTTTTCGCAACTTATATTACCGTATGGCTAACTGCTCAAATAGAACCCTGTATATATATGTGCAGCCAGGCGGACGAGTCGAGGGTGCAATATGCACATCCGCACACCGCGCACTATGGGCTATCGCCCTCTGCATCTGTTAGGCACTAATGAAACATATTTTAATAAATAAAGAACTGTATTTCCACTCTTCTAACTACTACATCACATATCTATTGTTCATATACCGTTAACGCTTGTGCTTAGATACGAGGTAAGTTCTGTACTGACATTCAAATGTGACCTTTTGACAGATGTCATTACACTTTTCATGTACCGTCTCGTACATATTCGCAACCGCAAAAAAGGTTTATATAACTTTATGCCACTGCTAACTACGAGGGGTGTTCAAAATATTCTCGGTATGAGAATGAAAACAAACAAGTACGAAAAGTTTGATATTTTTATTTTTCAATATACTCCCCCCCTATGTTCATACACTTAAAAGATCGATCAATTATTTTTTTTAATCCCTCGTAAAAATATATTTATCTTTCGTGTAAAAATGCTCCTCCACTGCCGCCTTCAATGCTTCATCGTCAGAAATTTTATTTCCACGCAGATCCTTTTTAAGATTGGGGAGCAAAAAGAAGTCGCTGGGGGCTAAGTCCGGACTATACGGTGGGTGAGTAACAGTTTTAAACCCACATTCAACAATAGCTGCCTTGGCAATATGAGCAGTATGGACGGGGGCGTTGTCATGCAGAAGCAGAATACCTTTGGTTAACTTTCCTCGCCTCTTTTCTTTAATTACATCCTTTAATTGACGTAGAATGTTAGCGTAGTACTGTCCTGTGATATTTACACCTTTTTCTTTATAATCGATTAGTAATACTCCTTCACAATCCCAAAATATCGTGGCCATGACCTTGCCAGCTGAAGGGATGACCTTGAACTTCTTGGGATGAGCTAAACCCTTAATGTGCCACTGCATGGACTCTTGTTTACTCTCTGGGTCATAATGATGAACCCAGGTTTCATCTCCAGTAACTATTCTTTGCAGCACCTCATCAGGATTTTCACCGCACAGGTCAATAAAATCGGAACAACAAGCTACACGCATGTCTTTTTGAAGCCGAGTCAGCATTCGCGGAACCCATCTTGCACTTACTTTTGACATATTAAGATGGTCATGTATAATATCATGTACGGTACCAATAGAGAGATTGGTTACTTGTGCTATAGATTTTACCTTCACTCGACCATCTTCCAATATAAGTTTTTCCACTTTATCAATATTTTCTTGTGAAGTAGCTACTACAGGCCGGCCAGGTCTAGGGTCATCTTCAATACTCTCCCTTCCGCGTTTAAACTCGCTTGACCACTTTTGAATGGTAGATAAAGAAGGAGCAGACTCACGGTAAACACAATCCATTTCCTCTTTTATGGTTTTTTGATTTTTACCCTGTTTTGTCAAGAATTTTATCACGCATCGATGTTCTAATTTAGTTAACATTGTCAATTCGCACATGATGTTCATGTTTGTTCAGCAATTGCAGAAAAACAAAAGACTATCTCGGTTCGAATTATACTTTTTTTTAATGTCAATGAATAAACCTTAGCGGCCAGTAACGAAAGAAATTTTAGAAGAGGTCGTAAGATATCAATACCGAGAATATTTTGAACGCCCCTCGTATGTTAGAAAATAACTATGTTATACAACTTAACTATCTATTGGTAGAACACACACTTTATATATGCTTGTTCTTATGACAAACCCTTTAGGTGTCCTTATGGAGAGTGCCCTTACTTTTCAATCGACTCCGGGGAAGACCTCTACTACTCTGGCCATGGGCCACCTCAAAGGTGTAACATTGTCATCCTTAACTATGACTAAAGTACCTACTTTTATATTTTCACAATCCTTGCGCCATTTTGGCCTATTTTGTAATTGAACAAGGTACTGTTTATACCACTGCTTCCAAAAGTTTTGAACCATACGGTTACATTGTTCCCAAAACTTAGTAAGACTAACAGACCGTTTAGTACAATCTTTTTCAGGATATGTGGTAAGAGGAGCGCCAGTCAAAAAATGAGCAGGGCTGAGATATGGAGTCTCATTAACATCGGTTGTAGGTAAAACAGTCATGGGCCTTGAGTTACAAATCCCTTCAATCTGTACGATAACAGAATTTAATTCTTCATATGTTAGGACGGTTTCACCTAAAACTCGCTTTAAGTGGTATTTTACAGATTTAATTCCAGCCTCCCACAATGAACCGAACACAGGAGAATAACTTGGTATAAATTTGAATGAAATACCTTGATCGGCAGCATAGAGCTCTACAGCATTCTTGTGGTCTGTGGCAGACTGCAATTTATACAACTCATTTAATTTATTTTGAGCCCCTTTGTAAGTACTGGCATTATCACAATAAATTATGTTTGGTTTATTTCTACGCGCTATAAACCTCTTTAATGCATTCATGAAACATTCTGTGGTCAAGTCTGAGACCAACTCAATATGCAGAGCCTTGGTTGTGAAACATACAAATAGCAAAATATATGCCTTACGAATAACAGGTTTTTCACTCTTAACATTTTTATATTATAAGGACCTCCAAAATCCATTCCGGTCTTTTCAAATACCCTGCAAGGCGTTATTCTGTCATAAGGTAGAGAACCCATCAATTGCTCGGCATTTTTTGCTTTTAACTTAAAACAAATTATACACTTATTTATAACACACTTAACTTCTCTTATTAATGATATGGTACCTTAAACTTAAATCTGACCAGACAAGCTTGGCCCCAGCATGCAGCAGAACCCTGCGCTCTTTTTCTATTAAATAGTGCACAAGCTTACAGCCCTTCGGCAATATTATGGGATGCTTAGTGGCATAAGGCACGTCAGCATGCTGCAACCGCCCACCTACACGCATTAGGTGCACGTTATCAAGAAACGGGTTCAACGCCTGAAGATTTGACTTTAGAGGCAACTTTAAATTCAAAGCCTTTATTTCTTGTGCGAAGTATAAGTATAAGTATAGATAAGGGACCTTATTGTCGATGGGCTTACTCCGCACAGCGTCGCGCGGCATTGTATTTATATCGGAGCATCATTAATAATGGCGTAAGCGGTCCATTTTGATAGATAACGTCACATATATTGGGAATATTATAGTGATTTTAAAGAAGTGACAAAGTATAGTTACCTTCATTTTATTAATTTTATCGGGAATGACATGTGTGTCATTGAGTTTATGTAGCAGCCCGCTCTCGGCATGCTCACAGTCCGTCCGGTATACGTCGACGATGTCGCTCCACTTGCACACGCTTCCTTCAAAGGGTATAGCCGGGTAAGCATGGCCAAACTGCCCTTAGCGAAAAAAACAATTTCCTTTTACTGGATTATTAACCTATGTATATGTAGTGCTTTCACCAAATATTAAGCCTCAAATGCTTTAGATTTAAAAAAAAAATGCAAAAAAAGAAAAATCATTTTTATTTTATTACAGCCAAAGTACTAATCCGATTTCTTTGTAATTTGGGTATGTTGTATATACAATTAAGGCCGCTTTCTGAAAAAAATAATATTGAATTATCTCTTAAAATAATAGTAAAAAATTTAGATGAAAATTTTCGAAAAATAAAAAAAATACATGCGAGATAGCGACAGTTATCAAATTTACATATTTCATGTAGAATTTAATAATGTTTAACATATATTTTTTTCAAAAATTAAAATCGGGATTAACAGTGTTAAAAACTCGAATTTGTAACATCCCATAATACCTTCTCTTCATACAAAATAACTTGTACGTTATACTAGAAAGTTAGGTATATTCCCAACGCAATTTGAATTTAGAACGCGACTTATTTCGCTGAGCGCGGACCTTAAACTCCTGTATATGTATGCAGCTAGGGCATGCTGTATGCGGCTAGGGCATGCTGTATGCGGCTAGGGCGAACGGCATTCAGAGATTAAAAGCGGCCAAGTGCGAGTCGGACTCGCCCATGAAGGGTTCCGTATTTAGGCGATTTATGACGTATAAAAAAAAACTACTTACTAGATCTCGTTCAAACTAATTTTCGGTGGAAGTTTACATGGTAATGTACATCATATATTTTTTTAGTTTTATCATTCTCTTATTTTAGAAGTTACAGGGGGCCACACACATTTTACCACTTTGGAAGTGTCTCTCGCACAAACTATACAGTTTAGAAAAAAATGATATTAGAAACCTCAATATCATTTTTGAAGATCTATCCATAGATACCCCACACGTATGGGTTTGATGAAAAAAAAATTTTGAGTTTCAGTTCGAAGTATGGGGAACTCCAAAACTTTATTGTTTTTTTTTTCTATTTTTGTGTGAAAATCTTAATGCGGTTCATAGAATACATCTACTTACCAAGTTTCAACAGTATAGTTCTTATAGTTTCGGAGAAAAGTGGCTGTGACATACGGACGGACAGACAGACGGACAGACGGACAGACAGACAGACATGACGAATCTATAAGGGTTCCGTTTTTTGCCATTTGGCTACGGAACCCTAAAAAAAGCGCGGGAACAGGAAAATAGGCACGAATTTTATACAGAGCGTTAACGATTGAAAAATGTCTGTTCCTTTGATGAATAAAATACGTCACATTCTAAATTCAAATTCGTATAGACTGCGTTCACAATATACTTCATTCGTTTATGACAACTTAGCTTTGCTTGTATGAAGAGAGAGTATTATGGGATGTTACAAATTCGAGTTTTTCACACTGTTAATCCCGATTTTAATTTTTGAAAAAAATATATGTTAAATAGTATTAAATTTTACATAAAATATGTAAATTTGGTAACTGTCGCTATCTCGCACGTATTTTTTTTATTTTTCTGAAAATTTTCATCTCAATTTTTTACTATTATTTTAAGAGATAATTTAATATTATTTTTTTCAGAAAGCGACCTTAATTGTATATACAACATACCCAAATTACAAAGAAATCGGATTAGTACTTTGGCTGTAATAAAATAAAAATGATTTTTCTTTTTTTGCATTTTTTTTTTAAATCTGAAGCATTTCAGGCTTAATATTTGGTGAAAGCACTACATATACATAGGTTAATAATCCAGTATAAGGAAATTGTTTTTTTCGCTAAGGGCAGTTTGGCCATGCTTACCCGGCTATACCCTTTCATATTTTTTGTTAAGAAGTTATTTCTAATTCCCTTTATTAGATGAGGTGGATCATAAATAACATTTATATCGTGCCCTTTGAGTGTTATGACATCATCTGAAAACATAAAAAACAGCATTATAATAAGAATCGTTTCTTGTAGCGAATAATGTAGTGCAATTAATTGATCGAGTAAGATGAGTAAAATCTATGACAATTTCGTGTTTCGAATTTAACTGGTAAACGAGATGGCGCTGTACAGCTCGATACATTTTGCGGTAATCTCTGATTGTCAGACAGAAGTTGACGTTTGACAATTCAGTGACCGCAAAATATATGGCGCAGTACAGCAGATCCAGTGGCGTAGCGTGAACTAATCTAGCCGTGGGCGAAACCACAAATGCGAGGCCGTTTTCAATGTGTATTCCCATGGTAATAAAAAGATTGGCTTTGCGAGGCCCCTCTAAGTGCGAGGCCGTGGGCGAGGGCCCCATTCGCCCACGCCTAGCTACGCCACTGAGCAGATCTGTTTTGGATGTGGGAACGTATTTTTCTTAGACTTTACCTCTCTATTACAGTCAATTCTCTTTGGTAGTTACCTGCCTACCTACCTAGTTAATTGTAATAGTAAAACAATAATTTATCATACACTAAAGAAAAAGTGACCAAGTCCACCGGTGGCAGAGGTGGGAATCGAACTCGTGTCTTCAGCTTACGCGGCTAACGTCCTGACCACTAGACCACCCGGCCACGGTGGTGCTCGTCCCAAATTCTCTAATAATTACAATCTAATCATTTGTTTTACTTTATATATAGTAGTGTGACTACTTAAAAGCTCAAATCAAAAAATATTTCATAAAATAATTTGATTTGTTCCTGAGTTGGAGCTTTTATTCAACTTACAATGTACCTATGTATGTAACTATGTTAAGGTACGGGTCAAATCCTGCAAGTTACATTTTTCCCACTTCCCAACTTCCAATGAAGCTGAAAATTTGCATACATATGTAAGTCTGGTGACAACGCAATATTATGGTACCATCTAGCTGATCTGATGATGGCGACATGGCCTATATCTAAAACTGATGAGGGCTGTCCCTTGTCGACGAATGACAAGTCTAATTATCAATATGCTTAGTAACCGAAAGTTCGTCGTCCATCTTCGAGATAAGCAGAGCCGACCTAGAATTCTTCACAATGGCCTCCCTCAAGGATCCGCACTTGCACCCTTACTCTTCAACCTTTACACCCACGACATTCCGGAAACAGCGTCTAGAAAATTTATTTACGCTGATGACATCGCTCTAGCTCACCAGCATAAATCCTTTGACTTCTCGGAAGCACAACTAACTTCAGACTTACAGCTGCTGAATACCTATTTTAAACAATGGAGACTGGTACCGAACGCGTCCAAAACGGAGATTTCGACTTTCCACCTGAACAACAAACTAGCTTCTTACAACCCCGCAGTATCGTTTGATGGTAAAGCGCTTGTGTACAACCCACAGCCCAAATACCTAGGTGTAACCCTTGACCGCTCTCTGACGTACTGTGCCCATCTAAGCAAAAAGCTCGGAACCCGCAACAATATCCTGCATAGGTTGACCGGAACAACATGGGGAGCTACCGCAGATGTCCTCCGGACGACCGGCCTCAGCTTGGTTTACTCTGCTGGGGAATACTGTGCACCCGTATGGCTTAATACTGCCCACGTGGATAAGGTAGATGTTCAATTGCGGAAAGCCATGCGCTGCATATCTGGAACCATACAGTCGACCCCAATCCAGTGGCTGCCAACCCTGAGCCACATACCTCCACCACACCTCAGAAGGCAGCAAGCCCTGCTAAACGAAGCCACCAAAATTTCTAATAACCCCGAACTGCCAGCGTATTCTGAATTCATGCATCCTCCCAGACAACGCCTAAAATCCCGCCACCCGCCCTACAGAACGGCACAGGAGCTAATGAGGGACAACTTCAACATCGGAGATAAATGGACGGAGGAATGGAATTCCAACCTGCCTACAGTCTACAGCGACTATAAGCCCACTGAAAGGCCCAAAGGTTTCTCGGCCCCAAGACGGGAATGGTGCCAGCTTAATAGACTTCGCACAGAGCATGGTCGATCTGGCGATTTCATGTTTAGGTGTGGGTGGAAAAACTCACCGGAATGCGATTGCGGAGCGCCTATACAATCTATCCACCATATAATTCACGACTGCCCAAAACGAATGTACCCTGGTGACCCTCTGGACTTAATAGCGTTTAGTGATAACGCAGCCCAATGGGTGAAGAACCTAGACATTAATTTGTAAATAAAATTGAAGAACGACTCATAATGCCATACGAATAAATAAAATAAATGATGGAGACAGGTGGCCATAGGAACTCTGTGATGAAACAACGCAACCTAACTGTGTTTGGGGTTTTTTAGAAATGTCTCGATGAGTATGTATTAGTTGCCTGTGGAAAGAAAAGTACAGTCAGCGATAAAAGGTTGTACCAAAAATGAAATTTTTGCCAAACTTATTTTTAAATAATAAAATTAATAATTTTAAACTTACCAGTCGGATTTCCAGCTTTAATCTGGTCGCTGCGTGTTTCTTCCATAAGGCCCTTCAAGGCTGATTGGAATGATTGGCCCTGATCGGAGATAACCGCAACGGGTATCAGGCCCGTGTCTATCACGGCACCAATCAACGTTTTTAATATCACCCGTAGCTCTTCATTTTTTGTCGCTCCTTCACAAAAATAGTAGGCCACAGACTGTTGCCACTTGTGTATGGCACCTCTCACCATAAAGGCTAATGCATGATCTGCGAAATTGTTCGTTTTCTTATTGAGGTGGACAAATCCATTGATGTGGTCCATTCCTTTTTGATAGTCCAATCCAGGTTCAAGTTTAACTTCGTCAAAAATAATGGAACAATATTTTTTGTTTTCGGTCCAGTTTTTTACCTGAAATTGAATAAATAAATTATTGTAACAAAAACTATATCAAGCTCGACTAAGTTTGCCATAAACATTGTGACCAAAATTAAAATTATTTAATAATTACCTGATCCTCAATTGCATCAAAAATTTGAACATTGATCCCCGGCTGCACATTTAGAGTTGATGTCAGTTTGTTCAAAGTATTTCTTGAGTACAAAATAAATATTTGCTGCAGAAATCTATATCCCTTTGGACTTTGTTTCATGATTGCCAGCGAAATCATTTTTTCTTCGTCTGTGATACGCCTGCCTTTTCGTTTCTTATTACTTTGCGTTATTTGGACTTTGTTTCATGATTGCCAGCGAAATATCATATCCATATCATTTTTTTTGCCAAAGGATTTAAATTGGCAGCTAATTTTTCAAAATGTGTTTTTGAAAATTTCATGGCCCTCTTGGCTCTTTTCATAAAGTCCAACTGCTTCTTAGATTTTTTATATTCGTCATATATTCTGCGACAGTAAGGTGGTAAGTCTGCCACTCTAGGAATAATTCTCTTCCGTTGTTCGGGCTGGGACTCGGTACCTTTTGTCGCCGCCTCTCCCCCAACCTCCTACGGTATATAAATAAGACCGTAAAAGGGGAAAAGGCGGCAACAAATGTGTCTTTATCAGTGTGGGGGTGTAACAGAATGCTTGGCATACATACCTTCAATTCCTATGAAGGATTCTTTATCCTAGCTCTCTCTGATCCACTTCTCCTGGGCCAGAGGAGCCTCCTTCTGCTTCGCTTTACTTATGGAGGTTGGTTGTATCACCCCGAGATCTGTGGGTTAAATTGCTCATGAATATGGTATTCTCATACAATCATCACCTACTGTACATATACATTTATCTCTACAGCAAAGAGAACCATCTTACCCGGCCAGATGAAGGTACTAAGAACTCGCCCCACGGGGAGTCCACCGACACATGAGGTCGGATAACTCGGACGCCTAACATCCGAGCCGAGGTATCCTGCCGCACATCGACACACCTCTAGCCGTGCTGCCGAAGCCGCCACGGCCCTTATAAGTTGGGGCACGTAAGTGGACCCAACCGGAGTGCCCAAGTATCTCATGACACTGCACCCCTTAGTGGAATGCCCAAGTATCCCATGACGCTGCATTCCTTAGTGGGGTGCCCAAGTATCCCATGACACTGCACCCCTTAGTGGAATGCCCAAGTATCCTATGACACTGCATTCCTTAGTGGGGTGCCCAAGTATCCCATGACACTGCACCCCTTGAAACCCAGTCTGCCTTACCTAAGATGGTCTCAGGAATAGCTTCCACGGCAGGATCCGTGGCAAGCTAAACTCATACAAACTTACTGCTCTTTGATTAGGGAGATCATTGCATAGAGAAACCATAACACCACTGTGAGCACTAAGTAACATAAAATACTTAGCTTTAGACGACTCTGGATAGCTGTGGGCTTCCTCACTGTATTACACTTTTAAGTACTTGCACCCTTTGCGCCATATTGGTTTTAACCTCACTACTTGTCACGTTGGATTAACTTACCACAGTTCCACCCAGAGGGCGCTGTTCAGTGTTGCCGCTAGGAAATTCGTATTGTGGCTTTAGATATTCGCGTCTGTCGCGACACTCCCCCCCTCAGGCAGAAGCACGGCGACTAGATTGCTGGTCCACTCCTTGATCTTCTCAAGGGCTCGGAGAGCTGCCGCTCTCTTAGGTCTTGATTCTTCGTGTTGTCCTTCTGACGTAACTTCCTCCAGGTGGTGTGACTCGGGATCAGTGTGGTCGTAAAACTCGAGGTCGACGACCGCGAGTGGCTCTGGTTCGGACATAGACTTAGGCTTAGGCTCGTTTAACTCACTAGACCTAGACTCTACTATTTGTTTAGAGGAACACTCTTCCTCTACTGGCGAGGCATGAGGCTGTACTTCTTCTTCTGGCTGATCTCTAGCTACTTCTTGAGTTAATCTCTGCTCAGATGGAGACTCTGCAACGTCTTTGAGGGACTCCACCGTCACGTCCTCCTTGCCTGATAGACGTGGAAGATCAGGAAGCTGCACTAGTTCTTCTACACTTTCTTCATAAGATGATGTTTGTTTACACTGTTCTTCTCCATCTTCGATCTCTAACGGGTAGAGATGCGCGATAGATCTTGTATACTCTGTATCTCCTACACGTACCTTGGCGACCCTACATAAACCGTCGGCCCCTTCTTTCAAAGATACTATTTTCCCAACTTTCCAATTTATCCTGTTCTTCGTGTCACCTTTAATCTGCACGATTTGACCTATCTTCGGTGCTAACTTAGATGTTACCCTAGGTTCTTTAGGATGGTGGGAATATCTTTCTCTCAAATTTAGGAGATACCGGTTCTCAAACATCTCTTTAAATTCTCGTAGAATTATCCGTGCTTTCTTCCAACCTTTGATTAAATTGTCCTTAGTCACCGTCCCTTGCGACGTTGTAGGATCCTTATCTGAAGTTTCCATAATGATACACTTTCCCATGGTAAGAAAGTCTGAAGGTTTCAATACATGATCAGGCTCTGAATCTACGTAAGTTAAGGGTCTTGTGTTAAGAACTGCTTCTATTTCTTTCACCGCTGCTGGGTGTCATTCAACAAATGTTTCTGTAATGTTTTCTTCATACAGTTTTTAACTAAACCAACTAGTCTCTCATAGAATCCTCCATGCCATGGTGCTAACTGTGGTATAAATTTCCATCTTATCTCTTTCTCTACGCAGTATGGGTTCTGAAGAATCTCTGAGAGTAACTTGAAGTGAGCTGCGTTATCAGATGTTATTAAGGTAGGTACACCTCTTGCTGAAATCATTCTACGTAAGGCCATTAAACCTTCTTCCGCAGTTAGGTCCTTTACAACTTCTAAGTGAATGGCTCTTACGGCTAAGCAAGTGTAGAGGCTAATCCACCTTTTGCAATTGCCATTGCCATTGTTAACTAGAAGTGGTCCCAGATAGTCGGTACCAACGTATGTGAATGGAGAGCTGTACGGTTACCATCAGTTTGTCACTGACATAAACGCCGTCGAGAAAGTAATTTACTTTCTATACATCTCGCTCGCACTCGCATATTAGTGCAAACGGGATGTATAGAAAGTAAATTACGTTCTCGACGGCGTTTATGTCAGTGACAAACTGATGGTAACCGTACTGTAATTGACCCTCTCTTTCGGTAACGCAGGAGTTTCTGGTAGTTTATATGGCCCTCCGTCATGCTTCATACATTCGGAGCACTTCCTCAAAATCTTTTGAACTTGGCTTCTTCCTTGTGGTATCCAGTAAGTTTCCCTTATCTTGTTTAACGTGTGACTTACTCCAACATGTTTATTTTCTTGATGAGTCTTTATTATAATTTCGTTGGTGAAATCTGAATTTTTCGGTATAAGTATGGGGTAGCGTTTATCAAATGACCAGTCTGCGTGTTTCATACGACCTTTACACCTCAGTAACTCATCTATGTCTTTAAATACGCCTAAATTCGAAGTTAAACTAGTTACTTTTCCTTCTACCTCTAGAGGAAAGTATTCAGCTTGAATTTCTTTCAATTTTAGTAACTTATCCGGCATCTGATCATTGTCTTGACTCGCTACTTCCTTTGCAATTGTACTCTCCTCCGTTTCCATCGGACTAACATTGTGTATATCTGGATCGACTACTTCCATCAGTTCTTCTTCTTGGATCCCAAGACCCTCCCCAATCAAGAGAGAACTGGTTGGTCCACTGCCAGTTGTTGTTGGCCACGTCTTCGGATTTTGAACTATAAATTGTGGACCACTCAGCCATTTCTCCCTGTCCTCTCTCGAGCAGGTGGGTCTGGTGCCGACGTCAGCTGGATTTAGGTCTGTTGGAAGGTATCTGATCTCCAGATCTTTATTTGTTTTGATCTCTTCTATCCGCCTGGCAACGAAGGGTGGCAATGGCTTGTCAGATTTACACCATTCTATGACGATCTGGCTGTCGGTCCATAAGACTTGCCTTACTATCTTCTGCTGGAGAAACTTCAGAACGAACCTAATCAGTCTACTGCCAATCAGTACTCCTAAAAGTTCAAGACGGGGTATCTTGAGACTCTCCTGATCTTTTATTGGTATCAGGCGGGATTTACCAATAATGAAGCTCTTCTCCGGGCCGCAAACTAAAAAGACTGATGCTGCATAAGCCTGTAGAGAGGCATCGGTGAACCAGTGTAGTTGGTAGCCTTTTCCCACTGGTGTCTTCATGTAGCATCTGTCCACCGACACCTTCCTAATGGCTTCTAAGTTCTGTCGGATCTTTTTCCATTCTTCTGTTAGTTCGCTTGATAATGGTGAGTCCCATGACACTCCAGCTTTCCAAAGCTCTTGTAAAAAGAGCTTAGATGATAGGGTATAGGGTACGGCATAACCACATGGATCGTAGATTGATGCAATAGTTTTCAGTATTCCTCTTTTGGTGACAGCTTCTTCTTGTAAGTTAGGTTTCAACTGGAGAGTATCCTTTTTGATGTCCCATTCTAAACCAAGTACCTTCACTTTATCTTCTTTGCATGTATCAGAGACTTTCTTCATGAACTCCCTAGAATTTGAACTCCAATCCCTGAGTGACATTGAAATATCTTGAAAAGATCCTTTTAGATTTCTGTAGAGTTCCATCGCCTCGTCCGTAGTGTCGGTACCCGAAACGAAGTTATCCACATATATGTCATTTGCTTTCTGTCTGACTTGCTGATCTTCTGCGTTGGACAGGTGGTGCTTAATAGTTGCATTAAGCAAAAACGGTGAAGAAATGACGCCAAATGGAACCCTACAAAACCTAAGGTATAGCAGGTTGTCCTGAGATACCAGTTTAGAGGTATCTTTGAGCCACAAGAATCTGGTTACATCACGATCCTTCTCGTGTAACGCCATCTGTAAAAACGCCTTTTCAATATCCGAGGTTAAACCTATCCGATGAGTTCTAAATTTTATATGTAAGCCAGTGAGGTCTTCTAACATGAGTGGTCCTCTGTACAAGCATTCGTTCAGACTCTTGGTGTCCTTGCTACTCTTGGAGCTAGCATCATAAACTATTCTCATAGGTTTTCCTCGGTGACGTACTCCATGGAAAGGTAGGTAGTGAACGACGTTACCCGTTGACGTTCTTGAAGTAGGTACAACTTCTATTATACCTTTATCTAATTGTTGTTTAAACGTATCGCGGTATGCTAACAATGTATCTTGATCCATACGCTTGAATAAGCTTGATAAACGACCAAAAGCCATTCCAAAATTATTAGGTAAATCAGGTGGATAAGTTATCCAAGGCCAGCTTACCGTGTAACGATTATTTAATTTTAAAGTAGTATCGTTAAAATACTTGATGGCTTCTTCTTCTCTAGTTGCTCTTGGGGAATCACTAATACCTATACATTCTAGTTCCCAAAGGCTCTTTATGTCTCCATTACAAAGAGGTGTATCTGGCTGATGAAGCTTCGTTTCAATGCAAGTCTGAGTGTAAGTCACTACGTACGACTCGTCTCTAAGCTGTGGTTCTGCTCTACCACTAATTATCCAACCAAGTGCAGAGTCGATCAGAAACAGATTGCTAGACAGTTGTACTTTTTTCTCGTAAGTTATGTTGCAGTAATATTCGTTTCCAACCAAGATCTGTACAGGTCCGCTTAGCGACCCGTCGTCCGCTAGTATATATGACTCCGGTAAGTTCTTCATCTTGACGTTAGGTATATAACCTCTGGAGATATGCTCTACGCAGTTACCCTGTATTACTATGTTCTTGTTTGTTCTAGATAGTAGATGAAGGGTGACTATTGGGCTATGTATCTCTCTGGGAGGATCGTCGCCAAAGGTGAATACTACTAGATGACTCTCTTCTTCGACAGGAAGCTTTAATTCCTTTGCAGTCCGGAATGTTACATAGGAGCGTTGGGAACCTGGATCTAAAAGAAGCCTATATTTAAATTGTTTATATTTGTCATCTATGGGGCTTGCATAAACTGTTGCTGTTTGTAGTGCTGTGATTCCCTCTTCTAAAATCGTCAGGACTGACTCTTCTCCGTTGTATCCTTCTGAAAATTTGAAGGGCATAATGCTCTATTATGCTGTGCTTCTCTTTTACAACGGAAACACCTTTTATTATTCCGGCAATCTTTTGCTAGGTGATCCTGACTGAGGCAGATGTAGCATCGTCCTGCAAGTCGTTTCTTCCTTTCTGCTAAAGTAGATGCTTCAGGGCAACTATCATTATAATGGTCCCCTTTGCAAAATATACACTTCAATCCCTTCTTAAATCCTGGAAGACTTTGCCGAGTTTCTGCTTGATCCTTGCTTGAAGTTGAAGTTTGGTTCGATCCGTTGCCTTTATTACGTTTCTTGAAACCATTAAACTTCTTCTTCTGCATTGGTCTTCTGTTGAAGCCTCCTTGTTGGTTTTGTTTCTTCTTGTTACTGTGTTGTGGCTGGGATTGGTCTGCGTATCTTGCACGTTTTGCATTGACATGAAGAGTCCCGACCGTACTAGCTTCTGTGCCTTGAGGGCGTTTCCTACCTGAAATCCTTTCAGCGTCCTCTTTGGCTGTAATAATTTTATCTAATTGGCTTCTTAATTCTTGTATGGAATCATCATTAACTTTCAGTTTTATTTCGTATACTAGATCCGAAGGAAACTTCTCCAGTAGCATGAAGCGTAGATGATTATGGTTGATGTTCTCACCTAGTGATTCTAAAATTTTGAGATTCCGCTCGATTTCGTTGAAAGTCCTTCTACAGTCATCCGCATTGCCTTTGGCCATCTTAACCTTATATAATGTTGCATAGTGCGCATCTATGAGATGTGAAGTTTTCCCGAACCTTTCTTTCAGAATAGAAACGGCGATAGCGTAGTTGTTGCTAGTAGTTGATAGACCGTCTATAGCTTTTTTGGCATCTCCCGTGACTGAAGTTTTGAGATACGAAAGCTTGTCAACATCCGGCAGGTTCCTTGCATCGATGTTGCTTCTGAAGGCATCCCAAAATTCATACCACGCCAGTCCATCCCCATTATACACCGGCAGCTGGAGCTTAGGAAGTCTGCACGAGGAGTTCGCTTCAGTCAGCTTCTCTGATGGTTTGCTTGATGTAGATATCTGGTCGATCTTCACCTTAAGTTCAGCTAAAGTCTCCTCTGCTTGAAGCTGAAGCCCACTTATCAAGCAGATTTCATCAGATGCGGGTGTCGAAGCTAGCCTAAAGTACTCCATCAGGTTTCCATTAAGTCTTTTCAGAGATGCCTCTAATTTACCGTAGGTAATTTGAGCCTGCACTAAATTTTCTAAATTAACAGTACTAGGTATTACTTCTAAGTCCGTTGTGAGTTTGTCGTTAATGAGCCTAAGCCTTGCTAAAAGAATGTCATCCATTCTGTCGTTTGTCTAGACCTTGGTCTTGTCTAAGCCTGTAACGTACAGAAACAAACCCGTTTAACTTTGATTCCCTAATAATATGAACGGTCACACTAATAAAATAATTTAATATTTTAGGTTAGTTAACTTTTAATAACTCCACATATTATTTATTTTAATAATCTCCAAGTATTGAAATTTAAATCCAACTAAAGATCTCTAAAATCCATTCAAGTTTGAAACCAAAGAAAGAAAGTCAAAGTTATTTAAATTTAATTAGTTAAAACCATTGACTTAATTATGAACAGATGTTTCTTTTATTTGAAATTATTATGAAAGGAAGTAAGATAATGAATTTATGGCAGACAACATAACATACACACTGACATACGAATGTGTAATCCTTGTTATCCTTTATAGATTACACCAGGCTAAGCCATGTCAAAATCAAAGTGACGTTCTGACATTGACGTTTATACACTGCTACCACAATACAAAATCTTCTGTCACTAACTTAAGCTCACTCGCAAAATGATGAAAGTTAACGTTTTATTTTATTTACTTGTTTGGTTTATTTATTTATTAGTTTTTTATTTTTACTTCACTTCTTTGATAGTTAAATTATATAAAATTTATTTTAATTTTATTGCACTTATTTGTTTGTTAATTTATTGGAACACTTCAACGAAACACTTATTTAATAAATCTAAAAGCACAAAAATGTCACCACAATATCCTGTAAAGAAGATGTTAGCTTACATATATATACACAACACAATTGTTATATTTATAAACTGCAAACCCAATCAGAAAGAAATAAGTTGTGTTTCTAAACTTCCAATAAGATAGCATGATGAAATAAAAATATACCTAAGTAGGTATTTATTTTAAGAACTCTAGAAAATGTTCAAAAAAGTCACAGAACTTGTGAAAATTTTATTAAAATCCGCCATGTACACCTGATGTTCTAGAAGTTTCTGCCAATCTAAACTAAACCACACTAATACGAACCGTATCACCATAATGATAGGGTCTATTTTCATCTTCTATATATCACCTCGTCAATTTCTAGAAAGTTGAAATATTTTAATAAAAGAACGTAAAAGATTCGTAATTCAATGGTGATCCTCATAAATATCGAAAGAAACTTCACTAAAATAGATAATTTTCCTCGTTTGGACCTCAAATAATCATGGCCGCCCGCACGGCGGCTGTCGCTCACGTTGAAGTAAATGACGGTCGCATTCTATTGTTTCACAGAATAAAGTTATATCACTGCAAAGTAGATGCTTAAAAACTTACCGAGAAATAGTCTTGTCCGAGTATTTATTTGTCTTATCCGGGGTTTTCGTCAAATCCGATGCGTTGTTTTGTCCGGTATGGTTGGCGGTGGCGAATTCACTTCCTATGAACGTAAATGAACAAATTTTTGATGATCCTACTTATTTACACGCTCATCCGTTTGTCGATGCACTTTATATTACCATATTCACAATGATTACCTGTATAATTTATGGAACCTTCCTGGGGAACTCGCGACTGTACGAAGACCATCCGCCAACAATTCGAAATGGAGGGACGAGTACTGTACAACCTTCAATGTTGCCAACGTCAAATTAATTCCCTCCAAATTTCGATAAAATATGAAACGAATTTCGGACTTTTATCGGTAATTCTCATAGTATTTATGTTAATTCCTTATAAGTAGTCACACACCTGAATTCTTAAAACTAAATTTATAATTCTAAAATATAAAGAAAACATACGAAGTAAAATATAGTGTGCAAACCCGTCTTTACTGCACGCATATTTCCTATAAGATACTTATTAGTTATTACGACTAGTCTTTGTCTTCTTATTATACTCCTTTAAAGCAGCATATCTTTAAATATATTAAACAATCAATGTCATAAAATTAAATAGATTACATACTTATATCTAGGCACAGCTTGTTATATCGTAATTATCTAACCGTCTAATTGGAAATTAGTTATCGCATAACTTTTCCAAGTTGAATCCGCTTAGTAACCAATTTCTTCATCTTCTTTAGTTATCTTAATAATCCCGACGATCCGTCGATTTTGTGGGTAATCTTTTTAGTGTAGCAACACTTGTCCTCGTCTTCCGCCTAATTACTAGACGTTTGATTGGACGCTTGCGTTGCCTATTTTTGCGATTATGTTGGTAACTCAAAGATAGTGCCTTCGAGTATACAATGGTATTTCACTTATTATAAAAATAATAAATATCATGCTTGATAAATACAGTTAAACGATCCAATCTTTTTTATTTTTATCTCTAAATATTCTTTTTGCTAATTTACCACTCCATTCTAATTGTAAAATAAATACATCCATAACGGAAACGTAATCGCAGTTTCCGGGCACCATGATGAAATTTCTTCAAGTTGGTACTCCGTACATTCTGTACAAAGTTGATATTCTGCCGGTCACGAAAAATAAATGCAATGACTAATTTACTGAAATTATCCTCAATTAATGAGTACCAATGCCAGCCTCTTTATTTAAACGAGCCTAAATTAATTCCGAACCAGACTTCGTAAGAAAACACTTCTTGTATAGGTATACGCAAATAATAATCTCTCACAGCTTCTGCTACCAGTAGCGCCATCTATGATTTCTGTTAGTAAAGATGTCTGCTATATTGGAAATGTATGCCTTGCATTCTTTATTTATAATATAATATAAGCCTTGGTTCGTTACCAGCTCAATCCCAGCATTAACCACCATTGTCGCCGCCTCTCCCCCAACCTCCTACGGTATATAAATAAGACCGTAAAAGGGGAAAAGGCGGCAACAAATTTGTCTATCACTGTGGGGGTGTAACAGAATGCTTGGCATACATACCTTCAATTCCTATGAAGGATTCTTTATCCTAGCTCTCTCTGATCCACTTCTCCTGGGCCAGAGGAGCCTCCTTCTGCTTCGCTTTACTTATGGAGGTTGGTTGTATCACCCCGAGATCTGTGGGTTAAATTGCTCATGAATATGGTATTCGCATACAATCATCACCTACTGTACATATACATTTATCTCTACAGCAAAGAGAACCATCTTACCCGGCCAGATGAAGGTACTAAGAACTCCCCCCACGGGGAGTCCACCGACACATGAGGTCGGATAACTCGGACGCCTAACATCCGAGCCGAGGTATCCTGCCGCACATCGACACACCTCTAGCCGTGCTGCCGAAGCCGCCACGGCCCTTATAAGTTGGGGCACGTAAGTGGACCCAACCGGAGTGCCCAAGTATCTCATGACACTGCACCCCTTAGTGGAATGCCCAAGTATGCCATGACGCTGCATTCCTTAGTGGGGTGCCCAAGTATCCCATGACACTGCACCCCTTAGTGGAATGCCCAAGTATCCTATGACACTGCATTCCTTAGTGGGGTGCCCAAGTATCCCATGACACTGCACCCCTTGAAACCCAGTCTGCCTTACCTAAGATGGTCTCAGGAACAGCTTCCACGGCAGGATCCG